>NW_015164866.1:9774-12664 GCF_001447785.1 Gekko japonicus
GTACAAGTAACCCCAGAAAGAGTGAAGCGGCTGGGCCAAAGCCGAAAGGACGCTCAGCTGTGGACGTGTCTGACAGTGAATGTGTTCTTATTTTGTTGTTCACTGCCCTGAGCCTTGAGTGTACAGGGGAGGGGAGTCTAAAAAGTCATAAGAACATAATAACATAAGAGACGCCAATGTTGGATCAGGCCAAAGGCCCATCCAATCCAACACTCCGTATCACACAGTGGCCAGAAATACCAGGTGCCATCAGGAGGTCCAGCAGTGGGGCCAGGACACTAGAAGCCCTCCCACTGTTGCCAACACCCCCGCCCCCAAGCACCAAGAATACAGAGCATCACTTGCCCCAGACCGAGAGTTGCTATCTGTACCTTGTGGCTAATAGCCACCGATGGACCTCTGCTCCAGATGTTTATCCAATTCCCTCTTATAAGAACATAAGAGAGGCCAAAGTTGGATTAGGCCAATGGCCCATCCAGCCCAACACTCTGTATCACACAGTGGCCAAAAATACCAGGTGCCATCAGGAGGTTCACCAGTGGGGCCAGGACACTAGAAGCCCTCCCACTGTTGTCCCCTCCCCCCGGCACTAAGAAGACAGAGCATCCCTTGCCCTGGAGCCCCTATCTATACCTTGTGGCTAATAGCCACTGATGGACCTCTGCTCCATATGCTTATCTAATTCCCTTTTGAAGCCGTCCATGCTTGTAGCCGCCACCACTTCCTGTGGCAATCTATAAACAAACAAACAAATATTTATCCTGCAGAAAAATGGCTGCTTTGGGAGGTGGGTGGCCAGGCATTATACCCTGCCGAGGTCCCTCCGCTCCCCAAATGCCCCCCCCAAGCTCTACCCTTAAATCCCCAAGCATTTCCAAACCTGGAGTTGGCAGTAGTAGCCTAGCCTGTTGGTCCATCCAGAGCAGGGGAGTGGAAGGGGAGAGGCCGCCACACCCACACAGAAGGGAATTGGAGCCTATGAAAACCCACAAAGGAAGTGAAGCATCACTACAACTGGCCTTTCCTGGTGCTGGGGTTGCCAACTTTGCACTGGGACACTCCAGCCAATTTGGGGATGGAGCCTAGGGTGGGCGGGGTTGGGGCAGGGCTGGCTCATTCACTAGGCTAACTAGGCGATCGCCTAGAGCGGGCTGGCCCTTCGGGGCGCCAAGCTGCACCCGCCCGGTCCTGTACTCTGGGAGTTTCTTGATTATTTGTGTTTTTCATTCTTCCTAAAATGCATTTATTTTTGAAAATTGGTGGGTGCATGGGGGGGGGGGCGCCAGAAGGGATCCTTGCCTAGGGTGCAAAATAAGCTGGGGCCGGCCCTGGGTTGGGGGAGGGGGCAAGGGCCTCAGGCAGTGTAGAGTCCACCCTCCAAAGCAGCCGTTTCCTCCAGGGGAACTGATCTCTGTGCGGCGGAAATCCATTGTGATTCCAGGAGATCTCCAGGCCCCACTTGGAGGATGGCAACCCAGCATCCTATGTAGTCTTGCTTCCATCCCTCCTCCTCACTCTAGCCCCACAGAAACCTAGCTGCAATGCCGAAAAGAACCGAGGGCAGGCTGCGTCTGGGGACCCACCCAATGCCCCCTCTAAGCTGTGGAGTCTTGTGAGCAAAACTTCAACTTTGTGAGCTACTAGCATTAAAGTTGTTAAAAAAAAGAGTTGTGAGTGAGTAATTTGGCTACTGCATATATCGATTTGCCCTGGAGCCCTCCCTTCCTGAGCTAAGACAAAAATCTTTGAGACGGAGGCTTAAAAAACTGCGAGCTAGCTCACTGAACTGCAGGCTGTGGAAGGTCAGTAGTTCAGCAGTTCGAGACCCGAGTGTGCCGCATGACGGAGTGATGGAGTGAGCTCCTGTTTCTTGTTCCAGCTCCTGCCAACCTAGCCGTTCGAAAGCAAGAAATTGCAAGTAGATAAATAGGTACCACTTCGGTGGGAAGGGAACAGCGTTCTGTGCGCCTCGGTGTTTAGTCATGCCGGCCACATGACCACGGAAACGTCTTCGGACAGTGCTGGCTCTTTGGCCTTGAAACGGAGATGAGCACCGCAACCCTAGAGTCGGATTCGACTGGCTTTCGAGCAAGGGAAACCTTTACCTTTAGCTCACACTGACTCAGCTTAGAGGGAGCACTAGACACTCTCCTTTGCGTTCCCGCCTGCAGCCATCTCGAGGTGGAGGTGGGGACTTTGGGTTCCATGGTTTTTCAGGCTCCCCCCCCGCCCCCGGGCTCAGCAGTGTGGGTGGGTGGAGGTGAAGCTCCTCAGACACTTTGCAGATGAACAGGCCGGTGAATAATTCATGACGCTCTTGCTCTTCGCTTATGCCTCTCGCAGCGGCCATGGCAAAGTAACTTCCCCTCCGCTTTGCCAGGACTCTCCCACCCGCGTGCCTTCATCTGCAGCTAGGGTTGCCAACCTGCAGGTGACGCCTGGAAATCTCCTGGAATCACAACTGCTCTCTGCACCACTGAGATCTGCTCCCTGGGAGGAAAGGGCTGCTTTGGAAGGTGGACTTTGTGGCATCGTACACTGCTGCGGACAACCCCCTCCTCAAACTCCCCCTCCTCAAGCGCTACCTCCATAATCTCCAGGAATTTTCCAACATTGGCTTGGCAACTTCAGCGTGTGTCGCTACCCTTAGACTTCCGTTCCCAGCATTCCTGGACCCTGGCCAGTTCCCACCATTTGTCAATTCAGGGTGCCATCCGGACCACCTGACATCAATGAAGATTTTTTGGCAGTTCAAGTACTTTTATTGCGTTGACTCAAGGTCAGAGCAAACAACAAACACAGAATCATCAACGAGGTTTGTTTCTGTATTCAGTGCTGTGCGATTTCCATACCTGATGATCTTGCTTTCAATGCATTCAAGGCAGGGGTC
>NW_015164867.1:0-3214 GCF_001447785.1 Gekko japonicus
TCCCAACCCAGAGATGGCAACCCTACTCAAATACCCTGAATCTGTCCAGCTGCCATGGAGAGAATAAAATAGCAGCTCGGTCGGCCTCAGACCTGCCGGAAGAGCCAATCAGAGCTAGTCTTTGAGGGAGAGACGCTTGCTACACGTGGCTTCTCGCAGCCCTTTGACTCTGTGTGCGAGTTCCAGCTCTGTCATGGAACCACAACAATGTTGGACTGGCATCAGTCCCTGCCGCGGATGTCAAAACCACCACCCCCATCTTGAGAGCAGCTTTATCTGATGCGTCTCCTCTAAAGCTTTTAAAGAAACACACCCCGCTAATCACTTGGGCCGCCAGTGGCTCTGTCAGGTTCAATAGCAAGTAAATCTCCACACACGTTTCCAGGGAAGCGTTCTGCTTTATTAGACTACAAGTCTGTTACCATGCCCACAAGATTATTGTTAGGAGTGACCAAGGGGCGGAAACATCCCTACATACAGCAGGACGAGGCAAATGGCTAAGCAAATGAAATCTGAGCGCGCGCGCGGGGGGGGGATTCTCCTGGCGGGAGGTTACATAATAAGCGGGAGAGTCTCAGTGCCCCATGAGACCCGAAAAATTCCACACCTGCGGTGGAACGCAAGCCCCCCCCCCCCAGTCACAATGTCAGACAGATAACTCAGTCTGGCAGCACTGGTTCTCACGGTCTCCCTATCGCTGTTTACGGCAAGCGGCAGAGCAGCGAGCAAGCTAGGAGGCAAGCGGCGTAGCACCAGGATCAGAGAAGGGAACAAGCAAGACATGGCAGCTAGCTGACAGGCTCTTCCTTTGCACACTCGAGATTTTCCTTGCGCTGAACCGATTCATGTAAAAGGGCAGGCTCTTCTTCTGAGATACTGATGCATCGTAACATGAAGTTGCCTTATACTGAATCAGACTCAAGGTCCATCGAGGTCAGTATCGCCTACTCAGACTGGCAGGGGGATCTCAAGCGGAGGTCTTTCACACCACTGACTGCCAGGTCCTTTGAACTGGAGATTGAACCTGGGACCTTCTGCATGCCAAGCAGATGCTCTACCATTGAGCCACATCATTTGCCGTTTAGTTGGTAGATGCCCATCGTTTGTAGATGTCCGAGGAGGCATCACCTTCTTGGAAAATACAAAGATGGTTGTTGTGCTTATCCGCGAGAGGCGGGGGGGGGGGGATTCTGAATGGTCCAGATGTTATTGTACCAACTGTGCTGGTAGGGGAGCAGACCTCAGCCTTGGCCCGTGCTCCTGGGAACCACCAGACCATCTCATGGAGCACTTGACCACCTCTGCCACCAATCTCATGTAGCGGAGGATGCATTGATTTGGCTGGCTGCCCATCAGGTACAGGCTGATGGACTACGGATTGGCAGACTGTGTATTGAACAGTTGGGTGCGTGGCACATTGGATGCACTCTAATGGATTTTCCATCATGGATGGAGTGAGGCTTATGCCATCGATGGTGTCAGTGGCTGCTTCACCGCATTGTCTCATAGCATTCTGATAGTCATAAAAACCTATTCCTGGAAGGGACCTCATGAGTGTTCAAGGTTTACCTAAAGCCATCTGTAACGCCCTGAACTGGATAGCCCAGGCAAGCCTGATCTTGTCAGATCTCAGAAGCTGAGCAGGGCCGACTCTCGCAAGAACTTGGAAGGGAGACCTCCAAGGAATACCAGGGCCGGGACGCAGAGGCAGGCAATATATAATATCAAGCCACCTCTTCAAAATGTCCAAATCCCACTAGGGGTTGCTGGCATGACTTCCAGACATGCAAACACTCAGACACACACACAAAGCCATCCTTAATGAAGAATCATCTGTGTATGTGAATAATGGCAGCAATCACAATCGATGTGTCGAAGACATACACATTTGTCTATCCACCCAAACTGCTGCCTTCTCCAAAGTCCAGACTTCCCTGGAGTAGTTCTCTCAAGGACAGTTCTTGAAAGAGCTCTCTCAGCCCCACCTACCTCACGGGGTGTCTGTTGTGGGGAGGGGAATGGAAAGAAGACTGTAAGCTGCTCTGAGACTCCAAGTGAAGGGCAGGGTATAAATCCAATCTCTTCTTCTTCTATTGGGACAATGTCTGATCCCTAGTCAAGTGGCTGGCTGATGGACAAGGCCAGAGTCCCAACCCAAAGCCAAACCTTCCCAGGATCACTCCAGAAAGGTATTCCTATAGATACATATGCCCTGTTTTGGTCCACAGTGGGGACCGGCAGGCAGCAGTTCTCAACGTTATTCTGCCCTCCTCCATTGTATCCTCACAACAACCCTGCGAGGGAGGTGAGGCTGAGAGTGCGGGACGGGCCCAAGATCACCCGGCGAGCCTCCATGTCCATGTGAGGATTTGAACCCCGGTCTCCAAGATCCTAGTAGCCTCTACAGTGCAGTGGCTCAGAAGTCATCTGGAGTGCAGGGATGCGTTTCCCAGCGGTCTCTTGAACTGGGTCAGACTGGCCATTGCAGTTACAGGGAAAACTCCCCTTTTGCTTCCCCTTCTGACATCTCTTCTGGTGATATCAGGGGGTGTTGCATATGCTAATGAGCTACTATGCTAATAGCCTAGTAGCTCATTAGCATACCGTATGCTGATGAGCTCTTGCAGCTCTTTTTCTAGGAAAAGACCCCTGCACACCAGTAATGGGGAAGGAGCAGCTCCGCATTTGGCAGGGGCACAGACTTAGAGCACCTGACTTAGAGCACCATAAGAAGTAGGGATGCCACCCTCCAGGCGGGGCCTGGGGTTCTCCCAGAATTACAGCCGATCTCCAGACCCTAACCCCTCTGAGGTCCCTCCCCCGGGCTCTGCCCCCAAATGTCCCAAGCCAGAGTTGGCAACCATATCAGGGACCTCTCAGCTTGGTTTGCCCCTAGACCAATTGAACTTCTCAATCAGCCCCCCCCCATGAGACGACCAGAAAATGAATCCAGACTCCATGTTAAAAATAACTCCCTTAGGACGGTCCTCTCACCCCTCCTCTAACCTTCCTGCTCAGACCTCACCAAATGTCCCAAGCCAGAGTTGGCAACCATATCAGGGACCTCTCAGCTTGGTTTGCCCCTAGACCAATTGAACTTCTCAATCAGCCCCCCCCCATGAGACGACCAGAAAATGAATCCAGACTCCATGTTAAAAATAACTCCCTTAGGACGGTCCTCTCACCCCTCCTCTAACCTTCCTGCTCAGACCTC
>NW_015164867.1:4446-7901 GCF_001447785.1 Gekko japonicus
GGCACAGCCCGAGGGTTCCCCACTCCAGGTTAGAAAATCCCTGGGCATTTGGAGCCCGAGAAGAGCTGAATGGGCTCTGGGGAGGGGAGGGACTTCCGTGGGGGGGTAACCGAGCCGGCCTCCCCCCCCCCCCGGCCCTGTCACCCCATGCAGCTATGGCACGGCCCGAGGGTTCCCCACTCCAGGTTAGAAAATCCCTGGGCATTTGGAGCCCGAGAAGAGCTGAATGGGCTCTGGGGAGGGGAGGGACTTCCGTGGGGGGGTAGAATGGCAGAGAGCCCCCCTCCCCAAACAGCCAAGGATTGATCTCTGCAGCCCGGAGATCGACTGTGATTACGGGAGCTCTCCAGGCCCCACCGGGAGGCTGGCAACCCGGCGGGATTCCCCCGTCCCCCCTACCCTCTCGGGTGCAGGTGCACACCCTACGCCCCCCCCTCCCCCGACACCTGCGTTT
Organism: Gekko japonicus; assembly: GCF_001447785.1. NCBI lineage: Eukaryota > Metazoa > Chordata > Lepidosauria > Squamata > Gekkonidae > Gekko > Gekko japonicus. Next base: position 4,901 of record NW_015164867.1, read on the forward strand.
TGCTCCGCCGGACACGTGCGCAGCATTCGCACCCACCTCCCTAATGCGCCAGCCAGCCAGCCAGTGTGTGCCGCGCTCAGGGTGTGGGGAGAGCCGTGACCGCAGAGGCGCGGGTGGAACGGGCCCGCCTCCCCTCGGCGTGTGTGGCGTGTGCGCCCGCCTGCCTTCCAGCCCTCGAGGGGAGCGGGCGAATTGGGCAACCGGCGGGAGGAGTCCGGCAAACAGTGGCGAAGACAAGAGTCCCTCCCCGCTCCTTCTTCTTCTTCGGCAGCGGGAGGCTCTTCTGCTTGGACCGGCTGCGACATCCCCTCCTCGGCGAGAGAGAGAGAGAGAAGCCAAGGCGCCGCTCTGCTCCCCAGGAGCCCCCTGCCTCGTCGGAGGGGAAGCGCAGCGAGCGGCCCAGCAGCAGGAGGCTTCCCCAGGCGCGCACTTGGGAGCCAGGCGCTCGCCTCCCTCCGGAGCGGGCTGACGGCCAAACCTGAATTGCCAGCCTGGAGAGCGGCGGAACAGCCCAGCAGCTGCCGTGAGTTTCAGCCGGCCTGCGCGGCAGGTTTTTCAGGTCACCCGCGCACCTGCCTGGCGCACACTCTGCACACACACCCTCCCCCCCCCCCCCCCCCCCCCCCATACGCACAGACGCGCGCATATAAGGGTGCCCTTTGAGGTCACCGCCTTCACAAGCGCCTCGACACTCACCTGAGAGCCGAGCCCCGTTTGGAGAAGTGCGCATCGCCTGTTGCCCAGGTAAGCGCAATATCGAAGTCCCGATGTGCCCTTGATGCCCAGAGGGAAGTTCATGGTCCTTCGCGGATGCTCCTTCTCTCACGGGGAACGAGCGCCTGCTGGAATCAGAGGAGCGCTTGCAGAGAGAACAGGAGAGAGTGGACCAGTGTTCCCTCTAAGCTGAGTTAGTGTGAGCTAGCTCACAGTTTTTTAGCCTCCGGCTCACACATTTTTGTCGTAGCTCAGGAAGGGATGGCTCCAGATCAAACTAATTTATGCAGTAGCCAAATTGCTCGCTCACAACTACAAAGCCAGTAGCTCACAAAGTAGAATTTTTGCTCACAAGACTCCACAGCTTAGAGGGAACATTGGAGTGGACTCATGTTTTCTGCTTGCTTCCAAATGTACAGTGACAGGGAGTTTTCCTGTCTTAATTTCTGCTGCTTTTGGTTCACCATCAGTAGCATTATCCTAGAAGTAGATGTCATTTTACAGGGAAAACAAAAACAAACCAGTGTGGTGTAGTGGTTAGAGAGCTGAGCTAGTATCTGAGAGACCCAGGTTCAGATCCCCACTTTGCCTTGGAAGCATGCTGGGAGCAACACAGGAACATAGAGTTGGAAGGGACTTCAGAGGATATCTAGTCCATTTGCAGTGTCTCAGACTAACCTACCTCAGAGGGTTGTTGTTCTGAAGATCAAGGGGAGAATGGTGTTGTGGAAGCTGTTTTGGGTCCATGCTGGGGGAGAAAAGCAGGGTGTGAATAAAAGGAGGTTCCTGCCCCAAGGAGCATGCAGTCTACGTTTTGAGAGTGAAGGAGACAACAGAGAGAGACTTCTCTGTAGGCATTTTCACAAAGGTACTGTTCTGAACATGCTGATGACAGAGGTTTCTCTACAGCCTTGGCAGTTGATGTACAAGTGGCATTTGATGCGACTAAAAAGGACAAAAAGGGGGGGGGACTAACCCCCCCAAAATTAATTAAGATCCACAAAGTTTAAATCTAAATTTAAGGGCCCACTAATTAAATACCTGAATACAAAACGTCAATATGTACAAGTGGTATTTATTGCACCTCCTGACAGCTCATGAGAGATCAGATTTAACGGCTGCCTTCACAATCCTGAGATGCTGACCATGCTGAAGTGCTCACTTTCCCAGTTTTGAGATGCCGTTCGAAAGGCAAAGGGGGCTGTCCCGTTCAGATTTTGACTTGGAATGTTCAAGTGGCAAAATGAGTGAGAGCCCAGGTGGTGTAGTAGTTAGGATCTGGAAGACCCAGGTTCAACTCCCCACACTGCCGTGGCAGGTGTCTGGGAGAATTTGGGTCCTTCGCTCTCAACGTAACCTACCTGACGGGGGGTTGTTGTGGAAATAACATGGAGGAGAGGAGAATGGTGTCTCAAGCTGGCTTGGGGGGCCCCGTTGGAGACAAACATGAGATATAAAGCTAAATGGTAACATTTTCCTACTGTCAAATCCCTGTGGATGTGTCCCCCGTTAAACATCAGTGTTTACTTACATTCAGCTGGTGAAGGATACAAATTTATTTCCTTTATTTGTATCCTCACAACAACCCTGTGAGGTAGACTAGGCTGAGAGTGTGTGACTGGCCCAAGGTCACCCAGCGAGCTTCCATGGCAGAAGGGAGGATTCGAACCTGGATTTCCCAGATCCTAGTCCAACCGTGGCTCATTTTGTGTACTGAAAGAGTGCAGAGGAAACAGCAGCCTTTGGATGGATCGAGCTCATTTATGGCTTGCCAAATCCAGCCACCTACATAAAATGTAAGTAAACAAAAAACAGCTGTGGTACTATTATGCAATCTATTCAGTAGTTATCATCAACTGTCAGTTGATCAGATATTTGGAATAATTTACCTCTGTGCCAAAGAAGGACTGTGTTTAGCTATTTTGAGCTGTACTATTCAGAGGAACTTTGAGCACGGACAGCTTGGTTGACAGGGACACTTTAAATATTTGCATATTTTGTAATGGAATGGGTTTTGTGATTCGTGCCATAATATAAATGCTTGATAATAACTATTGAATAGATTGCATAATAATATCACGGTTGTTTTTTGTTTCTTTACAACCTATCCTATGATCTCAAGTTTGTATAGGTAAAGGTAAAGGTTCCCTTGCTCGAAAGCCAGTCGAATCCGACTCTAGGGTTGCGGTGCTCATCTCCGTTTCAAAGCCGAAGAGCCAGCGCTGTCCGAAGACGTTTCCGTGGTCATGTGGCCGGCATGACTAAACACCAAGGCGCACGTAACGCT
>NW_015164867.1:8510-13091 GCF_001447785.1 Gekko japonicus
AAAAGGCGAGCACAACGGGAAAGGTTTTCTCTTCCCAGCGATGACATAAGAACTGGCCCGTTGTTTCCACAAGGCAGCCGGCAGCTGAATACCTGCCCTTCAAGGGAGCAATCGGAGATGGGCCGCATTTGTACGATTTTCTTGCAGCTGCCGCACAAAAGGGAGTTGTGGAAACTCGAGCTGCAGTGTTAGAAGAGTCAAACAACAAATATATACACCACAAAAACCTTTTTTATAAGTTAAAGTGTTCTAACTTATAAAAAAGTTTTTGCAGTGTATATATTTGTTGCAAAAACCTTTTTTATAAGTTAAAGTGTTCTAACTTATAAAAAAGTTTTTGCAGTGTATATATTTGTTGCAAAAACCTTTTTTATAAGTTAAAGTGTTCTATATGTTCCATCTTATAAAGTGCATTGTGTATTATTCATAATATTCTAAAACAGGTATATATGCAATATCAACAATAATAATCAGTTTGTACAATCTAATAGCTACCAGTCAATTTACATCCTTTTTACACAATCAACCCCAACGGGAGTTTCTAGAATTGTGCACCCGCTTCTTCTTGCTTGAAAGTCTTCTAAAGGGGGAAGTTTCCTTTTGTGGTTACATTGAGGTTTAAATTGATGTTTGTTGCTGGTCCTACAAAAGGCCCATTAAGCAGCTGACATTCATAGACAGAGCGCTCCTGTCTTTCTCAAGGCTGGTGTGGCAAATGAAATCTCTGGGAGATGGGCTGTCCATTAGAGATCCAGGTGGCCCCGCAGGGGTAGCTGTGAAGGTCTAACCAAGGAGGTCGGAGATTGTGTGTGTATGTTAAGCGCTGTCAAGTCACTTCTGACTTATGGTGACCCCATGATTTAAAGTTCTCCAAAATGTCCTGTCATTAACAGCCATTCTCAGGTCTTGCAGACTGCGGGCCTTTGTGGCTTCCTTGACAGAGTCCATCCATCTCATGTGTCGAGTTTTGCCCCCTCTTGGATGCACGCCTCAGCAGGGTGAGGGGGTTTGTGTATGTCCATAAAGCTGAGAGCAATGCCGTCCGTAAGGGCTCTGAACTCCTAGCAGAGTTGCTCAAGGCGGAATGGTCATGGCTGAGACACCAGACTAAGAGATTGGGTTTATGCCCCGCCCTTCACTTGGCATCTCCGAGTGGCTCACAATCCCCTTCCCCTCCCCACAACAGACATCCTGTGAGGTAGGTGGGGCTGAGAGAGCTCTTTCGAGAACTGCCCTTGAGAGAACAGTTCTGAAAGAACTTGTAACTGATCCAAGGTCACCCAGCTGGCTGCATGTGGAGGAGTGGGGAATCAAACCCGGTTCTCCCAGATGACTTAACCACTACACCAACCTGGCATCAACCCCCTTTGGGGATCAACAGCCACGTCAGTAGAAGAGAACGAACAGCTCCGATGGTGATAGGGGCAGAGGACTCCTTGCAGGGAAGCTGCTAGGCAGAAGCAGCAGTGGAAGGTGACACTGGTGGAGAATCTTTCTTAGACAGCGGTGGAGACACTACAGCTGACCCTGGTTAGTCCCGCGCAGAAGGCGGCACTGGGAAACCACTTCTGACCAGCTCTTCCCTCGAAAGCCCTAAGGTGGGACGATCCCAAAGGTTGTGCCCAGCACGGCCAAAGTCTGCAGAAGAAATGCTCTGGGACACCATTTCAGATTCCCCGCTCAGTTTGAAATACCTGCTCTTGAAAGACATAATTTATTTACGTTGTGCTTTTAGGAGACGGGCAGGCCAGCTTTTCTGGAGATCTGTCTGTGGAGGCTAGCCAAGTAAAACCAGACACTAAAAGCATGAACATCATAAGACCCGTAATGAACGCCGCCAGCCACCACCCGCCCTCCCAGGGCAGAATGCAGCCCAACAACAGCAACAACAAGTCCTTCCAGAAGTTGAAATCAGTAGACAAAAAAAGCGACAGCTGTGAGAACAGTGGCATACAAGACGGGGGGGGGGGGACTCTAAAAGGCTGGGAGAAAACTTAGTGAAAAGCATGGGTGAAGAGGACTGTTTTGGCCTGGCACCTAAAGGACAGTTTAGTAGACACCAGGTGAGCCTCAAGGGGGAGGGCGTTCTAAAGGTGAGGTGCCACCACCGAGACGCCCCTGTCTTTGGCAGCCACTTGCCTCACCCCAGAAACCCCTGTCTTTGGCAGCCACTTGCCTCACCACCACAGAGATCAGGCCTTGAGAGGAAGGTCTCAGCTGGCCAAGAGGAAGGCTTAAAGGAGCGCAGAGTCACTTTTCGAGAGGGCCCCGCCCGTTTAGCAGCAGCTCCCCTTTCGGAATAGTCTGAGATTCACTGATCTGGCCCTGGTGGCGTACAGTGCCGCCAAATCACAGCCAACTCAATGGCAGCCTCATAGGGTTTTCAAGGCAAGACACGTTCAGCCTGCACTTCCTTGGCAGTCTCCCATTAAAATGCTAAGTCGGGCCGACCCTGCTTAGCTTCCGAGATCTGACGAGATCGGGCTTGCCTGGGCGATCCGGGTCTGGTCACTGCCGCGCTATAAATCATATAAATCTATAGCGGTTGTCATGGCTTTACCGAAAAAAAATCCTGGGAACTAGTTTGGTGGGAGTGCTGGCAGTTTTCGGTTAGGCCACCCTCGCCCAACGATTGCTTATTGAACTGATTGTAAGTTTATGTAGAATTATAGGATCATAGAGTTGGAAGGGATCTCCAGGGCCATCTAGTCCAACCCCCCGCACAATGGAGGGAATTCACAAATACATCCCCCCCACACACGCCTAGTGACCGTGACCCCAGCTCCATGCCCAGAAGATGACAAAAAACCTCCAGGATCCCTGGCCAAACCAGCTTAGAGAAAAATTGCTTCCTGACCCCAAAGTGGCGATCAGCATTTCCCTGGGCGTGTAAGAAACTCATTTTAAGTATGTATTATCCATGCAAAGATGTGTCTCGCAGCTGATACTCTTTCTAAGGTAAGAGAGCCAGTCTGGTGTAGTGGTTAAGTGTGCGGACTCTAATCTGAGAGAACCAGGTTTGATTCCCCACGCCTCCACTTGCAGCAGCTGGATGACCTTGGGCAAGCCGTAGTTCTGATAAGAGTTGTTCTTGAAAAAGAGCAGTTTCTGTCAGAGCTCTCTCAGCCCCACCTACCTCCCAGGGTGTCTGTTGTGGGGAGGGGAAGGGAAAGGAGTTTGTAAGCCACTCTGAGACTCCCAAGTGAAGGGCGGAGTATAAATCCAATCTCTACTTCTTCTTTTTCTACCGCCACTTTGGGAGAACGGGACGTAAAGTAGGGAAGTAACACGGGGAGGCTCCACAGCAGAACTGTTTCTCTGCTCCAAATCGCCCCCTCCCCGAAGCTGCTTCTGCTCAGAAACGTATTTTCAAACGTATTTTAAACACATTTTTGTGTAACAAAACGTCGTTCTGCGCTCAGTCCCTGTGGCACAGATACTCACCTTTTTAACTTGCTAAGCAGATCTCCGGTTCTGCTCTGCTGGGAGGTGGCGTTTGTGGTGCTTGACATACAGCCACATGGCTCGCTATGCAGGCAGCATTTGGGGGAAATTAATATGCTGGGCTGTTCTTGGCCTGGTTGAAGCATGGGCAGGGGGGGGGGAGCAGGCCTTGGTAGAAGCACAACAGTTTTCTCTCCTCGGGACACGAGGGCTGCCAAAGACCAGATGAGAGAGAGAGAGAGAGAGTACAACGTTGACAGCCGCCGAGTGGAGTGAGCGGCAAGCACTGCCTTCTCTGGAAGGAAGGTTCGGCAAGGATTATGTTTCTATTCAAAACTGGGACGGAACGATCCCTCAAGCGGCTCTGGGTAAATGAGCCTGGTGTGTTCTGCTCTGGCCTTGGGCGTCCCAGGTTTCTATCTGCAGGTAGTGAGGGATCACAGGTCTGAATGCCGTGGTGGTGGGGAGGCAGAAACCATTTTTAAAAGGAAGAACCGAAAAGGAGGGGAAAAGTCTAGGCAGAGAGTGAGTGACCACCCGCTGTTCTATTTCTAGTCTGTGTGTTTTTCCATCTTAGCTAGCTCACACTAACTCAGCTTAGAGGGAACACTGATCACCGGTCTGAATGCCGTGGTGGTGGGGAGGCAGAAACCATTTTTAAAAGGAAGAACCAAAAAGGAGGGGGAAAGTCTAGGCAGAGAGTGAGTGACCACCCGCTGTTCTATTTCTAGTCTGTGTGTTTTTCCATCTTCGCTGCTTGGCTCTTTTGCATTTGTTTTGTTACACAAATCCACCCCGGCTCATGCCTCAAAACATGGGCTGTGTCAAATGCTTTGCATGGCGTCGTGGGGTGACGTGGGAGCTGGGAGCTTGGAAGCCCCGGATTTGAATCTCATCCTCCAGACAAACTCCCAGAGGCAGGCAAGGTCCTGCTTAAATGGGGTGGTGCTCCCCAAAACGTTCAGCAGCATTGTGGCTCCAAAGGGGGGGGGACATGTTATCCGTTAGGAAGAAATGCACATGCCCGCACTTATTGACTTGGCTGCCATCGACGAGAGAGGCTTTGAGGTTCAGGACGGGGTTCGGGTGCAGCGTGGAGCAGAGAGGGGGGGGAGAGCCATGTGAGAGTGACTTACA
>NW_015164868.1:0-2678 GCF_001447785.1 Gekko japonicus
TGTCAGGAGCGACAAGAGAGTAAAAGTTTAAAAAGCGATGAGAGAGAGAAAGAGAGGAGCAAGGGCACCGGCAGGCATGGGTGATGGCTCAGTGTGGCAAGGTTGTGGCGCATGTGAAAAATAAAATAAAATAGACCAGCTGGATGGGAGTTGGGAGGCCTGGGCAGTAAGTCGGGGGGGGGCTGCCCCAAAGATGCCCCACTGTAGCTACGGGCCTGCTCTAAGAAGTCAGGTTGCCACCTCCCTTTTAACTGCAGCCAAACTGTTAAAGCATCCCTCGCAGATGCTTTCTTTCTCCACCAAGCTCTGAGTGGATGCTGGCGTGGGGAGGGGGAAAGAGATGCATGTCCCCAGGGCTGAAAGGGCTCACACGGAGGAAAACCAAGTCACTCGACACCAAAAAGATGGCAAGACGGGCAGTGTGGTGCCTTTATTAACTGCCAGGGCACCCCTGCCCCCCCAATACCCAAGCCCCTCTTATAGAACCAACATTGGATCATGCGGGCGCAAGCTTCCCGTGCTTGCTGCTGGCCCTCCCCCTCCGCCTGGCAAGGGTTGCCTTGGCTGCCCCTCCCTCCCCCTCCCCATGGTGCGGCAAACAGGACCCTACGTGATTCAGGGCTCTGGATTAGGACAGCATTCTGTTTCCCTCACACAGCAGCCATGATGGGTATTCTCCACACAGGTGATGTTTAAAGATATGAACTGAGGCTGCGGAACAGCTTGTGAGTGCACACAGTCAGACAGCAGCACTCGTCTCTGGAACAAGAGGGAAAAGGGCACAGAAGGTGATCATGAAGGAACTATTTCTAGAACCTTTTGATATCTGGCACTAACATTTCCAAAAGTCATAAAATGGATGTTGTCCTAGGAACATAAAATTACATGTTAATAATCTTACTGTAGTGAGCGAAGTGTTGCCATGATAATTGCCCAGCTGTTTCTGACTAAAATGTTCAGACTGAGTGTGAAGAAAAGGTAGATAAAAAGAGTGTCAGGCCTGGAAGACCACAATGTTTTCTTCCCACTCAAGAGTTACAGGCAAGAATAAAAACAGAATACAGAACAAATGGCTTGGTACTGTGGATGTGGATGTAGACGCTGGACGGAAATTAACAGTGATATTTAATTGGAAAAGGTATTTCATTTCTAAATAAATCCAGTTGGCACTGCACTCACATTGTAGAAGGAGCCAGAGTTTTATGGACTACAACTGGATGAAGATTATAGCAACCCAACAGCCTTCTGGTTTACAGAAAAGGTAACCTTGAAGCATTAATTAACTTGATTCTTTTCAGAAATATGTGCAAAATGTATAAGCTGGAAAACAAGGCAAGAGTAGATTTCACCTGAAATTTTACTCCTGTGGTCATTGGTCAAGGTCACATCCTTACCATGTGCAGCAAAGGCATAGATTTATAAATGGTTCTGTCCTAATTATTCCAGGAGTGTTAACTTTGATCTTTTTTTGGTCTGCAGTTGAGACACAAAGATGACCAACTGAAATCTGTCCTCAAACAGCAATCCTACTTCCCAAGGAAACATACAGAATGCACAAGAAGACTTGGAAAATCTAGGGAAAGTCAAGAAATTCCTGGTTTCTGGTACCCCAGTCCTTCCTTTGCCATTTATGTAGCTGGTGTTGGTAATGCTGGATCAGTGGTCTTCTATATTTAGGCAGGCAGTTTTCCATGAGGTCACGTGGGCACTGCTGTTGGTATTTCTTATTGACCAGGAAGACAGAGCTGTGCATTTGAAGGCAAATGCCCTTCCTGTGGGGAATAGAATCTCATTTGGAGCCCTATGGTTGTGCCCTGTGGGGTAGGGGTCAATCCTACCTGCGCAACTAGATGTCTATCTTGTACATTTGAATGGTAGGTTTCTCTTTTCATTTCTCCTAACAACCTTTGTCATAAAAGAACAGAATTGCCTGCCTTTATCCCAAAATATGCAACTCTTACTAAAAAAAACAACCCCAAAACCAGATCATTGTCACTTACTTTCTCTGAGGTTTCTCTGTGCAACCTAATAAAACAGTCACATGCACATCTCTGAATGCTTGACACTCAAACGGCCGTGGCTTGCACAATAGCATAAGAGAAATTTACTGCTATAAGCGAAAATGTTTCTCTGAAGCGCAGTTCTCAAGATCGTTTCTCCTAGATAACCCATGTAGCTATTTCTTAAAATCCCAGAAATTCTAGAGAAACCAATTTGTTTGACAAAAGAGTGCAATAAGACTCATTTCTACTGCCAGCTCACTTGAAGATCCCCTGAGTATTGACTCTTGACGTCTGTTAGGCTTTCTGTGTATTGAATATCCTCCGTGAACAGTGTGATCTTGCTATGCAATTTTATTTTTGTTCTCATTTTTTTCTTTATTATAATTCTTGCTTCTATTTTGCAGCACTGTAAAGATTATCGCTTTCAGTGAAGAGGAGGAAGAAACTAGGGAGACAGCTTTGCTTTAGTAAGTGCTAAGTGCACTCTCCCTTCACGTTTAAATTACTGAGCAAAATTATAGTACAAACATTTAGGGGGGGGGAACCCCAAAACCTCTCATCCTTATTTACTTCACCAACAATGGTTCCCAGAGCCAGCATCAGCCCCATAGCTACCGCAGGGCCCATGCCCCCCCCGTGGTTTTTACAGGCCCCTCCCCCGATCCTCGACTCCCC
>NW_015164868.1:2852-3445 GCF_001447785.1 Gekko japonicus
TAGCGCAATTCCAAGGGCTCCGCGCCCAGCAAGGACTGGAATCTCCTCTTTCTGTAGAAAAGGGAGGCCGCTAAATCTGTGTGCCTTATACATTTAAAAGCATCTTAATTTCTCTCTGGCTGCCGAGTTCCTGTTTGGGGGCCGGGGCTGCCGGGTTTCCGCATCACATGGCTGTTGGAATACAGAGCTAGGTAAGCTGGGTGCCCTCTACCCATGCCTCGGCTCAGCATGAGGGAGGGAGGGAGGGAGACAGGGGGATGCATCTTAGTGCTGGCAGCAGCAGCAGCATGAGCATTTTTTATTTTTATTTGATTTTTTATTTGTTGTGATGTCAGCAGGGCTATTTTTGGGCAGTACCGCACAGGAATGGCGTTCCGGCTGGCTCCTGAGTTGGCCACACCCAGTAGGAACTCTTTAGCATAATAGGCCACACCCAACAGCAGAAACTCATTAGAATTGGCTACATTAGGGAGGTGTGGCCTAACATGCAAAGGAGTTCCTGTTACAAAAAAAGCCCTGGGTTTTGACAACAAGGTAAACAGAATAAGAAGCAAAAGGTGGGTGTGGCTGGATGACCACACTTCTGGTAACAT
>NW_015164868.1:3959-4080 GCF_001447785.1 Gekko japonicus
TCAGCAGGTTTATAGGGCTTAATGGGGCCCTGCTGGCTCCTTGTGTCACCGGATCAGCAGCCTTGGAGGGCGTGGACAGACTTCGGCCTTAAGACAGGAAACAAACTCTTAGTTTGCCAAA
>NW_015164868.1:10920-11059 GCF_001447785.1 Gekko japonicus
CTGTGATGAGTCTGAATTCTCCATCCCACCTAACTACTTATGGCCTTTCATTTCTCTGCAAGCCTCGGCCGAGCTGCCTAAGACATACTTGGGAGTTACTGCAGAAGAGGTCAAGCCAGGACTGTCCTCCTTGCTCATA
>NW_015164868.1:11271-12733 GCF_001447785.1 Gekko japonicus
AGATCCATGAGTTTTATTGTCAGCAGCTCCCTGGACAATTGGCTGTTACCTAGGAGCTCTTTCTGATCATGCAGAGTTGCTATCCCATGCAAACTTGCTCACAGAGATCCATGAGTTTTATTGTCAGCAGCTCCCTGGACAATTGGCTGTTACTGAGGAGCTCTTTCTGATCATGCAGAGTTGCTATCCCATGCAAACTTGCTGTTGAGACACCTGCTGCCTAAATCTCTAAAATCTACTTCGTGCTATCTGACATATTGTTCGTTGTTTTAATTTAAAGTCTTCCTCTGGTTGTGCAGTATGGGTAAGGGACAGCCATGTGGGCAGTAAGGGGAGGCTGAGTCCCGGTCCTTACCTTGTTGAATAGGGGGAAATGCCTGAGAGTCTGACTTCAACATCTGCTTTTCTGCTGCAGAAGGCAATACAAGACAGCCCTCAGAGACATTATGCATTCATTTGGTTGAAAGACGTCCAACAGTCTGTTAAGCCATATTTATAAAGTGGCTTGTTTGTTTATAATGGAACCAGAGCATACACCTTTCTTCACAAATGGAAAGCTTATTATATTATTTAGATATTTTATTTCCATTTGCTTCTAGCAGTTACTCTGACATTCTGTTGCTTCTGGCCATTAAAACAGAAAAAAACTTGAGTAAGCAGCAAAGTAAGGGCTGCATGATGTACACCTGTAAATCACTGGTTAACATCTCCTCTAGCACATAGGTAATGTGAAGTGATGAGTGTCTACTCTAATAGTATATAAATGCACTCTCTGGTGTGGGTCCAAGGACAGTGCAATGTTGATGGGTATCATCAATCTTTTTGCCCAGTAGTAGCAAGTGAAACTGCACAAGCAGCTCAGAATGCTATAGAAATGGCCATTAGAAGTATATTTTGTCATCTTATGTGTTGGCACTTCTGTTACTTAAGAAAGAACATTTTTCTTTCTCCTCTTAAAACCTCACATAGATTGAACTCCATCTTAGTGATTCCACAGGTTGTGGGAGAGGATCAGCCATAAATAAGAATACAGTTCTCAGAGAAGGCAAAACTAATGTAGTCAGGAAGGGAAGGAAGGTCCGTATAAGGAGGGGAGTGGGAAAGGATGAATTCTTCTAGTCAAGCATGCCCCCAGACTCTTACAGATCCTTCATGTAACCATACACATAGCTATCTACCATGGTAATCCTTGCATTGTGTTTTTGAAATAATATATTCAAAGAGTGTGATTCTATTTATGTTATCACTTCCCTATTTTGCCTTTCAACATTCCAGGCCCAGGAATTTCTGCTACAAGAAGTGACAGCTGTTTTCTTCCTAGGTCACTTTTCATTTTGCTTTCTACAGCTATCATACAATGGTTGATTGTCATGAGACTTATGCCCTTTTCTAAGGCCCCAATCCTGCTTCTAGAGAACAGGGCATAGATGCTCCAGGGCCAACTATATACATGTCCACCCAG
>NW_015164869.1:0-7193 GCF_001447785.1 Gekko japonicus
TTGTATTCTGTTCCAACTACTTTTCAGGACAAGTTAAGTGCTTGAGTCAACTCAAGAAATCTCCAGTGCTTTTTTTGGTTTTTTTAAAAGTGCGGTACTCATATAAAAGTTTGTTCTGATTTGTTCTGATTTCCATCAATTCCCCCCTCAGAATTTAGGAGACACCCCCCCCGAAAGCTACCAGTACTTAGTAACAGTGAGTACCAACACACACACACACACACACACACACACACACACACACACACACACACACACACTGGAATTTCCCTAGAATTTGGTTCCCTCATGATGGTGTTTCAGATTTCCAGCAGAAGATTGTATGTTATCAATCAGCATGCCCACTCTCCAACTGGATCCTTAGCTTTGAATTTAACATCACATTTTCCAACCTGGAGACAACTGAGGCTGATTTCGCACTAGAGCTGCCTCGACGTTGCGCTGCCGTTTGCCCTGATACTATTGGTCAATTTCACACCTGAAGCTGCGGGGCTGCATTTTGACTCGCGGCTTCGCCCGATTTCCCCCGCAGTTTCGTGATCCTGCCACACACCCCTAATGTAGCCAATCCTAACGAGTTCCTGCTGTTCCTGCTGTTATGCTAATGAGTTCCTGCTGGGCGTGGCCAGCTCAGGAGCCAGCTGGAACTCCATTCCTGTGCGTTCCTGCCCAAAAATAGCCCTGTGTATTAGTCAGCATGCCCACTCTCCAACTGGGATCCTTTGTTTTGAATTAACATCACATTTTCCAACCTGAAGACACGGAGTGTGTATTAAGTGCTATCAAGTCACGTCTGACCTATGGTGACCCTGTGAATGAATGGCCACCAAAATGTCCCATCATTAGCAGCCTTGTTCAGCTCTTGCAAACTGGTGGCCTCTGTGGCTTCTTTGGTGGAGTCCATCCATCTCATGTTGGGTCTTCTTCTTTTCCTGCCACGTTCAACTCTTCCTAGCATGATTGTCTTTTCCAGTGACTCTTGTCTTCTCACAATGTGACCAAAGGATGACAGCCTCAGGTTGCATTCGCACGCGCGAGATAACACGGGGGGGGGGAGTGAGGCTATTTGCTCCACAGGAATTTGACCCACCTTTGTGCGATCACACAGTCCCTGGGAGCTGCGAGGGGCAGCCTGCCACTACGTGATCAGACGCAACCGGGGGTGAATCGTGGAGGGTTTTTTTGCTGTGTGTTTCTGGTGCACTTCAACAAGGGATCGACGATTCACATCTCCGCACTGAGTGCTCCCTATGCAGTGTGCGACAATGCGCATACAGAAACGGGGGACAAAACAACGGCATGGAGCTGGGATGGTCTGATTAGACCATCCCGATGCCGTGGGAGTGCGCTGGAGCGATCACACAGCAGAAAGTCTGTTCCCGGCCCGTAGCAATCCGTTTGCTACCGGACTTTCCCTAGTGTCTTTTTACTCTGCTTCTGCGGCGAGCAAAAACGGGTTGCCGATGGGTGCGGGACACTTCCCAGATGTTTGCGTCTGATCGCGCCCTTAAAATCTGCCTGGCATTCACGCCTATGGCGCGGCTAATTCTGCGTGTGATCGCACCCTCAGTTTGGTTAATTTAGCATTTAGGGAGAGGTCAGGCTTCATTGGATATAAAAGGTAAAGGTAAAGGTTCCCTTGCTCAAAAGCCAGTCGAGTCCGACTCTAGGGTTGCGGTGCTCATCTCCGTTTCCAAGCCGAAGAGCCAGCGCTGTCCAAAGACGTTTCCATGGCCATGTGGCCGGCATGACTAAACATCAAGGGGCACGGAACGCTGTGACCTTCCCACCGAAGCGGTGCCTATTTATTTACTTGCAATTTCTTGCTTTCGAACAGCTAGGTTGGCAGGAACTGGAACTAGAGACGGGAGCTCACTCCGTCATGCGGCACACTCGGGTCTCGAACTGCTGAACTACCGACCTTCCACAGCCTGCAGTTCAGCGTCTTAACCACTTGAGCCACTGCAGCTCCACTCTATATCATTGGATATAGAACCCACTTATTTGTCTTTTCGGTGGTCCATGACATTTGACAAACTCCAACACCGCATTTCAAATGAACCCACTTTCTTCCTGTCTCGCTTTATTCATTGCCCAACACTCACACCCATACATACTCATGACATGTCCTTGCAGTTAAGGATATTTTCCAGCTCCTTCATGGCTGCCGTTCCCAGGCTCAATCTCCTTCTGGTTTCTTGGTCACGGTCTCCCCCGTGGTTGACGATGGACCCAAGGAATAGAAAATCTAAAACAATTTCAATCGCTTCATCATCAGCCTTAAAGTTGTGTAATTCCCTAGTAGTCATTACTTTTGTCTTCTTGATGTTCAGCTGTAAGTCCTGCTTTGGCATTTCCACTTTAACCTCCATCGGTAGTCATTTCGAGTCTTCACTATGTTCTGCCCCCAATCTGGTGTCATCTGCATATCTCAAACTGTTAATGTTCCTTCCACCCGTTTTCACTCCACCTTCATCTAAATCCAATCCAGCCTTCTTTATAACATGTTCCGCATATAGCTTGAAGAGATAGTGAGATAAAATACATCCATGTCTGACGCCTTTCCCAATGGGAAACCATGCTGTTTCTCTGTATTCTGTAACAGTAGGCTCTTGTCCAGAGTACAGGCTGAGTAGAAAGAAAGAAAGAAAGAAAGAAAGAAAGAAAGAAAGAAAGAAAGAAAGGGGAAAAAAGCCCAGCTGTTGCGGCACACTCATTTCTTTTAAAAACAACCATAACTTTTTTGTGATCCACACAGTCTCTATGAAACACATGCTGATTTTCTAGTTGCCTTCACAGAATTCTATGAGTCCCCCCACAACAGACACCCTGTGAGGTAGATGAGGCTGAGAGAGCTCTTTCGAGAACAGCTCTGAGAGAATTGCTCTTTCGAGAACAGCTCTGAGAGAACTTGTGACTGACCCAAGGTCACACCAGCAGGTGCATGTGGAGGAGTGGGGAATCAACCCTGATTTTCCCAGATCAGAGGCCACGCTCCGAACCACTACACTAAATCGTGCTCTTTAAATCCGCAAAGGTAACGCTACTATATATCGCAGCAAACTGCTCGTTTGACTGCAGCCAAACGTCCACTTTAGTTCACTCACACCCAGGATTGCAATGTCTAAGCATTCTATTTTTCATTTCACAATATCACACTTATCTTGATTCATACATCTCATGTTCCATGTTCCTATTCTATGCCAAAGCACTTTGGACTTTCCTTTTGCATCCGTTCACATCAACAACTGAACACCTTTCAGCTTTAATCCAGTTGCATCATTAAGAACAGCGCTACTCGTTGGACTTGTCCTCTGCTTTTCCCCAGTAGCTTTTTGAGCACTATCAGACTTGGGTTCCTCTCTTTCTTTTTTCATTTCGAATGGTTTCTTCATATCGTTTTCAAAGTACAGATGATCACAAGTGGCTTGCCATTGCTGCCTTCTCCTCAGGACTAACCTGAGTTTGCTGAAGCGTCACTGCCATTGTCTATGAAATCACCTTCCACTTCTGCTGCTGCCCAGTAGCTACTGTTCAAAGATTCCTGTGCCCCCATAACCATTGGAAGTGCCCGTTCTGTTCTGCTGATGTGGCAACTGATCCTCGAAGGGGGTGGATGCTTCTTGGTCTGGCGTCTCAGCTGAGATCATTCTGCCTTAAGGGACTCTGCTAGGAATTTAGCCTCTTGACAGAGTCTAAACTCCTTACGGTATTGCTTTCAGCTTCGCTGACACACATAAACCCCCTCACCGTAAGGTGTGTCCAAGAGGGGGATACTACCAGACAACAACTGTCTCTCCATGTTATCCAAAGTTTCACCTACTGATTTCTGTTGAGCTGGCGTTAAAGGCACATGAGCAAGGTAGACTGTTTTTTCCTCATGAGTGGGCATCCCTGTCCACTAACTGTTCAGTTGATGGACACATCTGTGTGGCTGTTTGTTAAGTATGCAACTCAACAACCAAGTAAGTAACATTGCATTATAGCATTATACCGTTATAGCGCTATAAAACGAATGTTTTTTAAAAAAAGCCGGAGATCGCCCGCACGGGCGAAAAACGGCAGGAAAAAGTGCATCGGAACCGGGAGAGGAAACTGAAGACTACTTGGAAGTGGTTGACAGGTAAAACGCTTCAGCCCCGTTTCCTAAATGGGACAGAAGCGTTTGTGTGTGAAATTACAAATATATTCCTGTAGGGAACCGGTTCTAAAAAGGTTCTGTCTGAAATGACAGACCAGAAACCATTTGGGAACCGTTCCTCTTCCGGATTATATCGTCTGTCTGAAATTCCTCAAAGTGAATCAGCTTTATTTGAGAACGAGAACTTCCCAAAGATCACACAGCATCAAACGACACGACAACACACACAGAACAACAATGGACCATAGCTCCTTTTAAACTCTCCCGGGCTGGTGTAGCCACGCCCTCACATAGTTAAGGTCCAATCATATTACAATGATAACAACCAATAAATACAGTTCCCTTCAGCACAGTTCTCTTCCATAGTTGCTCTGTGGAGCAGTAGGAACAAAATGGAGGGTGAGAGAATCGGTGCTGTGCTGATGCTGCTTCCAGCACAAACCCAGAAGTCACTGTTGGGGCGATGCTCTAGGATTCACCCCAAACCCCATGGTTTTACCATAGAGTTTTGAGTGAATTCTAGAGCATCACCCTGGCATGATGACCTTACTGCTGGGTTCACACCAGAAGTGATGTCGCAGCAGCAGTGTGACGCCAATCACGTTGTCTCCACCCTTGCAACTGCCCTGCTGGTTTCTAGTGCTGACAACCCTAGGGGCAGCTCAAGATCTTTTGCCTTCTGAAGTGGCGGAGGCAATATTGACTGCCACCACTCCTCACCTGACCACTGCTGACACCCTGGAGGAGATAATCCTCTTTATCTCTTCCCTGACAGCTCTCTTTGATAAAGCTTGGAAAGCCTGCAGTGCTTCCCCAACGGTTGCGAGGTTCTTTCCCCTCATGAGAATCCAGCGGCCATTTTGGTTTCCCTGGCAACAGGCCATCAGAAAGGGTGGCCTGAGCTCTCACAGAAAGGAATCTTGGGATCATTCCGGAACTGGTCGGCAATGTTCCCTCTAAGCTGTGGAGTCTTGTGAGCAAAAGTTCTACTTTCTGAGCTACTGGCATTAAAGTTGTGAGCGAGTGATTTGGCTACTGCATAAATTAGTTTGCTCTGGAGCCCTCCTTCCCAAGCTAAGACAAAAATGTGTGAGCCGGAGGCTAAAAAACTGTGAGCTAGCTCACACTAACTCAGCTTAGAGGGAACACTGCGTGGTCGGTATAGTTTGCTGTGCTCCCTGGGTGAGGGAAGAGGTAAGGAGAAATATCTCCAGTTCTGAGGCAGAGGTAGCAGGCAAGCTGGCTATGAGAAACAGCAATGGGCAAGACGGGGGGGATGCAAGCCACAGCTGCCTAGATCTGTTACTAGACGCAACTACCTCAAGGTTGTTGCATTATGAGGCTGACCCTGTTGGAAGTGAAGGCGCCATCCCCTGCCTCAGCCTCCAGACTTCGGTCGAATCTGCATTTGTCTTTCCCACCGGTGTCCCAGCCTTCTGACTCCGTCTCCAAAAAAAAGCTGTCTACATTTGGTGTCGTTTTCACACCTCAACAGTGCTAGCATACTTTTGCACGTCCACATATGTTTATCACCTTCTCGTGGCGGCTCCACTGTCACTGCGCCTCCCCACTGCTTTAAAAGAATCTTCTCCAAACAATGTTCAAACAAGCACAGAGAAAGACGGCGTCACAGCAGGACGAAACTGATTTACAAATGCAAATGCAGATTCGACTTCCATGGCAATAGCTAGATAGTCACGCTGACCTTTCCTTCCTGTGTTTGCTCTCCTGTCACTATCCCTTTGGTATGTAGAATGGAGACGTCAGAGAACAACTTCCCTCCTTCCGTTCATCCTCTCTCACACTCTCCTTCCTCCAGCACGCACCAAGAGGGAGGACGCGCTCGCTGTCCCCATCTTGGCACCGTCATGGCCCACTCTGCATCTAGCATTTGCTCCGTTGTTTCACCAAACTGTTGTACGCACAGTTTATATGTGACACTGCTATGCACTCAGCATTCTGTCTGCCTTAGGAGACTAACCTTAGTGGACTCAGCTAGCACCTGTGACATACACAGACATACAGATATGTTAAGTGCCATTGATGATTCTAATTACAGAGATAGAAATCAATTATGAATATATATTCAGGTATTCACTTTGGTTCAATGTTTAAATGCATTCTGGGGAAAATACCAAATGCTGACAGGCAGTAACTGATTGCTTATGACCTTGCTCGTGATGGCGAGCTGTGACTGAGCATGTTTCTGATATCAGCTCGCTTGCGTTAGATGGAGAACATACTGCATGATGTACCCATACCTGTGACATTAGAGACCTCTTTGGATTGTACCGGCAGAAGTTATAAATCCACTGTCAAAGAAAAAAGGAGAGGACTGATTTTGTATAGAGATATTTTGAAAAAAGAAGGGAAAAATTTTGAAATAAAGAAGAAAGAAGAATTAGACTTTAATTATGACTTGGTTGGCAAAGCGTCATAGTGGGTTTAAAACCCTATGCCTCCTATTGTAACCTTAGGGAGAGCTGTGGGTACTCGAGGATTCAAAACCTTGTTGTGCCTGTACTTTCCCTCCTTTATTAATAAAGTTTTTAGCACGGATTCTACTCTACAGGACTGTGCCGAGTGCTTTCTCAAATTGGGCAGGGGAAGCACAACCCGTGACGGAGTTTCTGTCTTACCAAACCCACACTGGAACAGAAGAAGATGCGGCTCAAAAACCACATTCAACTACCCCCACGGCCAACACCCTACTGTCTGCAGTCACCCCTGAATGGCCATCAAACGGCCATAGATCTATGCAGGTGGCTACCATAAAACCGAGAGATCAAACAAAGTGAAAGGGGCATGCAGTCTGGACACTGCCATAAAATCCGACAATCCATCAAAGTGAAAGTGGCATGCAATGTAGAGGGGAATTTCTGTTCCAGTGTGGGTTTGGTACAGTGGGTATATCCCACTGTCTTAACATCTGAACTGTGTTAGTTCAAGCCCCGCGCTGGTGTGAGCAGCCAGCCTGTTGTCCCCAGCTCATCGTCCACCCAGCGATTCGAAAGCTTCGGCGAGTAGATAAAATGGGAACCACTCCTTAGAG
>NW_015164869.1:8952-9129 GCF_001447785.1 Gekko japonicus
CCACCACCTCAACTAAAAGCCTATTTATGCCAATAAAGGTATTTGTATTTGTAACTAAAAGCCTAGCGGAAGAGCTCCGTCTTGCAGGCCCTGGGGAACTGTAAAAGGTCCCGCAAGTCCCAATTCTCATATGGGAGCTCATTCCACCAGGCAGGCCCGTCGCTACATTGAAGCATT
>NW_015164869.1:9428-11868 GCF_001447785.1 Gekko japonicus
AGGGGGTCCAATTCTACGGGCCCCCCAAAAGGTGTCCCCATCCCCTCCATTGTTCTCTATAGTGGGGAAAAAGTTACTTTCCCCCCCGCCATAAAGAGCAATGGAGGGGATGGGGGCAACCTGTTTGGGGGCCCATAGAATTGGACCCACTGGTCCAATGTTCTTGAAACGTGGTGGGTATCTTGGGGAGAGGCTTCAGCAGTTACCCTGTGAGTTTGGAGCCTCTCCCTCAAACCACACTCCCCTCCAGCCCCCACAATGGAGGGGATGGGGGCAACCTGTTTGGGGGCCCATAGAATTGGACCCACTGGTCCAATGTTCTTGAAACGTGGTGGGTATCTTGGGGAGAGGCTTCAGCAGTTACCCTGTGAGTTTGGAGCCTCTCCCTCAAACCACACTCCCCTCCAGCCCCCTAGAATATATCATATGTTTTCACCATTGACTTCAATGGCCCATAGGATATACTGGGGCCGATTCAGATCAGAGACTCTGAATTGGCCCACAGCAGCCTGAAAGGGGCCCGAATGGGCCATTTTCGGGAGTGCATTCAGCTCAGACGAACCAAATGCACATCCCTAAGCCACGGCATGAAGCGGTGCAAGGCTAGTCAAGGCAAAACAGATGCCCCTGGGATCTGGGACCACCAGGAGATGCTGATTAGCAGATTGTAAAGCCCTTCGGATTTGGTCAGTTGACTAAATAGGGTTCCAAGAGGTTTGGGCCTAGGTGTGCCATTTGCCCATTTCAGGAGGGGCGATCTCTCGCTGGCTGGGTCTTCCCACTTGCCCCGGGGCCAACGCTGGTGGGGGAACAGCTGGGGGGCAGAAACGATGTTGAGCAAAATGTCGATGTCACATCCAAATAAAACCCAGATGTGGCACCAGAACGTCAGCCGATACTCTGGCAACTCTGAGGTAATACTGTAGAGTTTCCAAAGCTTCAGTTGACACACATCACAATCTGTTTTTCAGCTGGATGTGCAATGTCAAATCCACCCCATGCCCCACCCCCCAACCTCCCGGGGGGGGGGGTCAGGTGGTGGCCTGGCATCTGTCAGGTCCACATGTGATGACTCTTCAACAGCACCTCCAGAACATTGGGGTACACAGCAGACTCAAGGTGACCCCTGTATGGTTTCCAAGGCAAGACACATTCGGAGGTAGTTTGCGATTACATGCGAGAGTTGGACTATAAGGAAGGCCGAGCGCCGAAGAATAGATTCTTTTAAACTATGGTGCTGGAGAAGACTCTTGAGAGTCCGTTGGACTGCAAGAAGATCCAATTAGTCAATCCTAAAAGAAATCAACCCTGACTGTTCCCTGGAAGGCCAGATAATGAAACTGAAGCTCAAATACTTTGGCCACCCAATGAGAAGGGAGCCCTCACTGGAGAAGAAGACCCTGATGCTGGGAAAGATTGAAGGTCAAAGAAGACGGGGACGGCAAAGGATGAGATGGTTAGACAGTGTCATCGATGCAACGAACATGAAATTGAGCAAACTTCAGAGGACAGCGGATGACAGGAAGGCCTGGCGTGATCTGGTCCATGGGGTCGCGAAGAGTCGGACTCGACTGTGCGACTGAACAACAACAAAAGCCTCTGCATTGTGACCCTGGACTGCCTTCTCGACCTCCCAGCCAAGTCCTCACCAGGGCTGACCCTGCTTCCCTTTTGAGATCGGATGAGATCAGGCTAGCTTGAGCCATTCGGGTCAGGGCCCGGCTGGACATAATGAAAACCAATCGGTTATTAAAACAATTAACTGGACCTCAGGATGGGAACACACCCCTTTGCTTATAAAGGGCTAGATGAACGTTTGAAATGCTGCCCAGTTTGACCAAGCCTGGGTGATTCTGCAATGGCTTTTCCCCTCCGTTGTTTTAGCAAACCCACGTTGGAACGGAAATTCCCATCTGCATTGCAGGCCGCTGTCACTTTCTCTGGTCATTGGATTTTATGGTACCTTCTGCATAGATTTATGACTGTTCAGGGGTGACTTCGCAGTCAGTCTGGCGTTGCCCCCGGGGTATCTGAATGCGGTTTTGAGCTGCACCTTTAGCAAAACCATGGAGGGAAAAGCCAATGCAGAATCTCCTCCTGTTACATGCGTCTTCTAATAACAGGTTGCCAAGTGACTGGAAATACCATCCTTGGCTGGTCTTGTGCTTTTCATAGTAGCGTGACATGCAAATCACCAGAACTCCTGGCCTCCCATCCAAGCCTCAACCATCCAGGGCTGACCCTGCTTACCTTCTGAGAGCTGATGAGACAGGACTCGCCTGGGGCATCCCCCCTTCTTTGTTTTTAAAACATAGCCTGATGAAGCCTTGTGATGAGCTCAAAAGCTGGTGTGGTGTTTTGTGTCAATGTGTGTTTGGTCTTGGATTTTGCACAGACCAATATATAGCCGTGCAAACGACTGAAGGGTGACATGATCGAG
>NW_015164870.1:0-3157 GCF_001447785.1 Gekko japonicus
AGCGTGCCCGGCGTGGTCGTGTCACTTCTTGGTGACGTGGATGCGGCACCCGCGCACTCCAGGATAGACCTGGGAGTCCCCCGCTTCAGGACGAGGTACAACTTTGGCAACCCTACACGTTAGTGTCCCCCTTCAAGTGGGGTTCCACGTCCAAGGCCAAAGCAAAGAGCAGTCACCATTCATATTAATTGTTTTATTCAGAAAAATAATATGGGAATCAAAACACACAAACACAAGACAGACGCCAAACCCCCCTTTACACCAGGGAAGCAATCCAATCTATAATTCTGTTTCATATCAATTCTAGAATCTTACTATCCTCCAGAAATGAACAGTTATAGGCAATATTAACTCCAGCTAATAAGTAAAATTAAACACTTACATATAACTCTGCATTTGTTATTCCGATGTATCTTAAAATAGACTCTTTTACCCAGGGCTCTTTTTGTAGAAAAAGCCCAGCAGGAACTCATTAGCATAACAGGTCATACCCAGCAGCAGGAAGTCATTGGCATATTAGGCCACACCCATGACAGCACAGCTTGTTAGCATATTAGGCCACACCCCCGTGTTACCAGAAGTGTGGTCATCCAGCCACACCCACCTTTTGCTTCTTATTCTGTTTACCTTGTTTGTTGTCGAAACCCAGGGCTTTTTTTTTAGCAGGAACTCCTTTGCATGTTAGGCCACACACCCCTAATGTAGCCAAGCCTAATGAATTTCTGCTGTTGGGTGTGGCCTATTATGCTAATGAGTTTCTGCTGGGTGTGGCCAACTCAGGAGCCAGCTGGAACTCCGTTCCTGTGCTTTTACCTGTTTGTTTGTTTGTGTGGGGGTGGGTTTGGTTGGTGGGTTTGGATTTTTTAAATTCCAGTATATAAAAAAAAGGATAACAAATCTCAATATCTTTTTTTTTCCCCCCGGTTCCCCACTCTTGTCCTCTTACATGCGCTTAAACACTGCAATTTTATCCGTGAGTGCAATACCCCATATTTTGCAAACCCATCAATTTGTTTTAGGCGTGACTGCCTGTTTGTGCTGTCGCGCCACAAAAGAAAGACTGCTTAACTCAACTCCCCCGCCCCCACCAGCTAGAACTTGTCCTCCACAAACTCTTTTTTTAAGTCATGGGGGACAAATGTGCAGGACACTCTTACAGTACTGGCAGTACTCCTGGACTAATGGGCTTCCTCTGGATACGAGACCGGCAGGATCGCCTCTATGGGAGAGCTATCTGAGCCACACACATTTGCAAGCAGGGCTCCCCAGAGCTTCGAAAGAGCTAACACAGGTAGAAGCAGCTGCCTGTGATTAAAAAGAAGAAATACACAAGCAATTTTATGCATGGTACCCAACAATGCCATAAATGAGAACTTAGTGTACCATGAAGATAACATCTCTTCAGCCACAGAGCTGTGCTTCAGATACATATTACTGAATTAATAACAACGTCCCTGGTAGAAGGGGACATCCCCTGTGTCACCGTATGCCAGATTTAAAAGAAGACAAAAACACAGGAGAAGGTGAAAGAGGAAGAAGGTGGAAGAAGGTGGAAGAAGGTGGAAGAAGGTGGAAGAAGGTGGAAGAAGGTGGAAGAAGGTGGAAGAAGGTGGAAGAAGGTGGAAGGTGGAAGGTGGGAGAAGGAGAAGGAGAAGGAGAAGAAGAAGAAGAAGAAGAAGAAGAAGAAGAAGAAGAAGAAGAAGAAGAAGAAGAAGAAGAAGAAGAAGAAGAAGAAGAAGAAGAAGAAATTTAAAAAATCTGAAAACACATAGTGGGTAGATCCAAAATAGATGGTGTCAAAAAAATTTCAACACAGATTTTAGTTAGCACAGTTTAGGCACACAGTTTGTTGTTGTTTCCCATGTTTTATAGCCCTTACCGATTTAAGAACATAAGAGAAGCCAATGTTGGATCAGGCCAATGACCCATCCAGTCCAGTATTCTGTCACACTGGTCAAAAATACCAGGTGCCATCAGGAGGTCCACCAGTGGGGCCAGGACACTAGAAGCCCCTTCCCCAAGCACCAAGAAGCCCCAGCCAGAGAGTTCCTATCGATATCTTGTGGCTAACAGCTACTGATGGACTTCTGCTCCATATGTTTCTCCAATTCCCTCTTGAACCTGTCCAGGCTTGTAGCCGCCACCACCTCCTGTGGCAGTGAATTCCATGTGTTAATCACTCTTGAGGTGAAGAAGGCCTTCCTTTTATCTGTTCTAACCCGACTGTTCAGCAAGTTCATGGAGTGCCCACGAGTTCTTGTCTTGTGAGAAAGGACGAAAAGTACTTTTTCCCCCTCTACCTGCACTATCCCATGCATAATCTTGTAAGCCTCGATCATGTCACCCCTTGGCCGTCGTTTCTCCAAGCTAAAGAGCCCCAAGCGTTTTAACCTGTCTTCATAGGGAAAGTGTTCCAACCCTTTTATCATTCTAGTTGCCCTTTTCTGCACTTTGCCCAATGCTATAATATCCTTTTTGTGGTGTGGTGACTGGAACTGTACACAGTACTCCAAATGAGGTCATACCATCGATTCATACAGGGGGAGGAGGAAGAAGAGAAGAGACTGGATTCATACACCACCCTTCACTATCCGAAGGAGTATCAGAGTGTCTTGTAATCTCCTTTCCCTTCCCTTCCCCATCAACCGTGGCTTGATGGCACTTTCCACCACTAAGTCTCATTAAACTTGGACTTAATTTCTCCTGGAGGTTTTATAGCATCTAGGATCCATTCACCTTTTCTGTTGTGGTAAACCAAAACGTGCCCGTTAAACTTTGACTTAATTTCTCCTGGAGGTTTTATACCCATCTAGGATCCAGTCACCTTTTCTGTCGTGGTAAACCAAAACGTGCCCCAGAAGGTCGGACCAGAACCAACGGGTTGAAACTAAATCAGAAGAGTTTTCGGCTAAACATTAGGAAGAGCTTCCTGGTAGTTAGAGCCGTTCTTCAGTGGAACGGGTTTCCTCAAGAGGTGGTGGGCAATGCTCCCTCTAAGCTTTGGAGTCTTGTGAGCAAAAATTCTACTTTGTGAGCTACTGGCCTTAAAGCTGTGAGCAAACAACTTGGCTACTGCATAAGTTAGTTTGCTCTGGAGCCATCCTTCCTGAGTGAAGACACAAATGTGTGAGCCGGAGGCTAAAAAACTGTGAGCTAG
>NW_015164870.1:3427-4690 GCF_001447785.1 Gekko japonicus
TTCTGGGCATGGAGCAGGGGTCGCTGGGGGTGCGGAGGGGGAGGTATTTGTGAATTCCCTGCATTGTGCAGGGGGCTGGACTAGATGACCCTGGAGGTTCCTTCCAACTCTGTGATTCTATGAAGGGCACCCAGTTCCTTTTTTTGGAGGATTGTTGTTTTAGAAAGAATCAGTGAGTAGGAGAAGGAACCGAAGAACACTTCCCCACTTTCTCAAAGAGCTGGAAACTAACATTGTATCGTATAGTACTGTATTGTATTTTGTTAAACTAGTTGCTGTTAGGATAGGTTATGTATTGTTATCAAGAGCTATGACTTGCTGTCTTAAATTGTAATATGATGAAAAGAATAATAATAAAAAAATAAAAATAGAAAAAAAGACCTGGAAACTGGCCCGGCCTACGGATGAAACTGATACTGCTCACAGTTTTAAATATTCAAAAATTCCCTAGGTAAGCGCTGCCAGGCATCCACCGGGTGAGGGCAATCGGCTAGCCGGTGGGGGAGGATTTCCCAACAGTGGGGAGGACCTAGCCAGGCATCTTAGTTACGTTTTGCAGTGACGCAGTGGCTGCAGTTCCAGATCTCCAGGAAACTGCAGGTGGCCACTGTAATAAAGGTAAAGGTAAAGGTTCCCTTGCTCGAAAGCCAGTCGAATCCGACTCTAGGGTTGTGGTGCTCATCTCCGTTTCCACCTGATAGGTTAATTCAACCGGTTCAACTCAAATGCAGTGCAATATCGCCTTTCAAAATCAATTCTATATCAGTCGGTATGAATAACCCGTGGAAGAGATTAATCACACACGGAATTCACTGCCGCAGGAGGTGGTGGTGGCTACAAGCATGGACGGCTTCAAGACGGAATTAGATAAGCATATGGAGCAGAGGTCCATCAGTGGCTATTAGCCACAAGGTATAGATAGGGACTCTGGGGCAAGTGATGCTCTGTCTTCTTGGTGCTTGGGGGGGTCAACAGTGGGAGGGCTTCTAGTGTCCGGGCCCCACTGGTGGACCTCCTGATGGCACCTGGTATTTTTGGCCACTGTGTGACACAGAGTGTTGGACTGGATGGGCCTTTGGCCTGATCCAACATTGGCTTCTCTTATGTTCTTATGTAGATAAACATATGGAGCAGAGGTCCATCAGTGGCTCTTAGCCACAAGGTATAGATAGGAACTCTCAGGCTGGGGCAAAGGATGCTCTGTATTCTTGGTGCTTGGGGGGGGGCAACAGTGGGAGGGCTTCTGATGTCCTGGCCCCACTC
>NW_015164870.1:5547-10815 GCF_001447785.1 Gekko japonicus
ATCTACCTATCCATATAAAGAGATACAGTTAAGTGAATTGAGATCAAAATAGATTTTTTAACGGGGGGGAAATGATGACTGTCAGCTATAACATAATAGTCGGGCTCCCAAAATACATTGTACCAAAGTTAGAGATAAGTTCAAGACAAAGACAAAGGAAGACAGATGAAGCAGGCAGGTGTCACTCAAATTGAACTGGCGTATTAGGCTGGTGAGGACGTGCTGTTAGCTACTAGTGAGTCCCTTGTTTCCTGTTTGTCGCCATCTAGTGGCAAGGAGGTATTTTTGAGAGGAACACAGAAAAGCAAAACCTCAAGATGGCTGCCCTGCTGAGGCCTCTGCCAAGCTATGGTTGCCAGGTTCTCACTTTAGGTTGGAGATCTCCTGCCCCTGGTTGGGTCTTCCAGCTGTCACTCAACTGAGCGGTGGGAAGAAAAAAGATTGGGGGATGGGGACAATGATGATAATAATAATAATACTTTCAATTTATTAATCGCTTTCCCCAGTGGGCTCAAAGTGATGTACAGTTACACATTAGACAGGGGACTAACAATGTTCAAAGGGGATAGGGAGGACAACATATATTCATTTTTAATTGCACACGCTGTCACTGCACGGTGTAAATGTCTTCTGGTTTGGCTCAGTCATTTTCCGAGCGGCTGCTTGTCGACCAGGCTTCAAGACCCATATGTCACATCACCACACTGTCACCGTCTGGCTGGAGACATCCACTGCAGGGATTTTTGTAGCCGAGAAGTTATTTCGCCTTTTTCTGACCTCGACCAGGAAGTCCCGACCGTCAGCTAACACCCTCCCACAAGGGAGATTGGTGTGCCCACCCTCTATAAGAAGTGGTTCCCATTTTATCTACTTGCTGAAGCTTTCAAATCGCTGGGTGGACGATGAGCTGGGGACAACAGGCTGGCTGCTCACACCAGCGCGGGGCTCGAACTAACACAGTTCGGATGTTAAGACAGTGGGATATACCCACTGTGCCACCGCTCCCCTTCTGGTTTCATGATGTGCAGTCACTGGCTTCTTAATTTCAGAGCTGGCAGCCCTGTCGATAAAACTCTTAGTTTAACAAGAATGAGAAACACACATACTGGATGGGGGATACACTTCTGGATACCAGTGTCTGTGTGTGTGTGAACAAGATCTTGGGGTACGGGTGGACTGGAAGTTAAATATGAGCAGCCAGTGTGATACAGCGACAAAAAAGGCTAATGTGATATTGGGGTGAATCAACAGAGGCATAACAACCAAATCAGGAGATGTCATACTCCCAATGTGCACAGCATTGGTCAAGCCGCACCTGGAGTCTTGTGTACAGTTCTGGAGGCCTCACTTCCAAAAGGATGTGGACAGAATGGAGCGGGTGCCGAGGAGAGCGACAGGAAAGGCCGTGAGGAAAGGCCGAGGGACTTGGGAATGTTCAGTCTGGAGAAGAGGAGGCGGAGGGGGAACAGGATTGCACTCTTGAAGTCTTTGAAGGGCTGTCACTTGGAGGAGGACAGGGAGCCGTTCCTGTTGGCAGGAGAGGAGAGGACTCACAATAATGATGGGTTTAAATTAAGGGTGGAAAGGTACTGGCTGGATTGAAGAGAAAACGTTTTGACCGTCAGAGTTGTGCACCAGTGGAATCAGCTGCCTAGGAAGGTGGTGAGCCCCCCCTCACTGGCAGTCTTTAAGCAGTGGCTGGAGAAACCCTTGTCAGGGATGCTCTAGGCTGATCCTGCATTGAACATGGGGCTGGACTAGATGGCCTCTATGGGCCCTTCTGACTCTGTGATTCTATCACAGAGCTGTGACCGCGAGGGTTAAGATTCCCTTTCCTTTTCACTCATACTTGGAAACACCTCCTGACTCAAAAATCTACTTGCGAGTAAGCGAGTAAGCAGGATCTGTGCAAAAACCGGAGGCCTTGGGTGTGGTCAGGGATCGAATGGAGAAGTGGCAGTCCATTGAGGAGCACCAGCCCTTCCTTGGATGCATCTGGGGGAAACTACCAAAGCATGAAGACATCTCGACACACTGCCTGGAGGAAATTCAATCTGCCCTGGTTTGTTTGCTCAGTTATTTATTTATGTTTCCCTTTTCTGCCAGGTGATGTTCAAGGCAGGCTGGAGAAGGCGGAAGATCAAAATGCATTAAGGCACAATTTAAGGGGGGGGACACCATGTCTGGTGCTTAAGGGGGGGGGGAACCCAAAAACAACAACAGCAGAACAGAGAGAAGTCACACAGAGGGGAAAGGACTCTACAGAGTCATAGAAGAAATGTGTTTAATCTGCAAACAAAACCTCGCTGGATGGGAGGGGGTAATGGATAGGAGCCTTAATGCATTTCCGCAGTTTCTGTCAGAGCTCTCTCAGCCCCACCTACCTCACAGGCAGTGTTCCCTCTAAGCTGAGTTAGTGTGAGCTGGCTCACAGTTTTTTTAGTCTCTAGCTCACACATTTTTGTCTTAGCTCAGGAAGGAGGGCTCCAAAGCAAACTAATTTAGCAGTAGCCAAATTGCTCGCTCACAACTTTAATGCCAGCAGCTCACAAAGTAGAATTTTTGCTCACAAGACTCCACAGCTTAGAGGGAACATTGCTCACAGGCAGTGTTCCCTCTAAGCTGAGTTAGTGTGAGCTGGCTCACAGTTTTTTTAGTCTCTAGCTCACACATTTTTGTCTTAGCTCAGGAAGGGCAGCTCCAGAGCAAACTCATTCATGCAGCAGCCAAATCGCTCGCTCACAACTTTAAAGCTGGTAGCTCACAAAGTTGAATTTTCGCTCACAAGACTCCAAAGCTTAGAGGGAACATTGCTCACAGGGTGTCTGTTGCGCGGAGGGGAAGGGGAAGGAGTTTGTAAGCCGCTCTGAGACTCCTTTGGGTAGTGAAGGACAGGGTATAAATCCAATCTCCTCCTCCTCCTCTTCCTCTTCTTCTGCTTCTTCTTCTTCATATGCATCTGTCATGATCTGGCCTGTGCCACCAGAGGCCTACTAGGCCCAGGGAGCCTGGCTAGCAGTAGGTGAGGCTGGGCCTACAACTCCCAGAAGCCCCTGAGAGGTTTTGGAGCCAAAATTGACCAATAGGGAAGAAGAGGGCCAGGGAACAAAAGGCCTGGTGCCAGAGCAGAAGCTGTTCTTTCTTCCAGAGGGCAGAGGCAGAAGGAAGGCTGCTGCAGGGAAGAGACCCTCATCCTGAGGAAAGGAATAGTGAGCTAGGGACAGTATATATTTAGACACGTTAGAGCATTTCTTTTCACCCACTTACTGTTATTATTCTGCACCTTGTTGCTTGACCTCCTATATAATAAACCTTTTCCTTGTTCCACTCTGCCCGGTTCTCACGCCTGTTATTTGGCCAAAAGGGAGGTCTGAAGGTCTTGGGAGGGTGCTCTGGGCCTTCTCAAGGGAACCTAAATCCAGAGTGGTGGCAGCGTCAGGTGACACCCCACCTGAGCCATGACAGGATCTCTGAAGAGAGCTAGGGACAACCTGCAGGAAGTTGCCCTGCCTTTTAGACACGAGAGCAAAACTAACCCAGAAGTTTGTTTGTTTGTTTGCTTGCTTAGAGGAGGCCAGGATCTTACCACAAGATCCGAGGTGGCTTATGGTTGCCGGAGGCTCCTTTGCCAATCTGGTTGGTGACCTTCGGACAGAGCTTAGTGGCTGTACACAAAACAAAATCCTTATTTGTCGTCTTCCGGGTCCCCCGAGAAATGAGAGGTGCAGAAGGGGAGGGGGGGAGAAGGGGAAAGAAAATAAACAAAGACCTTTCGGTGCAGCTTCCCCCGGTCTCTTTGCCCATCCAAAGCAAATTCCCAACACAATCTCCCCGCTTGGCTTTGCTAATCTCTGCCGCGCTGTCGGCATAATTAACTCAAGAGGCTCCACTCCTGGAGAACCATTCATAAATCAGGCCGTGATTATATTTAATTTACATTTGGCGCCATTAAGATCTTCATTAAAAAATAAAGGCTTATGGAATTTCACCTCCCACAGCATTTTATTGTGTTTTAATATGGAACGGTAAGACGAGGCGTCAGTATTGCTGCTTCTTATTAGCTTTCTGTGGTACCCTTCTCCCTACGGGATGGCGGGGAGTTAATTAAGGGGAAGTCTCAGGCGGAAAGAGAACAGTGTTGCCCCATGGTACAGGGAGAGGGGATTCCCTAATCTATGTATCTGGGAAGCGGCTGGATACGTTGTTAAGGCGGTAAGTGTCAAGCCTCTTGCTCTGCCACTAGCCATCCCTGCACAGGAGAAATGTGCTGGTTTTGTTTGTTTTTTAAGTCATAGTCGACTTATGGTGACCCCCATAGGATTTTCATGGCAAGAGATGAACAGAGATGCTTTGTCATTCTCCGCCACTGTGTAGCAATCCTCAACTTCCTTGGGGGTCTCCCATCCACTACTACCACTACCAAGGAGCCCGGCTGATAACTGGGAACGGAGCGGCCCTATGACGATCAGACTTCAGTGGCGCAGCGGATCAGTACCGTTGTGCTGGGACGGAGGCAGCATCTACTGGACACCATCTTGTCTTAATTCAAGAGTAACAGCATTGAGCACTTTATGTAATTTTGGGTCATTCATTCGGTTTTATCCTGTTTTATTCGGTTTTTATGGATCGGCACGTGGTGCCCCTGTTTGTTAGCCGCCCTGAGCCCATTCGTGGGGAGGGCGGGGTAGAAATGTAAATAAATAAATGATAAATAAATCCAAACATTAACCAGTGCTGACCCACTTAGCTTCCAAGATATCATGAGAATCTGGCTAGCCTGGATTATCCAGGTCAGGGAAACAAGATCTAGATTTCCTTAAACATTCTACAGATGTTGGATCTGAAAGGAACCACCAAGCTCCCACAGAATTTTGCTTTCATTGGAGTTCATTAGTTGTTGTAGCTTTACCAGGCTGCATGGCCGTGGTCTTGGCATTGTAGGACCTGACGTTTCACCAGCAGCTGTGACTGGCATCCTCAGAGGTATAACACAGAAAGACGGAGTACTCTCTGTGTTAAGGTGAGAAGAAGAAAAATGGTAGGCAGGTAATTGATATCTACTCAGGAAGGTGGGGTAGGGCTGAGTCATTCTCTTGTAGGAGTTCCCCAGGCTGTGACATGCTAAGGGAGGAGCTTTCCTGAGGAGATTCTTTTGTATGTGGATTGGCTGTTGAAATTCTAATATTCTCTGTAGTGCTGTTGTAAGATATGAATTACCTGCCTACCATTTTTCTTCTTTTCACCTTGACACAGAGATTACTCCGTCTT
>NW_015164870.1:10916-12502 GCF_001447785.1 Gekko japonicus
TGTGGAGGTACCGTGGGTAGGGAGAGGTGCAGATCATAAGACACGCCTGCGCACAACGAAGAAGTGCGCGGTGCGGCAAACTGGTTTTTTGTGTGTGTGTGTACACGATGAATGTGCATGCTCCGTTGGGTGTGTGTGCACATCCACGGAGACTTGGGGAGAAAAAAAAACTTTTCCGCAAGGGGACATGGGCGGGCGCCGGATGCCACCGGAAATGCGATCAGACGCCCGCCCTTGCCCCACGGTTTCCGGAAACTAGTACCTCCGAGGTACTAGTTTTTTGCTGCGTGTTTTCGGCAGGAAGCCTTGGTTGTGCCACGGAAGCGCTACGCTTCCCAGATGTGCCAGTGAAATCGCGCTCGGAAAATCCGCCTGTCTTCCATCTCTCTTGCGTGGCTAATGTTCTGTGTGACCGCAGCCATAAATTACCTGCCTACCATTTGCTACTCACCTTGACACTTAGAGTCCTCCATCTTTCTGTGCTATACCTCTGAGGATGCCAGTCACAGCTGCTGGCGAAACGTCGGGTCCTACAATGCCAAGACCACGGCCACACAGCCCAGAAAATCTACAACAGCTAATGAACTCCGGCCGTGAAAGCCTTCGACAACATATTATTTATTTCATTGATACTCTGTCTTTTTCGGCAACGGGGACCTGAGGCAACTTACATCATTCCCGTCTCCTCCAATTAATCCTCAAAACAAACCTTTGAGGTAGGTTAGGCTGGAGGAGTGTGATTGGCCCAGGGTCACCCAGCGAGCTTCCACTGCACAAGTGCAGGGATTTGAAACCAAGTCTCTCAAGTACTAGTCTAACACTCTTGGCCACTACACCACACTGGCTCTCTAATAATGAGGCAATGGAACAATACAGTCATCTATATATCTAATAGCCAAGGTGCCCCCTGCGTGCGCATATCTAAATCTGCACATCGGGGGCACTTGGGGGGCAATGAGATTCCCCTGCACATTTGGAGCAATCGCCAGATGTGCAGAAAAATCTAAAAAGTTGAAAAAGTATACGGGGGGGATTTAAATCCCCCCAAAAGTACAAGAGCATGCGCAGAGAACGCCCCAGCAACTGTCCCGCTGCCGCCAATGGGGCAGGAGGGGGCGGGAGAAGGCTTGGCGGGCTGGTGGCTGTGAGCAGCTCAGGCTTCGCCGCCACTGCTGCCACTGGGGGGGTAGGGGAAGGAGAAGGCTTGGCTGGCTGAGCTCAGGCCTCGCTGCCGGTGCCAGGGGGAGGAGGAGGGAAAAGGCTTGGTGGGCCGGCAGCTAGGAGCCGCGCAGGCCTCGCCGTTGGCGCGGGGGGCAGGGGAGAAGGCCCACCTGCAGCTGCTTCCTTCTCCTCCACGTGGAGCTCCCCCCCATGAGTATTGCGGGTCCCCCTTCTTGTTATTAATAAATGCAACAGATCAACGAGCAGGTCTCTAAGGGGTGCAATCCTGAAGTCAAATGGCAAACCAAATACATGGAAACATGACGTTACTGAATCAGACACTTGGTCCATTGAGGTCAGTATTGTCTACTCTGACTGGCAGTGGCTCTCATGGTTTCAGGCAGAAATCTTTCACATCATCTACT
>NW_015164871.1:0-1087 GCF_001447785.1 Gekko japonicus
GGCCATCCAGGTCAGGGCAGATGAGCAGAAGTCATTTGCCATTCCTTGCCTCTGCGTAGCAACCCTGGACTCCTTCAGTTGGTCTCCAATCCCAAGTCCCAACCAGGGCCGACCCTGCTTAGCTTCTGAGATCTGACGAGACTGCGCTAGCCTGCGACACTTTCTTATTAAAACGCCTTCGATTATTTCTTAGTAAATGTTGGCACGTTGAAGAACGCCCTGCCTCCCATCCGTGGGTCTCGCAGTGGAGTTGCCTGTTCAAATAATTCCTTCCCATTTGATCTGACGCCTCCAGCAGTTACCAGTTGTCCCCACCTCGCCCCAGTCCCCGGTTCCTCATTTTGATTTTCCATGCTTTCGTTCGAGGGTCCCCGACTTGCAGGGAGATGCGGGAAAGAAAGAGACCCTTGGATTATCAAGGACACATCCTGTCCCACAGATTAACCCGCCTTCCCTGTCCGTCAAAGGCTCAGCTTTGCGAACTGCCAAGCCGGAGAGGAGAGAGGCCTTCTGCTTAGACCTTTCCGTGCATGACAGGATAAAACCCGAGACTCTCCCGCCTGGAGGAATCGAGATAATGAAATCATCTTTAATCTTTTGTCCCTCCCGGGCACTCGGAACACCTGTTATCCTCGAGATCATCACGGGCACAACAGGGTGTGAATTCATCTTAAGGCTGGCAATTATTCCAGCTAATTATTCATCTGGATGGGGAGGGGGGGGAGAGAGAGCGCAAGAGGGCCCGTGATTAGTGATGCTCCTTCAGGTGCAAAGTCGGCCACTTTCTGATTCTCGCTGACGCGTCACAAAACCGAGCAGTGCCTGCCTTTCCCCCCTCTCCTGATCAATGTTCCCTCTAAGCTGTGGAATCTCGTGAGCAAAAATCCTACTTTGTGAGCTTCTGGCATTAAAGTTGTGAGCGAGCGATTTGGCTGCTGCATAAATTAGCCTGCTCCGGAGCCCTCCTTCCTGAGCTCAGACAAAAATCTGTGAGCTGGAGGCTAAAAAACTGTGAGCTCGCTCACACTAACTCAGCTTAGAGGGAACACTGCTCCTGATACAGCCTGAATGTGGCAGGCCAAATGAG
>NW_015164871.1:1328-9371 GCF_001447785.1 Gekko japonicus
CGAAGAGAGAACACACGCATGCGTGCCAGAAGATCTCTTAGCCCTGAATATTGACAGGATCTTGACCTCGCTCCCTGCTAGCTAATGAGCTAATTAGCTAGCACTGTATATCTCCAAGTCTGTTGCCGGCAGTCATTTGTGCTGGCAAACGTCGTTTGACAGGACCTGAATCCTTGTATCTCTGCTCCAGACCTTGTGGAATTCTTATCGGCTTGATCCTCAGCTTTTGACCCTCGGCTTCATTGACCCTGCTTTCATCTCTGACTCCTCTGGTATCGTTGTGATTTATGGACCTGAAACTCTGGTATGTCTGACCCTGCATTTTGGATTGTGATTTAAACCTGTTTGAACCTTGCTGCCTGATTGTTCGGCTTGACCTCGGACTGCTCCTGGACATTTGGCTTGCTTGCGTCATGCCCCCTGGCCCTGCCGTGACACTGAACAGGAGATAGGGTTGCCAGCCCTCCCTTGGTCTGAGCAGGGGTTTTCCCACTTTTGTGGGCTCCTGGTAGGGAAACCCTGCCCGTAAATGCCCCCAAACATGGAAGTGACATCACCATACCACTGGCATCGCACAGTGACGCTCTAGGTTTTGGGCAAAACTCTATGGTAAATTTGGGCTCAAAACCATAGAGTTTTGTCCAAAACCTAGAGCATTGCCACAAGACATCAGTGGCATGATTATGTCACTTCTGGGCAGCAGAAGCTCCCAGAGAGGAGTGAAGATCCCCCCACTGGCAGCAAGGTAAGACCTGGAAACCCTAGCATGAGATGGTTCCTTTTAGTGGAAATTCCCTTTAGTCACCATGGCTAGTAATTACAGATAGACCTATCCTCCACGACTTCTGACTCTCAGTTCTGAAGTGGTTTTAGTAATGTGGCAGTTAATTGATGAGCCTGAAGAAGGGAGATAGAGATATGTGTATGTCCATGCCTTTAAGCAGGACATATGTCCATGCCTTTAAGCAGGGGTCATTTAGTTAAAAAAGAGGTGCAGGAGGTCATTAGCATAACTCATTTGCATGTGCCACTCCCCCTGACATCACC
Source organism: Gekko japonicus (assembly GCF_001447785.1). Classification (NCBI taxonomy): domain Eukaryota; kingdom Metazoa; phylum Chordata; class Lepidosauria; order Squamata; family Gekkonidae; genus Gekko; species Gekko japonicus. The sequence goes on from NW_015164871.1 coordinate 2,376, forward strand.
GGAAGTGTATCAGAAGGCAACACCCACCGCTCAGGCTCCACTGGACTGTTTTGGATTGCTAGCTATTGGGGGGGGGGGACATGCAGATCTGTTGAATAAACCTTGGTCTTCACCCACACTTGGAATGACAACCTACACACACAGAACCAGAACTAAGTGAGGCCCCTCCTGTTCAGGCCTTGGGATACTAATTACTCACCCAATTCAGCAGTTAAGGTCAGCACATCAAAAGGATCTTAGACGAAGCGGAAGGCAACCTGGTTGGACCTGTGCACTCCGGCAGGAAATGACCATTGCATATGTCCATGCCTTTAAGTAAGCCCTCACAAACTAGTTTTTGTCCCCCCCCTTTCAAGGCCTGAACGGGGGGGGGGGCTCACTTAGTTCTGGCTCTGTGTGTGTAGGTTGTTGTTCCAAGTGTGGGTGAAACAATAACGATGCCTGCTGTTGAAACTGAGTCTCCTGTGTGCTAACTGGATAGGTAAGATTAGTCCTTCACCCCAGACCCCAGAGGATACTACACACGCTGCATCCACAGGCTAACAGGACCGCTTGCTTGTTATACAGAAGTCTGCATTACTCAAAGGGATGGGAAAACCCTCCCTGAGACAATTTAACTGAGGCTCCCACCCCTCTTTTTTGCTTCTCACAACGTTCTTTGCAGGGGTCATTTCCTGCAGGAGTGCACAGGAGCAGAGCTCCGGCAGTAAAGAGCCAGGGGGCGGGCACATGCAACAAGCCCCACCCCCTGCTAGAGCAAGAAGCAGCCAGGTAAGCTGCAGAGCTCCCCCCGGCCCAAAACAGTCCAGTGGCACCTTTAAGACCAAGTTTTATTTAGGTACAAGCTCTCCCTCCTCTGCGAGGACAGATCTGCACGTTCCCCCCCCCAAAAAAAACTAGCAATCCAAAACAGTCCAGTGGAGCCTGAGCGGTGGGTGTTGCTTTCTGACACACTTCCGGTGATGTCAGGGGCTGTGGCATACGCAAATAAGTTATGCTAATGAGTTATGCTAATGAGCTCCTGCACCTCTTTTTCTACGAAATGACCCCTGGTTCTTTGGATATTTTTTTTCACCCTAACAAGGACATCCATATTTGCCTTGAAATGCCACTTGAGGCAAACGGGCGGTAGCGATACTAATTACTCACCCAATTCAGCAGTTAAGGTCAGCACATCAAAAGGATCTTAGACGAAGCGGAAGGCAACCTGGCTGGACAGAGGCCAGGCCTGGCTCGCGGGATTTCTCCCTGAGACGAATAAGGAAGCCGAAGAGATGGCAGATGGAGCAGATCTGCACAAGAAGACTATGAGGCCTGGTTCTCACTAAGGAAGTAAGGTTGTTTCTGGGCTGTACCAAGCGGTGCTAGACAGTGGCTGGCAACTGGTAGATCGGGGGCGGGGGGGGACACACACGGGGGCACCATCGTTGCAATAGCATGACATCCTTTTTTGGGAGTGAAAAACCAGAAGTGGTGTCAGTCTGCTCTGGGAATCTCCAGAAACTCTACAGTAAACGATAGTATTTCTGGTGATTCCTAGGGTGGACAGAGTTGCCAACCTCCAGGTGGTGGCTGGAGGTCTCCCACTATTACGACTGATTTCCAGGTGACAGAGAGCAGTTCCCTGGAGGAAACGGCTGCTTTGGAAGGTGGGCTCTGTGGGATCGTACCCCACTGAAGTCCTTCCCCTCGCCAAATCCCAGTCTCCTCAAGCTCCACCCCCAAATTCTCCCGGTAATTCCCAACCCAGAACTGGCAACCCTGGGTGGATTGCAGTCATTTCTGAGGGTTTTTTTTCTCTCTCTCTCCAGGAAACAATGTCATGCTATTGTGATGATGCCTGTTACATGGTCTATGGTCAAATTCTCTACATCACGTAAATGAGCAACCTGAACTTCATAATTATCAGGCAATGAGTTTAAAATAGCGGCAACCATAGAGCTCTCCGTGGGCGGGTCTTGTATGAATTTAAGTTCATCATAGATCTTAATCATCTTACTTAAATGCACACTCATTGTGTCTCCCTTTTGCATTTTGCAATTAAACAGTTGTTGATTAAGAAAGACGCTATTTGCCTTGGACTTTGCCGCATACCTTTTGTCTAGATGAGAAATCATCTCTTTTGCCGTTTGGTATGTTAATCCATTGGAGCAACAGCAGGGAATGGGAGCGAGGGGCAGGGAATTCCCCACTTGACAAGCCTCGCTGCACCTATTCAGACCTCACAGAGAAGATCCCATGATGGAGTCTTCCCTCCGTGAATTTTTTTATGTACAGAGAAAACTAGCAAGGCAGGGAGAATACTTGGCTCAACGTGCAGGTATTGTTTTATTTTATTTGGTACGGAGAAGCAGTCAGTCATCCGAGCTTCCACCTGCAGTCTATAGCGGTGTAGTCCAGACAAGCAGATCAAGGAGGGGTAACCCAAGGAACTACTTTTCAAGCAAAGAGGGCAAGCTTCAAATCCCAGCAAGATCCGGGACTTCACAGAGAGCGAAGGAAGTCTGATTAAAAAGGACAAAGGGGAAGTCTCGCATCGATGGGAACTCACACAGTCCATTCACAGACACTCTAGATAAGTCTGCAATCCAGTTTTTTTTAGATATAATTGATGCCAAGCATACCTAGCAAAACTAGTGGGGATTGATTTCAACCCTGAGATCAAAGTCTGTTCCCATTCCCCTGATGAGTTAAATGGATCCAGCAAGTCTTAAACCGTCACCGCTTGTTCAAAGAAGCCCTACATGAGGGATACATTTGAGCTACAAAACTCCTTCCTAGAACGTGTCCGTGGTGCCTACGTGCCCTCTTCCAAATTGGTAAAACCCATGATTTTAGATAAGCATATGGAGCAGAGGTCCATCAGTGGCTATTAGCCACAAGGTATAGATAGGGACTCTGGGGCAAGTGATGCTCTGTCTTCTTGGTGCTTGTGGGGGGTCGACAGTGGGAGGGCTTCTGATGTCCTGGCCCCACTGGTGGACCTCCTGATGGCACCTGGTATTTCTGGCCACTGTGTGATACAGAGTGTTGGGCTGGATGGGCCTTAGGCCTGATCCAACATTGGCATCACTTATGTTCTTAAGATTGAAACGTCAATCCTTCAACAAACAAACAAACAAACAAACAAAAAACAGTTTCTTCGGAAGAAGGGGAGTTGGTTTTATACTCCACCCTTCATTACCTGAAGGAGTCTCGGAGTGGCTTACAATCACCTTCCTTTCCTCTCCCCACAACACTCACCCTGTGAGGCAGGTGGGGCTGAGAGAGCATGTCACCCAGCTGGCTTTATGTGGAGGAGTGGGGAATCAAACCCTGATTAGAGTCCACCTTTGTAGCTCAGAGGGGCTGTCTTACTCATGGGGCACCCCACTTCTGGCCTGAACCAATGACCCACAAAGCCATGGCAAAGAGGATAGTTGACCTATGCCAAAGAGCTAGCCATAGCTCAGCAAAGAGTTTCAGTCTAAGGTTGCACAAGGCACCCTCAAGAGCAATCTCCAACCCCCTCCCCCTCCACCCAGCAAAGGTATGCATATGGAATGACTGTGAGTTCCTTCAGATAAAGTATCTGCACTCTGAAAGCCATTCAGGAGATATGTGGTGAAACCTTCTCTGTCTCCATATCCCCACGTAATCTCCTTTTGTATGACACCTGTGCCTTTGTGGAAATCTTTTGTCTCCACACCTGCCATTCCTGCCCCCTCCTTCAGGATACCGAGGCAAATATATTGAACATTAAATTTATTAACGATTCTTCCTGACACCTATCAGAGAACCATTTTCCCCTTTTTGTCTAAGCCAGGGAACCCATTCAACTTACCCTGGTAAGGCCATCAGTGGTCATCAAACCTATTCAGCCTACCCCAGTAAGACCATCAGTGGTCATTAATCCCATCAAGTCCTGGCCCGGGAGACCATCCCCTTAATTCCTATAAAAATAGAGGGTGAGCCCCACCTCAATGTGCACTCTGAGGGTGTCTACTATAGGGTACACCCCCAAAGCCTCTACTTTAGGTCTCCTTTCTTAGTGTGAAACACTGGCCATTTGTGCTTTCTTCTACATGGACGTCTGCACATCTGGACAGGTTGTATAACCCTTATAACTGCTTCTTGACATCTCTATCATCACCTCTTTATTTCTTAGTTCTGGATTGAATTAGGGTTGCCAAGTTCATTTTAGCCCCCAATGGGGAACTTTGGGGGGCGTTCCCGGAGGAAGCAGGGCATTCCCGATGTGATGACATCACGTTGGGGATGTCCGCCCCCCCCCCCCCGATGGGCACATGGGGAAACACCAACTCCCTGCATTTAAAGGGGTCCCTTTAAGTGCAGGGAGCTGGAAGGCTTTGCATGCCGGATCTTCGCTTGGAGATCAGACGTGCGGGAAATGCCAGCTTCCTGCACTTAAAGGGAGCCCCTTTAAGTGCAGGGAGAAGGGAGAGGGGTGGCTGCAGGTGTTGCAGATTGTGGGCAGGGCTTCCCCCATTGGCCAGCTGGCTGGTGACAGGTAGAACCCCCCAAAAGGTGGGGGACCCCTGCCAAACTGGGTGTGTGTGTGTTTGACAACCCTAGAGTGAATGTATATTTTGATTGCTTACTGTGATTTTATGTAGGGATATTTTCTAATAAAACCGCTAAATACTCTTTAAATCTGGAGTCTTCATACTGAACTGGGCCTTGGTATATATAGGTGTAAGATCCCTTGTACCCGTCTGGTGTCCTCTGAACCATAGCTAATTTCCCCCAATATTGAGACAGGCCATTGGTGGTAACACCGCTCTTAACCACTACACCAAACTGGTAAATCCTTTTGGATAAAATGGGGGTTTACTTTTTCATGGACCTATTTAGGGTGGCTACCCAAACCCCCTAGGCCAAGAGTGCTGAACTCATTTCTTATGAGGGCCGGATCTGACATAAATGAGACCTTGTTGGGCCGGGCCATGTGTGTCATAAAATGTAATGCCAGGGAGTGGAGATATAAACTTTATAAAGGACACAAACACAAAGGGTTCTTTTTACTTAAAATAAAAACATGCTTAAAACATTCGCACTCTTGCAATATTTTGTTTATTTAACAGTGTCTGATAACTGACAGCTCAAAAAACACATCAGCAGGTGCAAGTGGAGGAGAGGAGAATCAAACCCAGATTAACCACTACACCAAACTGGCTTGCCTATACACTCCTTTAGCATTCTTGCAATATTCTGTTTATTTAACAGTGTCTGATAACTGGCACCTCTTCCTCTGATTTATTGCATTAAAATGTCTGTGCTGTTTCAATCTTGAGTATGCTGTTCAGGTGTGTATCTGTAAGCTGCAAACCTATGAAGACGCAGCAGCAGCAGAACTGGAAACAGAAGCAGAAGACAGCCAATTCCACTGCGGGCCTGATAGAAGCCCTCCGGGCGCCTAATCCAGCCCACGGGCTGCATGTTTGACACCCCTGCCCTAGGCCACTACACCAAACTGCATCGTTCTAAGTGTCTATAGGTGTGATTTCCTTGAATAAGATGCTCCTCTTTGTCTTAACCTGGGAGCTGCCCTCTGACCCCTCCTCACTTTGTCCTCTCCCTCTCTCCACTTGACCTTCCATGGAGACACGTCTCTTTCCTGTAGAGACAATGCCCTCATACTCCCACACACATGATGCCAGATTAGTTGGCCGTTTGTGATAGGGAAAGGGCTCTTTAGATTAGGCTTCATTGGCCCCGGTCACACGAGAGGATTAGGGCCGGGAGAGGGATGGAATGGGGGCAGAGCAAACGGGTGTGATCCCACTGCAACATTTGGGAAGCGTACCATGTCTGTCCCCGATCCGGCCCTTCCAGCGATAATCCGCTCCAAAAAAAACACCCCCCTACTGAGGGGGTTCTTTTCGAACGGCCACACCAACGCCGGCCATGGGATCGCCGGCACGTCCTTTCGCCGGCGCATCCCCGGCTCCTTGCTGAACTGCGCATACTCCGACATGCGCAGTTCAACGGACTCCCGTTGCTTTCTCCCCGTCTCCCCGGCATCTGATCGTGCCGGGGAGCAAATGCACAGCGGCTCACGGGATCTGTACGATACTGCCGCCACGTGCCTATTTAGGTGCGGCTTTTAAAATCCGCACTTTGGCCGTCCCTTTCTTCCCTCGTGTGGCAGGGGCCTCTTTCTCTTTTTGATTGCAACCTGAATGTGAATTGGATCTTCCTGAATAAATGTAAGTTCACCTTTTTTGCAATCTACTTCTTGGGAGATTTATTTACTGCACTCAGTATCACGCTTCTATGACCGGGCAAACTCTGATATATTAACCAAATATCCCAATAGCCACAGGGCTTAACAACAACCGCTAGGGGCCAGGCTGAGCTCTTAAACACTGGATCAGGCTCAGAAACACCCAGTCAAGCCCCTCCTTTCTAGGGAAAACAGTGTTTCTGAAAGACCCTATGCGCAAACTTGGAGTCTTGCTAGGGTTGCCAGGTCCCTTACAGAAGCTCCTGCCCCGGGACTAGGCACGTCACTGGGGATGCTCCAGCATTCGCTCTGAAAACTCTGATAACATAGAGTTTTCAGGATGAATGCTAGAGCGTCCTCCCAGTGACGTGCCCAGTGTGATGACGTCAGCTCCGACGTCATCGCACCGGGCATGTTGGCTTGGTCTGGACATTTTGGGGGGTGGGGTTCCCCCTGCCGGCTGGATCCGGGCCAGTGGGTTGGCAGCCCTTTGAGCGGGCAACCCCCCCCCGGGGGGGGACCTGGCAGCCCTAAGTCTTGCACGCCGGTGACACTCTGCAACCTGCTGGTGGGCTCTCTGTTGTGTCCCATAGAGTTGTCAGCCAGGCCTGAAGATCTCCCGGAATTACGACTGATCTCCAGACTTCAGAGATCAGTTATCACGGAGAAAAGAGCTGCTTTGGAAGGTGGACTCTATGTTGAGGTCCCTTCCCTCTGCAAACCCAACTCCAGCTTGGTCCATTCCTGAAGATTTGGGGGTGGTGTCTGGG
>NW_015164871.1:9383-12439 GCF_001447785.1 Gekko japonicus
CAGGAATGTAATTTCATAGAGTCCACCCTCTGAAGTGGCCAGTTTCTTCAGGGGAACGGATCCCTCTAAGCTGGAGCTGAGTTTTAATTCTGGGAGGGCTCCAGGCCTCACCAAGAGCTTGGCAGCCTGACTCTGTAAGTGAAACGCATGGCTGACAGAAATAGAGAAAGCGGGGTTGGAAAGGCTGGGGAGAGTAAGACAGAATGAAATCTATCAATATAGCAAACCACTTAAAATCCCAAAATAAATTGGCTAAAATGAATTAAGCATTGGGGGGGGGGATGGAAATCTTAATGATTTCCTTATCCTGATTTGCCACAGTGAGCCGCTCTCCCATGCAAGGTAAATATTTAAATGGAGTTAATTAGGTGATTACTTCACTTCAACTCAGCGCCACCCCCCAATTCCCTGCAAAACAAAAAGTGCACAGAATTGAATGTCACAGACAAGGTCAGTCGAGTAAATTATGCCAAGGTAGTTTTCTATCCTTTCATGCCCTTTATATGCTTGTCTCAGTCTGCCGATTACTTTCCCCTTTCTTCCCCCTATAATTGTGTCATGGAATCGTTCCAGAAGTCATAACTGGTAAGGGGGAAAATTACAGCAAAAAAGTAGTAGACAAAATGCATTAATTTAATGTTTCATGAATAAATGTTAATATTAATAGGGGAACACTATCGCTTTTAAATTAACACCGAAGACGCAGATAGACTTGGCCTTAGGAATTTCAAACGTCTGTTGTTTGAGCTTCCACCAGTCTGTTGATTAATTTATTATCAGTTTACAACAAGCAGGGGGCATAATTGGGATTCCCCCCATGCCTCTCATATGAATGCTAATGGCTTTCTGCATGCCTCATTGTGACTTGCATAACCCACAGAGGTAAACCTCTAGTTTATGGTTTTTTTTTAATTTTAGGAATATTCTGCTCACAGTCTAAGCATAGGATTGAGTCAATCAGGGCTCATTTTGAGCCGGAGCGGGCCAGAGTGGTGCTCCGGCAGTGATGGAAGGCATGCCGCTCCCCCCACCCCCCTGCCTGGCCCTGCCTCTTCTCGAGCAGCCCCTCAACTTGCCATGGGACCGGCTCCTGTGGCTCTTGGCATCTCCACTGTCTGCTCGCTGGCCAGTCCTGCCTCCTTGCTTTTCACCACCCCCACGCACTAGGCCCCCATGGTCTGTACCGTGGCTGGGCTCAGGCATGCCCCCGGCAGCTGCCCTGAGGTGCTCCATCCGCACTGCTCCCTTCCTGGTGCCACTTCCCCTGGCTCCCCCACTGCCATCCCTCCATCGACAGGCTCTTCCCTGCTATTCCCAGCTCTGGGACGGAAGGAGGGTCTGGGAAAGATGTGCCTGGCGCGGCAGAGCAAGCTCTGGAAAGAGAGGGATTGGCGTGCTTCCCTCTCACAGAGTTATCTTTCCGGCAGTCTTCTGGGACCGTGTGGTGCTGGGAGGGCCGGGGACCGACCAGCTTCACATGTTCCTCCAGTCCCACACTGCTGGTGCCTTCTTGGGTCGCCTGCTGTCACACTGTGGCTCCAGCTCCCCAACCTCCGATGCCTCAGAGGGAAGGGGCTGCTGCCACCATCCCTCCTTCGTCCAAAGCCTCAGGTGGGGGAGGGGGGCGTGTTCCCTTTGTTAGTGTTGGGGTTTTGGACCGAGAGGGTGTCCTCGTGGAAGAGTTTTGCTGCTAGGAGAGGGCGGGGGACTGCTTAGTTAGCTCAGTCAGGAGCCAGGGGGCTTTGCCTTGCCCTGGGTTCCTCCATGTTGCGATTTGGTTTTTCTTTGTCTGTCTGCTGCAAAGGGTGGGGAAAAATCAGAATTTAATTCCTCTTTCCCATAGCAGATTTGTTTAGTGGGATTTCCCTGCTGTCTGCTTCCTTGATGATTTCCCTTCCTTTTTTATTTTCATTTTATTTCATCCCCCCCCACACACACACACGCATTTCGAGCTGCAGTAAGACGAGGGATTGCTATTCGGGTATTTTTTTGGGGGGGCTGCTTTTTGGGGTGCTTCAACTTAGTTCTCTGCCACTTTATCCCCCCCACACAGACAGCTTTTTGTTTTGAGGGGACCTGTGTTTGTCTTTACTGTGCATTGACTGGACTCTGCTGCCCACTGCTCTCTGTCTGAAACACCCCCCTACTGACCTGCTTCTCTTTTTTTGGGGGGGCAACTAACCCACTTGATCAACAATCCCAGACTGTGGTTGGTTTCCTTGTTTGGTCAGGTGTTCGGCACCATGAGAGGGGGTAGAAGGGGTTGTGCTTGTGGCCACCAGAGGATGCCATCAATTTCCCCTGTGCCCAGCCTCCGCCCAGCCTCCGCCCAGTGGAGGATGCCTGCAGCACCTTATTGGGGGGGTTCAGCGCCCACTTCCCCTGCTCCATCCACGTGGCTCTCAACTGCCGCTCGAGAATTTTAGGCATTGCCACCTAATCTGCAGCACTCCATTTGGAAAGGAGGAAGTACAGGCTAGTCAAAGAGGGGCTCCAGGTGCTTTGGTTGGGACAACGAGGCAAGCCACCCTCCAAGAGGTCATGCTCATGGGGACGAAAGGGCAAGGGGGAGGGCTCAGGAAACAATCACTCACCTCATCGGCGAGATGATTGCCGTGGATGGCCAACCATTCTCCCTCATGGAGGACACGGTCTTTCACTGGCTGTTGTACCATGTGGCTGCCTGGTACACCATTCCCTCCAGGGGGACCATGAGCTGGCGAGTGTTCCCCTCCATGTACCACTCTGTGATGGAGCTGGTCAAGGCCAAGCTCTCCAAAGCATAAGGCCTAATTGCCCACCTGACAGTGGACCTCTGGAGCAGCCAACACCATGGCTACCTCTCCCTCACCAGAGCGGGACCACGGCCATGCCCCAGGAGGGGAGAGGCCCACTGCCACCCGGCTAAAAGATGGTTCTCATCCACATACAGGCAGGATCCCCAGGTTCCAGCACCATGCCCAGTGTCAAACACGGGGGTGGGGGGTTGTGTGCGTGCATGGGTGAGTTGGTGCTTTGCTTTGCTGTTTGGTAACTGTTTTCCAAGATGCCTCCCA
>NW_015164872.1:0-3378 GCF_001447785.1 Gekko japonicus
ACAAACATAAGCTCATATCGTTACAGCTCCCTTCAAAATTCTGTTTATCGTTTATATTGCTCTAATACTGAATGACAGTAGACCAATTTGGTTTTTTTCTTCAAGTGAGATTCTCATATGGATTGCTTACAAAGGGAGAGGAGGTATGGCATGGCTTTGCATGCAGAAGGCCCACGGGTTCAGTCCAAACACTGATGAGCTAGATCAGGGGTGTCAAACATGTGGCCTGGGGGCCGGATCAGGCCCCCGGAGGTCTTTTATCAGGCCCGCAGTGCAACTGGCTGTCTTCTGCTTCTTCTTCCAGTTCTGCTGCTGCTGTGTCATTGTAGGTTTGCAGCTTACAGATACACACCTGAACAGCAATACTCAAGATTGCAACAGCACAGACGTTTTGATGCAATAATTCAGAGCAAGAGATGTCAGTTATCAGACACTGTGAAATAAACAAAATATTGCAAGAGTGCTAACTTTTTAAGCATGTTTTTATTTTAAGTAAAAAAAAACACCTACCTTTGTGTTTGTGTCCTTTATAAAGTTTATATCTCCGCTACCTGGCATTACATTTTATGACACACATGGCCCGGTCCAATAAGGTCTCATTTATGTCAGATTCAGCCCTCGTAACAAATGAGTTCGACACCCCTGAACACAACTTGTTCCAAAGCTCTTGTGCCCCCTCCTCTCTCTTCCACCTGTCCTTGCAAACAGAGCAGGCTTGAAAGTTTCCTGGTTTAGGAAGGCTTCAGTCAAACCCCCGTTTATTGTGGCGTCCAAATGCAGGCACCACGGCAAACTGGACTCTGTTTCAGGCCCACCAGCTGAGACCCTAAATATGATGGTTTTGAGATAAAACTGGGGCTTGATAATGATCGGTTGTTATCAGTAGTCAAACTCACACCAATTCAGAATTCTAAGAGTATTTTAGATGACAAAAATAGGCAATGATTGGTTGGATTTAAAAAAAAAATACCAAGCTTTTAGATATGAAGGGATAAGAAAGGAATAATTATGTACCTTCTCTTCCTTCATTAGTTTTTCATCTGTGAACCAGACATTTTGCTTGATCTGTATACTGGTTCTGATTATTTTGTTGTTGTTCAGTCGCACAGTCGAGTCCGACTCTTCGCGACCCCACGGACCAGATCACGCCAGGCCTTCCTGTCTTCCGCCGTCCTCTGAAGTTTGCTCAATTTCATGTTCGTTGCATCTATGACACTGTCTAACCATCTCATCCTTTGCTGTCCCTGTCTGATTATACATTGTTGCATTTTTTTAAAAAAGGAAAGAAACTAGAGTTTGAGTCCAGTCTTCCAAAGCTAGGGAGATTTCAATTGTCTCATGTATGCTGGAGAAGGAAAGAAGGAAAAGGAAATAAATGAGTTCAAGGACAAAAATTATTTATTTTATTTTATTAGATTTTTATTTTTCCACTCCCCCAGAATGGGACACGGGGTGGCTAACACAACACAATAACAATAAAAAAACCATAATTTCAATAAAATCCCATGAAAAACATAACACACCACGGCTTTTGGCATAAATCCCGATGAGTGTGGATGATAGTGTCCACCAAAATTACATTAGTGGAATGCCTACTGGTGTAACTCTGTCTTACATGCCTTGTGCAATGCAGACACAGCCCCACAGGGCATGAGTCTCTTCAGACAGAGCATTATACCAGGTTGGGGGCATGATAGGAAAGGCCCCCACCCAGTTTGGTGTAGTGGTTAAGTGCGCAGACTCTAATCTGGGAGAACCAGGTTTGATTCCCCACTCCTCCACTTGCACCTGGCTGGATGACCTTGGGCAAGCCGTAGTTCTGACAAGAGCTGTCCTTGAAAAAGAGCAGTTCTGGAAAGAGCCCTCTCAGCCCCACCTACCTCACAAGGTGTCTGTTGTGGGGAGGGGAAGGGAAAGGAGTTTGTAAGCCACTCTGAGACTCTGATTGAAGGGCAAGGTATAAATCCAATATCTTCTTCTTGTTGTTCGCAGTAAAATGGGCGAATTGAGGGCCAGGTGCCACCAAAAAACCCACGTGCAGCAGAACGAAGATACCGCAGTGGGTTGTAATGGGAATTACTCACAACAGGAAATTGTTCAGTGAGGAGAAACAGGTCTGACACGCTGTCTGAATAAGGCTTTTGTGCTTTTGCTTAGTGAATTCAGGGCTGGGAAAGATTTGAACGTCACTCTTCCCAGCTCCCAGCCTTTGCCTTGGCTCAGAATCCGCTTTCTTTTACTCCTGCGAGTTCATATTGCTCCCTGCTAGGTAAAAGGCTGCTATTTCTTTCCTCCCCGGGGTTCTGCCTTGATGGTTTGCATCCAGTTCTTGCCCTCTGCACATCCGTGTCTCGCCGCCTGCTCAGACAGAATGAAGCCAGTGGGACACATTATGTCTGAGGCATGAATCGTCACAGCGCTGACTTGACTCGGGGCTTTGTGAAGAGGTCAGAACGAAGATTGCAGCCTTGCCTACAATAAGTCTTGTTTAAATCAGAGCAGAATAATGCAAACACATGAGAGCATGTTTTACCGATTCCTCTGTTTCATGTATGGCTGCGAGAGTTGGACTATAAGGAAGGAAGGCCGAGCGCCGAAGAATAGATTCTTTTGAACTATGGTGCTGGAGAAGACTCTTGAGAGTCCCTTGGACTGCAAGAAGATCAAATCAGTCAATCCTAAAAGAAATCAACCCTGACTGTTCCCTGGAAGGCCAGATAATGAAACTGAAGCTCAAATACTTTGGCCACCCAATGAGAAGGGATCACTCACTGGAGAAGACCCTGATGCTGGGAAAGATTGAAGGTCAAAGAAGACGGGGACGGCAAAGGATGAGATGGTTGGACAGTGTCATCGACGCAACGAACATGAAATTGAGCCAACTTCAGAGGACAGCAGAAGACAGGAGGGCCTGGCGGGAGCTGGTCCATGGGGTCGCGAAGAGTCGGACTCGACTGTGCGACTGAACAACAACAACTGTTTCTTCTACAACCACTAAAAACAACCCTTTCTTTTCTCTTTGCCATTTAGAGGAGGATTCCCCCCCCCCCCCCCCTCTACCCCCCCCCTTTTTCCCACTGGATTCCTGCGGCTGTCAGTTACTTGGAATGTAACTGACGTCTCCTCTAGGCAGGTAATACTTGGAGCACAGATTGTTATTTCAGCGGCGGCAGGCAGCTATTGGAGCACTTCTGAATTAGATTATGCTCTTTGAAAAATATGAATCTCGCTGGATTGATGGTACATTTATGTGTACATTATCTTTGCCTATGTACTCCAATGGAGCATCTGTCTTTAATCTTAGCGAACTCTGACAAGATGTCTCATAAGCATACAAATTGAGCAAGTTCCCCAGTGCAAACTAATCAAGTTCCTGCT
>NW_015164872.1:3389-12218 GCF_001447785.1 Gekko japonicus
GAACCATTGTTCTATTTTGGGGGTGATGGCATTTTCACACCCCCTGCCCCCCCCCCCCGGATCAAGTCATGACTAATGGATGAGAGTGTTAACATGTTTCATCTGCTATGTCCTACCCGAGGAGAACCCAAAACAAATAGCAAGTCTAGCACTCGGGCGTGGGAGACTCATGGACTGTGCTCGTTGCGCAATGGAAGGGGAGTGGCGTGTGTTAATCTTTTTCTGTTGCCTTGCAGATCTGAAATGCTGCACCTGAACTTTGCACAATCCCCAGAATTACTCTGCAGGGCATTGCCTTAATAAGGAAAGCTGTATTTTTAAATTGGGACTGGCATTGGATAGATTTGTTCACTGGTGCTGACAGCCACCCAGACTCAATAAATATTTGATTCTTGGTTATAAAATGACGATTGCGTGCCAGACGGGGGTGTTAATACATGATGCACCAAAGGCATCTATTTTTGAAAATGGCTGCAGACAAGAAGCAGCGGCCTGTTCAAATTAGACCCTACCCTATACATTCCCAAACAACACATTCACAACCTGAACGGAAAGAAGGAAATTGCTGTGAATGCAATTTTTAAAGTGTTGTGTTTGGGTTCTGGAAAGCAACAGCCTGCATCTTTTAAGTGCTTTCTCCACGTGGAGAGGGGAAGAGAGAGGGACACACAGATTCAGAGATTTCTTCCCCTGCCAGTTTATTTAGTCCCGTCTGGTGACATCATATTTCTCCAGTGCAACTAAAACAACTGCTACAAGCAGAGAGAGTGTGCGTTACAGGTCTGTTATTTTTGTCAGCAGCATCATTATCCACAGATATATATATAAAATTCATATTTAATTGCATAATTGGCACCAGTGACTGAAATGCCCACTGTGCATTATAACACTAGAGCAATTACATCAGTGCCCTGCAACAGCACAACATTGAAAGGTATGGCTGTTTCCTCAAGCAGCTGCTGTTTTTGTTTTACTGACCAAATCATATAATTATTTTGCAGCCGTTTCTTGCTTGGTTTTTCCTACGAAGGTGTAATTCACTGCAATACAAAAGTCTCAGTGAATTTATGACGTGCTCTCCCTCCCGTGTATTTCTACACTTGCTTCTCATTTAGCAGGGTTTTCTTAATGTGATAAAAAAAAGATCTTCCACAAACTAAGACTTCATATCCCAGTTTTAAGAGTCACCAAGGATCATGTTACAGCATAGATCCATCTTCAGATCCCATGGCATGTTGATTTTTCTCTCCAAAAGCAGCCAGTCGAGTGGAAGCATGAAACTGGTTCAGTCAAGCAATGCTAAGGGTTAACCAGACTGTTTTGCAGGCCAAAGATCAGGCTCAATTCCGAGTGTCTATACTTAAAAGGATCAGGTAGTAAGTGATGTGAAAGGGCTTCTACATGAGAGCCTGGAAAGCGGCTGCCAGTCAGAGTACACAATACTGAACCTGACATCTTGATCTTGGTCTGACTCATTATAAAGCAGCTTCCTGTGTAGACCTAATTCAATCCAGATATCTACATGGTCAGGATCTTGGTCGCTCTGGTTGATGACCCTCTCCACAAAAGAGATCGGGGAAAACTGTTGGTATTCTTGAACAGTTCAGCATCTTTCAGTAACATCCAGGGGTCATTTCCTGCAGGAGCACACAGGAGCAGAGCTCCGGCAGTAAAGAGTCCAGGGGGCGGGCACATGCAACAAGCCCCACCCCCTGCTCCTTCTCTCCCTCTTTCTTTCCCTCTTTCTTTCCCTCCTTCTTTCCTTCTATTTCTTTCCTTCTATTTCTTTCCTTCTATTTCTTTCTTTCTTTTCCTCCTTTTCCCTTTTCTTTCCCTCCTCCTTTCCTTCCCTCCTTCTTCCCCCCCTCTCTCTTTCTGCACAGATCTGTGTGAAAGCAGATCTGTGTTCCCCCCCCCAGCTAACAATCCAAAACTGTCCAGTGGCACCCTTAAGACCAAGTTTTATTCAGGTACAAGCTCTCCCTCCTCTGCGAGGACAGATCTGCACGTTCCCCCCTCCCAATAGCTAGCAATCCAAAACAGCCCAGTGGAGCCTGAGCGGTGGGTGTTGCCTTCTGATACACTTCCAGTGATGTCAGGGGTTGTGGCATATGCAAATGTTATGCTAATGCATTATGCTAATGAGCTCCTGCTCCTGCAATATGACATTCTTCTGATCTGGTGAGCAAAGGTATGTGTTGAGGCACCATACTTCATTGGTACCAACCGTATCAAGCAGATCAGCGAGATCTCAACCCCATAATCACCTGTGGTATAGGGGCCATGCAGGATTTTATTTTGTCTCCTACATTTTTGGTTGTGTTTTGTGTCAATATGAAATGGCTACTAGAAAGTACCAGGAAGTTCTTTCTGAACAGCCCACATATTTCTTTTATTATTTTTTATTGATTTATGGCTGTCCCACCTTTTTACGTTATTGTATATTTTGATGCTTGCCCAGCCCGGGGACTTGAGAGAAGAGATAAAATCATCTGCTTCTATTCTACTTTTGTAAGGGCACATGAGGCTTTTGAAATTTCAAAAATAAATATCTTATTTAACTTGGAGGGGGAAAGGTCAGGTGGATTTAGGGGTAGGACGTATGAGGTGAACAGATGATAGTAACTCAGGTAACTTGGTAACCACACTAAATTCAAGATAATTGGTTGCCAACAAGCAGGTGTTTCTGATTTTCCACAAGGTCTTTGAAACTTTTAGAGAAGCTTTCTTTTCAGTTTCTGCATTAACTTAACAAGCATAGCTTTCTGAGTTTCACTGACACTTCACATTTAGAAGGTAGGAATATACAACCCAGTACCCAAAATCCTTTTATATATACAGACCAAGGGATCACTCCTCTCTTAAGAGACATCTCCCTTTTCACTGGGTAGGGATTACTTCTCTAGACTAGAAGCTCTGTCCCTTTTCCAGCTAGAATAGGGATATTCCATGATCCCTCCACTCCCCTTTTCGCCTACTTCACAAGACTCAGTCAGTACTAAATTCATTTTCTTCAACTGTCAATTCCCAGCTGTCATTTCTTAACTGAGGCTCTCCACAGAATCTCATTTGAATAGCCTGTCACTCAAAGGTTCTCTTGCTGCGCTAGGCATTACCCCTTGAGAGTCCATCACAGATGTATTATTTGATCCATACCTGCAGATGGTGGCTCAGGTCATCCTTGCATCCTTAACCAGCTTCAGCTGGTGTTCCATCTGCACTGTTTCCTGCACAAGCAGGGTTTAATTACCTGTATGTACTGCAATGGAGCAAAGTTGCTGGGTGGTATAAGCTACTAGGAATATATCCTGCCAGAAGTGGTACTAGCTGCCTATTTATTTCTGGGCACAATTTAATGTCTTTAGATCCATAATTTGCCTGTTACTAAGACATTTCAAAATTTGATCACCCCCTTATGATCCTGCCCTTCAGATAAGATATTTTGTGTGCCCTCATTATCTTAAATGACCAGAGACAGTTTCTTCTCTGTGGATGGGTCCTGGCTTTAGAACTCCCTCATCATTACAGATTATACAGCTTGCCTAGCCTGGGCGGTTTGGAGTGAATAGTTCATCCTTTACTCAGGTTACTGCTTGATTTAGTTGTTTGGGTTTGATCTCTGTTGTTTCTGTGCTCTTTAGCTTCACATTTATTATTTCTGAGAGCTGTTTGGGATGGAAGCTGTAATATATTGTGCACTATATATATTTGAACAAGTATTTATTTATTTATTGGGTTATTTATATTCATTAAATATCTTAAATCTGTGTTATTTATTAAAATACATAAACAGATAAATCCTTACACCCTGTTGTACATCATATTTTTATCCTCCCCCCAAAACCCCCCAACAAAACAGGGTATGGGACATGGTTCTTTCCTCTTCCATTTTACCTTCACAACACCTTGTGAAGTAGGTAAGGCTAGGAGAGTGTGACTTGCACAAGTGAACTTCATGGCTGAGTAGAGATCTTAAACCCTGTCTCCCCACTCCGGGTTTGATCTTCTACCTACTAACCAGCTCTGGCTTTCCCTGGCTCCCTGCAGGTTTACTCAGATTCCAACTCTGGTCTACTCAGTGGGGCTTACTCTCAGGAAAATGATAAGAACATAAGAGAAGCCAATGTTGGATCAGGCCAATGGCCCATCCAGTTCAACACTCTGTCACACAGTGGCCAAAAATACCAGGTGCCATCAGGAGGTCCACCAGTGAGGTCAGGACACTAGAAGCCCTCCCACTGTTGCCCCCCCCCCCAAGCACCAAGAATACAGAGCATCACTTGCCCCAGACCGAGAGTTCCTATCTATACCTTGTGGCTAATAGCCACTGATGGACCTCTGCTCCATATGTTTATCCAGTTCCCGCTTGAAGCTGTCCAATGATCTTTGGATTGCCCTGTAAATTGCCCTCTCCAAAAGCTGCTATTTATTCCACTGAAGAAAACATACATGTACTTTCCCAAGTAGGTTGTACGGTGGAGGGGAGGCTAGGGCAAAAAGATTACACATGCCTACCCCAGTGCTTCAGTCAAAATCACATACATGCCCCTCCTTTACTCAAAGGCAGGTTTAAACAGAACCCCAATAACAGCAATTCAGTGGCAGTCTATGTATTGAATGTTTACAGTATCCTCTTAATACATATGGCAGAAGAAAGTGAAATGTGACTGCTTCCTACAGTCCATACTGCTGAAATAAAATCCTCCAGCATACTAGGGTCCTTTCTGCACTAGATCTTAAATCCTGGTTCAACCCTGTCGCCGAACCTACATTCTACACTACACTCGAGTTTACCCATGAAATTATCTTGGGGTATTTTTACATTCTACACTACATGCAAATTCACCCCCGTAGTTATCTCAGGGTATTGTTTATTTCCACATTATGTTGAGGTCACCCCAGTTTCACCCCACACTTGTCCCAAGATAAATGGATGCTGTTATAACCAGGGATGAATGCAAGGTATTGTGTCGCAAGTTGAACTCTGATAAAACCAGGGATGAGATCCAAGTGCAGAAAGGACCTGGGTTATAGTCTGCCAACACATAATAGGTTTCTGTGGTGGGCATTTGATCTCTGGTGCTAGAATCAGTAGTTATTATTTACCAGTTTTGTTTTAAAAGTGAAAAAAAAGCACAAAGTTTCTTCAGACCGTAAATCATCTGTCAGGATTACTGTGCTTTCTGAAAAACCTGACTATTCCTGCATTATGATATAATGCATGCCATCTTTAAGAGTGTAGCAGAAGGCAGAATTTTTCAGAGTCAAGTTCTGGGAATACCTCCAGCTCTCTCAAAATATGCAGGGGATGTTGAGCATAAATTTAAATTACTTCACCAAAAAATACATTGCATAAAAGCCAACCAAAACAATACACATAAAGATCCCTGTACAGCAGGCTTAGCATATTAATAGAAAAATCTAATAAACCTATTTTCTGCCTTTAAAAAAAAGTATGGTGTTAATTTTTTTCAAAAAAGTTCATATTGATAGACAATTATTTTAAGACAACAACTAAAGAGCAGATCCAAAGCTGCTGCTGTTTATTATTCTTCCAGAGGCTGTATCAAACGCTAACAAAAACTTTTAACATTGTAATTAAGAGATGGGGGAACTATATGTGAAGTGCGGTTGGAATTTTGCTAATGATGATCCAGCCCAATTCAGAAATACCAGAAAGATCTCTAATCTGATCAAATTAATTTATTGTATCCAGGAGTGGGAGGCAGCTTGCTAATGATCATAGTACAGTCTTGTGCAGTACAATCTTATGAGAAGACAAGCCTCACTGGAAAAGACAATAATGTCAGGAAAAGGTGGAGGCAGCAGGAAAAGAAGAAGACCCAACATGAAGTGGATTGAGACAACCAAGGAAGCCATGACCCTCAGTTTGCAAGACATGAGCAATGTCCTGGCCCCACTGGTGGACCTCCTGATGGCACCTGGCATTTTTGGCCACTGTGTGACAGAGTGTTGGACTGGATGGGCCATTGGTCTGATCCAGCATTGGCATCTCTTATGTTCTTATGTAACAGTGGGAGGGCTCCTAGTGCCCTGGCCCCACTGCTGGACCTCCTGATGGCACCTGGTATTTTTTGGCCACTTTGTGACAGAGTGTTGGACTGGATGGGCCACTGGCCTGATCAAACATTGGCTTCTCTTATGTTCTTATGTTCTTAAGGTTGTTAACAATAGGACATTTTGGAGGTCATTAATTCATAGGGTCACCATAAATCAGAATTGACTTGATGGCACTTAACACACACACAATCTTGTGCAGAGTTACACCCTTCAAAGCCTATTGACTTCAGTGGACTCAGGCTGCGGTCACATATGCTAAATAATCCACTTTCAATGCACTTTTGAATTGGATTTTGCCAGTGTACACAGTAAAAATCCATTTGGAAAGTGCACTGAAAGTGGATTGAAAGTGGATCACTGAGCGTGTGTGACCACAGCCTTAGAAAGGTCTATCTCTGTTTAGGATTGTGCTGTTCTTCTGGCATCTCAGAGTAGCGTAGATGTGTGTCAAATGCCAGGGTAAGACTGGAGACAGGCTGTTTAAATGTTGAAGCCTGGGTCCATAGTCTATCAATACATACCTAGCTAAAGAGGTATCTCAATCCACAAGGTTTACTCCCTCTAATACTCTGCGACAGTTTCCAATCAAATTGGTCTAAGTCTGTTCAGAGCTATCTGCTGAAAATAGGTTCTCCCCCCCCCCCCCAGGTGCTCTTATCTTTTGGAACAGACCAAGCAAAAATATTAGTTAAGCAGATAATTGAGGATATAGAATGCCAAACTGATCTTTCCAGCATACAAGACATTAAGATGAGGGCAATTATCAACTATTTAACATCTCTTGAAGTAAAAGGGTTTAGAAGAGCCTTCACTCTGGTGAGATGCTCTGCCGTCCCTTCTGCTGTACTTGAAGGAAAATACAAGAGCATTCCTTTCTCAGAAAGGCTTTGTACCTGCCCACTAAGGGAGGTTGAGACTACAGAGCACATGTTTTTTAGATGCTCGTATTATAAGGTGGCGCGTAATAAAATCATCACTCCACTGATTGAACAAATTCCGGGTCTTTCCGAAAAAGCTAGACTCGAGTTTCTTCTATCTGATAGAAACCCCAAAATTACCCGCCAAGTAGCCAGTTTCTGTATAGTGATACTCAGATCACGGAAACTCTAAGGTAACTAGTTAGATATAGTTGTTTGATATTAGATTAAATTTTAATTTGCTTTTAATGTGTCACTGAAGTATCTTAAAATCTTGGAATATTGTAAGGGTGTACTTCTTTTTCTATGACTGGTCTAAGGACTGTAGAAATAAATTGAAATTGAATCGGTACATAGGTCGAAGAGGCAGAGAGGTTGTCAGTCCCTCCCTTATTTTTGGCTCCAAGGCAAAGGTCGCACCTGGTTCACAAGCTAGTTAATGTGACTCACCTGACTGCTACTATAACAGGCCATTAGAATCCTAGAATCATAGAATCACAGAGTTGGAAGGGTCCATACAGGTCATCTAGTCCAACCCCCTGCTCAATGCAGGATCAGTCTACAGGCAACTCAGCTACATTAACCAGATTGCCCTAAATCTTAAAAGTACATTTGGTGTTCTACACACTGACTATTTCTCTGCTGGGGTAGCACACACCCTATAGTCAGTTCAGTTGAGTTTAGTTTTATTATTACGATCTTAAGACCAGCATACAATACAAGCATAGTATGAAAAAGTAGGAAAAAACAGAGATAATATACAGAATAAAATCTAAATTTAAAAACTTTTAAAATGCGACTCCCGCAATCTAAGAATCAGTGCACGAAACTCAGCAACTGAACGTGTAATCTCTGCATTCTTATCTGATAGAAGCCAGTGAAGTTTTGCTTTGTTCATATTGATGTGACCACGTATCCTATCAACTAATGGGGTAATGATTTTAAGACAAGCCTCTCTGTAGAATGGGCAGCTCAAAACCATATGCTCTACTGATTTGACCTCGCATGAAGTGCATGAACATAGCCTTTCAGGGTAGGGGTTTTTATTATACCTGCCTTGAATAACTGCAGAACATCTGGCTAGTCAGCTCTTGTCCTCTGGATGTTGACAGAAAATGTGGACACATGTTCTTTGTGTCCTGTGGTTGTTGCTTCCTTTATATTTGCTTCTTGTGTTGGTATTTTTAAAGAGAGAAAAGTTTGTTGCAAGCTGCCCAATGGGGATTGATTGTGGATGGATAGGTGAGGTAGAAGCATTTTAAATAAATAATAAGGAAAGAAGCATATGAAATACCTGGTGAAATTCAGTGGTGCAAAATTTAGTAAGCAGAATTCTAAGGAGCAGTTTTAGGAGTCAGCTAATTTAAACTCTAACTTGGTGGCCCACATAAGAGCAGAAAGGTGGCATGCATATTTTGAAATATAAATGAATAAATAAAACTTTGGATCCAGCCTTATGAGTTGGATCTATCACCCCTCCAGACCCCCCCTCCAAAAAAACCCCCAGAGCTGCCATGTACAGGATTATAACAATAGCACAGAAAACAAACTTTGTAGATGCATTTCTGATCAATGATAGACAGTACAATCCTACAAATCCTTTCCTGGGAGTAAGCGCATTGAATAGACCTTAGTAGAATTCTGTGTAGACCTTCTTATGATTGCTCTCAGAAACGGAGTCTTAAAAACTCTAAACCCTTACCTGACGTTTTTGCTAAACTTACAAATCTAGCCTAGATCTCACAAGATATTTAAAGGATACCACCTTCACAAGGGCAGTGCCACCCTAAGCAAAGTTATATCCTTTTGGCGTAGTGGTTAAGTGCGCAGA
>NW_015164873.1:0-2836 GCF_001447785.1 Gekko japonicus
ACAGCAGGTCTCTGTCGTTTCCCGCTGCTGTTGGCTTCTCTCCCTCGCTGGATGAGGAGGTACCAGAGGACAAAATTTCAGTGGCTTGCAACGCATGAGGCGGCTGCTTCTGCTTCCCATGCCCTTTCTCCTTCTTGTCTCGTCGCTTTCTTTCTTGCCATTTGTCTTGGGGGCTTGCTCCATCACTTCTATTCCCGGTGCAATTTGCAGCAAAGTGTCCCGGCCCCCCACATTTTAGGCAGAGCCCTTTCTTCAGTCGGTGCTCCCGGTTGCCTCCCTTGGGGTTCCCCAGGTGTTGCCCCTCTGTTGCACTCTGTGTGGCGGCCCCTCGATTTGAGGTTTTCTGATGGTACAACTTCACCAAGTTGAACCAGTTCTCGGCTTCACACGCTACCTGGATCCACCTCGGTAATGTGAGCGGGTTGTCTTGTGCCAATGCCTTCTCCAGAATGACCGCATTCAGTCCCGCTCTGTAGAACTCGATGAGGACTTCTTTCGGCCAGCCCAACAACTTTGCGGCCGTTGTTTTAAACTCATCTGAACACTCTTGCACTGACCTGGTCCCTTGGCGAATTCCCCGCAAACAGGTGCGGGCCTTCTCATGTTCTAGTGGATCTTTGAACTGGCGGCGGAGGGCCTGCATGAACACGTCCACATCTCTCAGCTCTGGAGTGGCCACGTTGTACAGCCCCACAAACCAGTCAGATGCTCCATCCCAGAGTCTGAATCCTACATAATCCACTCATTGCTCGTCCGTACTAAAGGTGTGGCCCCACTCGTGCAGCATCTTCCTCACTTGTATGGTGAAAAATGCTAGGTCCCATCGAAGGTAGCTTCCAGCGCATCGCGTAGTTGATCGCGCTCCTGGCCCCTGCGGTGAGGTGTTGGGTGAGGGGGCTCTTCCTCCTCTTCCGTAGCCTCTGCCTCCTCGGACGAAGATGTAGCTGCAGGTTTCCCCATCAGTTCCTTCATCATTTTCGGTAAATTGTCCACTAAGGAGCGGAAACCTTCTTTCAGCTCCTGCATGTCAGTTGAAAGGGTGGCGAGGGCCTGTTCGGAGGAGGATCCTTCCTCCCATTCTGCTCGCACGCTATGTAGCTGTGGATCATCATGAAAGACTCGGGACCCACGTCTGCATTCCCTCTCATTACGACTTCTTGTTCCTCGCAGCCCCAGGGTGCCACCTAGCCAAACTGGGTCATCCCAGCGCTCTGAGCTCATGAACAGCACTTGTTTCTTCTCTTTTGTTTCCCCAGACTGGTGGGTTTTTTTTCATGGTACCAGTTGCCACCTCAGTTGTAGAACTGGTGGTTGCATGGGTACCATTGTCTTCATCATCGCTCCCCATCATGGTAGGTAGGGGACTGGGTTGAAGGAAGGTGAGTCTGAACAAACTGTCAGGCTCCTCCCGCCATTCCCATGAGAAAGTTAACACCAGCCAACCGCTCCAAAAACACACACGCACATTTCCCCCCCTTTTCACCTCTCCTTCCCTGGGTTTATGGCAGATCGGGCTGAAGGATCAAACAGGCATTTGGCAGAGTCATTTACATAGCAGGACAGTGCCCGACTGACAATTGCCACTCCAGGCACATTCTTCTTCTGTTTACAAAATGCTTCATAGTTTATGGCTGTCATCACAAGATTGGGTGAGGCATTATTTATTGTTTCTTAAATTTCTACTTTCACCTACCAGTCAAGGCCCTATTTTCCCTTCTGTATATGTGGTGTGTGCCCTGCCCTGGATAGCCCAGGATAGCCCAACCTTGTCAGTTCTCAGAAGCTAAGCAGGGTTGGTGCTGGTCAGTACTCGGATAGGAGACCTCCAAGGAATACCTGGGTTGTGACGCGGAGGCAGACAATGCCAAACAGCCTCTCTCGCCTTCAAAGCCCCATGAGGGGTGGCCGTAAGTCAGCTGCCACTTGAGAGCAAACCGAGCAAACGACACATGTGGCATACCGGATTCAGAGAGAGAGAGAAAGGAACTCAGGACGGAGGTGGGATTTGAACCTGCACCTCACAGATCTCTCCCATTCCCTTTCCCATCCTACAGTCTTCATTGCCTGCTCCTTTCCTCTCCGGTGTGTCTGTTGGCTGGCAAGAGAGGATTTGTACAGCACTGGAGTGACTAGGGAGGTATACAGGTAATCTGTGATTTACAAACAAAGCAGGAGCTAAAACCGTAAAGCATGGAAGACATAATTCAGAGAAGGGCAGCATTAAGTCTTCTGCAGGAAGGGGGGGTTGGGGCACATGTACCACCCGTGCTTCCCTCCCTATAGGGACCTGAGGTATTTTCCCCTGCTGCTCTTCCTAGGGATCCTAGCATCTGTTACTCAAGTTTTTATACATTTTAACTAATCTATCTGGGGTTAGGTGCCATCTATAGAACATTTTATACAAAGTCAACTTGATATTCACATTCCATATTTTAATCCATTGTGACAAGTCTATGTTATAACCAAAATTTTGCATCCATTTAATCATACATTCTTTAACTATTTCATCCTGCATTTCCAATTGCATCAGCATACCATATATTTTCTTAATAGGTTTCTCTTTTGAAGTACATAATAATTTTTTCAAATGCACCTTGTTCTAAATCCATCTGTCTGTTTATCCTTACTATATCTAGATTCCACTTGTACTCAAGTCCACCAATCTAAATCTATTTCCCTTTAATTCTTCCTGAGACTTTAAATTATTTCCATCTTCTAGCAATTCTGCGTATCTGAACTGCTTGTTTTGAAGTCAATACTGGTTGAGAAAAAGATTCCACTGGAGATAACCATCTTGGAATTTTAGTATATACAAGAGGGGGACCCGCAATACTCG
>NW_015164873.1:3583-12222 GCF_001447785.1 Gekko japonicus
TCAAGCGGCGGCGGCAGCCTCGGCTACCAAGCGTTCCGTGCGCATGCGCACAGAACGCTTGCACTTTTGGGGGGATTTTAACATCCCCCCGAATTTTTTTTTAAGTTTTTGCATTTTTGTGCACATGTGGGGACTGGCCCACGTGTGCACAAACCTCCCTCGGGCCCCCAGCTGCACCCGGAGCGCTGATTTAGTGATCCGCACTCCGGGGGCAAGTTGGCTATTAGATATATAGATCATCGGATATATCTTTTCCCAGGTTGTCAATAATGATCTTCTTATTAAATGATTTTTAAAATATTTCTGTCCAGAAGCTTTCCCATACCATAGGAACATGTGCCATCCCAGTTTTAAGTCATGTCCTTCTAGCGTCAGCAGCCTATGATCTTCGAGTAAAATCCATTCTCTCGGCCAAACCAAACTTGCTGCCCTATAGTAATTCTTCCAATCTGGTACTCCAAAACCAGCATTATCTTTTGCATCCTGCAAGGCTTTCAATTTAATTCTTGTTTTTTCCCTTGCCGTATAAAGTGATGTGTCAGTTTATTCAATTTGTTAAAAAACGTTTGTTTAATATATATCGGCAGGGTCTGGAATAAAAACATCAAACGTGGTAGAATATTCATTTTCAAAATTGCTATTCTACCTATTAGTGATACTTGGAGTTTTGTCTATTTCTCTAAATATTTTTTAATGTCTTGTAACACTTTTTTATAGTTATCTTTCATCAGAGAGCTACATTTTGCTGTAATATTAATACCCAAGTATTTGACTTCCTTTTCCAATTGAAATCTAGTTCTGCTATTTCACATCTCTGTTTCGATGTCATGTTTTTCATGATCATTTTCATCTTCTGATCATTTATTTTCATTCCCATTGTTTTCCCATATTCATTAATCCAATTCATTAGTTATGGTATCGAGTCCATTGGATCTTCTAAGATAAATACCAAATCATCAGCAAAGGCTTGTAATTTATATTTATTTCCTCTTATTGAAGTCCCTTTAATACGAGAGTCTTCGCTATGTTAATATAAACAACAGTGGAGGTATTGGACAGCCTTGTCTTGTTCCTTTTTTAATCCATATATTATCTATCATTATTTACTACTATTTTCCCTTTTTGCTTTGTATATATAGCTTCAATAGCCCTTATAAAGATAGTCCCAAACTCCATTATTTTCATCTGTTGGATAATAAATTGCCAGTTGACATTGTCAAATGTTTTTTCAGCATCGAATAATATTAAAGCCATCTGTTTCTCCGGATGCACTTCCTAATATTCTAATATATTTAAAATTGTTCTCACATTATTCTTTAGCTGTCTTTTAGGTAAGAAACCTGCCTGGTCTTGATGTATAAAGTCTGTTAGAATTTTTTTCAACCTTGCAACCAAGATAGTTGCAAATATTTTGTAGTCACAATTCAACAAGGAGATAGGTCTGTAGTTTTTTTAAATCTCTTTAGGGTCCATTTCTTCTTTATGGATCAATGTTATAGTTGCTTCAGTCCAAGATTCTGGTATTTCTGTTTTTTCTATTAGAGAAGAAATAACATTTTTATATGGTATCAGTAATACATCTTCAAATATTTTGTAATATTCAGCTGGTAATCCATCTGGTGCGGGTGCTTTATTTGTATTTTGTTTCTTAATAGACTCTGTAATTTCCATCATTGTTATGGCATCATTCAACATTTTTCTGTTTTCTTCCGAAATCTAAATATTGTTTCTGAGTTTCTTTAGATATTTCCATTCTTTTATATAATTGTGTGTCGAAGTCTTGAATTATTTCCCTTAGTCCATTCCTAGAAAATTCTTCTTTTCTCTCTTTATCTTACAATGAGTGGATCATCCTTTTCTCTTTCTCTTTTCTTAATTTATAAGCCAACCATCTTCCTGTTTTGTTTGCATGTTCAAAATAGTCCTGTTTAGCAAATTTAAAATATTTGCCATTTCTTCTGATAAGAGTAAGTTGAGTTGATGCTGTAATATTTTAATGTTCATCTTTAATTTCTCATTTGAAGGGTCCATCTTTAATTCTTTCTCTTTATTCTGAATAGCATCCATTATATCTTTAAATGTCTTCATTCTTTATCATTTCTTTCCTGCTGCAAATCTAATTGCCAGTCCTCTGAAAAAGGCTTTACTTGTATCCCAAATTGTCTCCATGGATGTTTCTCCATTCATGTTTTGTTGAAAAAAAACTTCATTTCTTTTTTAGCCATTTCTAGAAATTGTACATTTTTAAGTAGTTGCATGTTTAACCTCCATCTAATTTTTTAATTGTCTTTAATCTTCAATAATATCAGGTTGTGGTCTGCAAAGTTTTGTGGCATAATATCCATATCTTCAATTTCCTGGAAAAGATTTGATGTAATACAGCAAATATCAATTCTGGACCAAGATATATGTCTGTCAGAATAAAAGGTGTAGTCTTTTCCAGTTGGGTTTCTAGCTCTCCAAACTTCAATCAGTTTGTATTCCTCAGCCAATTCTAGAAAAGATCTTGGAAGCAAACCTTTGGAGGGCTTGATCTTCTCAATGGTTCTCCTGTCTGTCTTGATCAAAAACAGTTAAAATCTCCAATTATACAGATATCCATGTAATCATATCTTGTTATAGTTTCCTTCATCATTTCAAAAAAAATTGCCCTGTGATTCATTTGGTGTATATATCACCACCAATAAGACTTTCTTGTCTCTAATATCTACTTCAAGTAGCAGAATTCTTCTATTTTCTGATGAGAATATCAAAATAGGTTTTAATTTTTCTTTGATATATACAGCTATTCCTCTTTTCCTCACATTGTCTGAAGCGGTAAATAACTTACCAAGCTTCTTATTAATCAAACAATGTTAATCTTTATGTCTAATGTGTGTTTCTTGTAGACATATAATATCTACGTCTATCTTCTTAAGTTGTTTAAATATCTTGGTTGTTGATGAATCCATTATGATCTATTCTTATTTCTTCCCTTTCTATTTCTCGTTGTCATTCTTTGTGGTTTACATTCCATGGATGGGTTTTTTTGCTGTGCTGGCCTCAAGTTCTTCATCCGAGGCTGTTGAGTAGGCTGATGCTTCCTCTTCTTTTTCAGTTGCAGTAACTTTTGTTTTTGCTTTCTTTGTTTCTTGCCTTTGTAAAAGTTTTCCATAATGATCCAAAAAGTCTTTTGCCTTAAGGATGGAGTCCAGTCTAAATCTTTGACCTTCAAATGTAAAAAAAAAAAAATCCTTCTGGAGTGAGCCATCGAAATGCAATTGAATTTGCTGTAAGTTTGGAGGTCAAAAATACATATTATTTCCATCTTTGTCTTATTTTCCAGGGACTTTTTCTTATGATCTTTATTTTCTTGTCTTGTATTTTAAGAGTATTTTCTAATAGTTGTTTGTTAAGATCAGCCATTTTAACTTTTACGTCTCCAATATCAGTGTTTAAGTTTTTCATCTGATCTATAACTTGTATTAAGGCCATCTGCACCTGATTTATGCCCGATTGTAATCCATCTTGCAGATCGTTCTGCATCTGGCTTAAACTTGCATGAAATTTAGTTTGCATATTCTTCTGAGTTTGGCTCAGGCTAGTTTGAAAAATAACCTGCATAGCATTTTTAAAATCTTTCAGAGATTCTAATGTCAACATAGTTCCCAATGACTTAGTCTGTGTAGTAGGCAAAGATGCTGCAGATGTTGAGGGAGTATTTTTTTAAGCTAATTTACTCATGTTCCTGTTTTTTTTTATTCTTTTAATTCTGTTATACAGCTAGTCACACAATATCTTTGCTATTTACCCCTCCCCTTATTTTCTATCTTACCAGGTTCAATATTAAAATATCAGAGCCAATATCAAACCATACATTAAATTCAATATGACAAATATCTTCCCAATCTAGACCCCCCCAAAATTTTCACTTAAATTATTCTACCAATTTATAATGCTTTAAACCTGACATTAATCAAATAAAAATTCTCCAAGCATCTTTTAGTACACACATACAAAAACACAGACAAATCCAGGGGAGAAAAAAATGACAGATTTCAGGCCTCTTCAATCAGTTTTATATCTCTTCAACTGTCCAAGTGTATCCTGTTTGAGGTATCTTCACAATTCTCCAGATCACAGTTAAGTTCCAGTTCCAAATTAATTAGCTCCAAATATATTCCAAGTGAAAACTGAAAGGTAAGCAGATCCAAAACCAATAGTAGATGGAAAATAATGAAGGAAATTCAAACTTTTTATATTCCAACCAGGTAAGATCCAGGTAAAATCCAATAAAGTCTAACAGGTAGGTGGAAAAATCCAGCAAAAAATGTGGAAAATACAGCCAGTGTTTTCCAAATTTATAATCCTAAAGTAGATATGAGAGTATCCAATGTTTTCCAGCTTTATATTCCAACCACAGTGGGTAAATTTATAATCCAACCAAGGTAGGTAGCAAAATAGCTTTTGACTTCTAATTGCCAGTTACCATCCAGCTTACATTCTACAGTCTTCCTTTCCCCTCAACACAAAAACAAACCAAATCCAGTTCAGATGTCCATTTCTGATTGCTTCTAATTTATTTACTCCCTTTAAATCCAGCTTTTCTCTGTCTCAGGAAGATATGTAAAATGCACATAACAAGCAGAAAAGGAGAGGAGTGAGCAGGCTTTAGAAGCTATCTCTCATCTTCATTCCCTCTCAAAAAATTCCTTGTCTAAAATAATTTATAGTCAAATGTCAAGTAGGGAGGGTAAACCTTTAAATCTTTAACTCACAGTTTTTGAAGTTTGCAGGCAGATTCTCATTGCTGTTTTTTCTACGTTGTTCCATGCAAGCAGCTGAGTGTCAAGATGGCGCTGTGCCCACTGGGATAGCAGAGCTTATCTCCGGGTCTC
Organism: Gekko japonicus; assembly: GCF_001447785.1. Classification (NCBI taxonomy): domain Eukaryota; kingdom Metazoa; phylum Chordata; class Lepidosauria; order Squamata; family Gekkonidae; genus Gekko; species Gekko japonicus. The sequence continues at coordinate 8,461 of NW_015164873.1, forward strand.
AATCCCCGGTCTAGCCGAGAGAAGTGGCCCAAGAAATGCACCCCACTGTTTTCAGATACCCCCTCCAGGGGCCTCCTTGGGTCTAGAGTCCTCTAGACACCCCCCCCCCCAAAAGTGGGCCAATTCAGAACATCCCAGGAGCTCCTTGGGACATTACTGCCCTTGCTGCTGCATCCTCTGGAAGTTCCATCCCTGTTACAGCCTTGAAGTGACCATTCCTGGATGGCATCTTCTCCCAAAACTATTTCCCTATCACATACTTTGACTGGCCTGTAGGCATTGCATTGCCACAGCACCATGCCCACCACTTAGAAGTTGCTCAGATCCAAGCAATGTGCGCTCAACAACTGTGTACATCTCTTGCCAGATTTGGGCCTTCCAAACTAGCCTGAGCAAAGTTCAGGTAGCATTTCTGAACAAGTCTGGAGTGTAATTATTTACTGCCTAAATTTCACTTCCAGGTGACAACCAATCTCTTACCAATACCGCAAGGGAAGGCAAAATGGTTTGCAGCAACTCCTCCCTGAGAGGTTAAGTATCTCTCTAAAGACATTCTCAAGCGGCTCCAAACTTTCCATGAGCCATTACTAGGATTGCCATCCCCCTTGATGGGGGCAAGCCGGCCGGCAGGGGAAGTCCTGTTCCCGAAGAGCCCCGCCGCACCCGATGTGCCCAGCATGATGACGTCATCCAGAGTGACATCATCACAGGGGACATCCTAGCATGTGGCTAAAAACCTCTATAGTGACCATAAAGTTTTTGGCCAAATGCTAGAGCACCCCCTGCACAACATGCCCGGTGTGATGATGTCGTTTCTGGGTGATGTCATCACAGTGCACGTGCCAGCAGCCTGGCGCCCCCCACTGGCAGACAGTAAGCGCCTGGCAACCCTAGCCATTCATGTACTCTCTGCCTTCCCGCTCACTCCAGTCAGCTCAGAGGCCCTGATTCAGTACCCTCTCCATCTGAGGCCTCCTTGGCTATGGTGCCAAAACTTTGGAACTCGCTCCCCAGGTAGATTTATCTGTCTCCCTTTATCGATATCTTCCACCAGCATATGGAGACTTTTTGTTTCCTTTGGCATACCCCCCATAACTCTTATTGGACTCCACCATGGTCTTGGTCCTATGTGTTTATATGTTTTTACTGAATAATTTGATATATTACTTATAAAGGCTGTTTTAATGTTCAAATGATTCTCATGTTTGGGAAGAAGAAGAGGAGGAGGAGGAGGAGGAGGAGCTGGTTTTATCCCCCGCCCTTCACTACCCAAAGGAGTCTCAGAGTGGCGTACAAACTCCTTTCCCTTCCCTTCCCCACAACAGACACCCTGTGAGATAGGTAAGGCTGAGAGCTCTTTCAAGAACTGCTCTTTTGAGAACAGCTCTGAGAGAACTGTGACTAGCCCAAGGTCACCCACCTGGCTTTATGTGGAGGAGTGGGGAATCAAACCCAGTTCTCCAGATTAAACCACTTCACCAAACTGGCTCTGATTGGGTGGAAAGGTGGTATTAAAATGTTTTAATAAATAAATCGCGACAAGGCCTGTAATTGCTCCAGGGATCCATTATTTACCCTAATGAAGAACCTTAAGTATAGCCCATCTGAATGTGTTCCTGATGAAGTAAAGAGTAGCTTTCTCTGGAAATTTCCAGTAAAAGAACATTGTAGGTGGGAGGGCTTAAACCCCCTGCCTCCACACCCTTCAGTCCCAATCTGAATTAGGCTTGTGTGCACCGGGGAGTTAAATGCTCAGCATGGACATCTGGCCAACAGGACCGGTGTGGCCACATTGGAAGACACAAGGACTTTATAATATGTGAAGCAGTCCAAACTGGGGCAAGTGTTGTCTTCAAACTTGTTGGGTAGGAAGCCTCCAAAATGAGAAGCAGATGATCATTCTTTTAAAAAGTCAACGCTGGTCTTCCAGAGGCATCGTTGTCCAGTGTACAAACTCATTTCTCTTTGTCCTGCCACCACCTCTGGTCATAGGACTGCCAGGTCTGGGTTGGAAAATATCTGGAGACTTCGGGGGTGGACCCAGGAGAGGGTGGGGTTTGGGGAGGGGAGGGACCTCAGCATGGTACAAGGCCACAGAGTTCACCCTTCAAAGCAGCCATTTTCTCCAGGGGAGCTGATCTCTGTCAGCTGGAGATCAGTTGTAAAAGTGGGAAATCTCCAGGCCCCACCTGGAGGCTGGCAACAGCAAAAGGGAATTACACAGTATGGAATAACCAACACCAAACACACTGTGCAATGGAATAAAAGCCACAACAAACAAACATGAAATGCATGAATTTGTATCAAATGTCAAAACACACTGAAAACAACAGCATGGGTGTATCAAGAACCAACCTTATCTCCTTTTTTGACAGAGTTACTAAACTGGTTGACTTTGGCAATGCTGTGGACATAGTGTATCTAGATTTCAGTAAAGCATTTGACAAAGTTTCTCATGATATCCTTGAGGATAAACTGGTTAAATGTGGGCTGGATGGTGCAAGTGTTGCATGGATTCATAGTTGGTCGAAAAATCGTACCCAATGAGTGCTCGCAAATGGCTCTGTGTCTACGTAGAGGGAAGTCTCGAGTAGAGTGCCGCAGGGCTCGGTCCTGGGCCCGGTGTTGTTCAGTGTTTTTATAAATTACCTGGAAGAAGACATAGAGGGGATGCTTATCGAATTTGCAGATGACACGAAGCTGGGATTGCTACTTCTGAAGAAGACAGAGTCAGGATTCAAAATGGTTAGATAGGCTGGAACAGTGGGCTGAGACAAATAAAATGAATTTCAATAGATAGAATTGCAAAGTCCTACACTTAGGTACAAAAAATCTAAGGCACAGATATAGAATGGGAAGGACTTGGCTTGACAGCAGCACATGTGAAAGGGATCTGGGTGTTCTGGTTGATCACAAGCTAAACACGAGCCTGCAGTGTGATGTAGCTGTGAAGAAAGCTAATGCAATCTTAGGATGCATTAACAGAAGCATCGTGTCCAGATCACAGGAGGTGGTCGTTCCGCTCTGTTCTGCTATTGTCAGGCCTCACCTGGAGTACTGTGTCCAGTTTTGGGCACAACATTTTAGGAAGGATGTTGACAAACTCAAGCATGTCCAGAAGAGGGCAACCAGGATGGTGAGAGGATTGGAATCCAAGTCTTACGAGGAAAGGCTGAAAGAGTTGGGTATGTTTAGCCTGGGAAAGGGAAGGCTTAGGGGGGACATGATTTCAGTCTTCAAGTATTTGAAGGGCTGTCATGTAGAAGATGGAGCAGATCTATTCTCCCTTGCTCCGGATTGCAAGACTAGATCTAATGGGTGGAAATTAGAAGGGAGTCGTTACCGGCTAAATATCAGGAGAAACCTCCTAACTATAAGAGTGGTTGAGCAGTGGAACAGTCTGCCTCGGGAGGTGGTGGATGCTCCTTTGCTGGACATTTTCAAGCGGAGGCTGGACGACCATCTTTCGGGTATGTTGTAGGTATGCAGAGCTATCTTTCAGCTATGCTCCTCCAGAGTGCAGGGGGTTGGACTAGATGACCTGCAAGGTCCCTTCAAACTCTAACATTCTATGATTCTATGAACTCCAACAAATTATATTAATCCTGCAGAGAAGCACCACTTCAATCACTAATGATCCATGAATATAAATAAAGCAAAAAAATCAAAGTCCAATATAATGTCCAAAGAATTTGGTCAATGCTGGCACCAAGAATATAGCATGAAACGATTCCTTCATTGGCCGGTTTCCAGGCTGCTTAG
>NW_015164874.1:0-2791 GCF_001447785.1 Gekko japonicus
GTTGCCAGGTCCTACTTGGCTGCCAGCAGTGGGATCCTGCTTCTCCCCTAGGATCTTCTGGAAGTGACATCATCGCGTCAGGGTCATCGGGGGGGGTGCTGCTCTAGTTTTTGGGCAAAACTTTATGGTTTTTTGCCTTCAAAACCACAGTTTGCCAAAAAACTACAGTGTCACCCTCCAAATGCGATGACATCGTTTCTGGGTGATGTCATCAATCGTGACAGGGACATGGCAGGGCAGCGTGCCTGTTCAGGAGTGGGGCTTTCCCTGCCGACCAGCTGGCCGGTGGTGGGCTGGAGCCTCACTCTTCAGATATCCACTCCTTTAGATGAACTTTTCCTTTACTGAATAGTAACCACTGCTGAACACAAAACAAACTAACCCTCCCATCAGCACACAGCTGATTTTATATTTGCCTCAGCTGGCACTGGCCAATCAGAGAAAAGGAGCAGCCTGTCACTCAAGCTCAACATTCTAAAGCAGAGTTAACTATTCACCTCCCTTCTCTGATTTTGCTGCATTAGGAAAACAGCATTTTAAATGTAGTCCCATCACAGAGCCTCATAGCTTCATTCTCCCCTCCTCAATTTTATCCTCTCAACAATCCTGTGGCTGAGAAAGTGACAGGTCCAAGGTCACCCAACAAAATTCCTAACAACCCTGTGAGGTAGGTTAAGCTGAGCATGATAGGCCCAAGGTTACCCAGCATACTTCTGTGGAAAATTGAAGTTTACTTTATCTTCACCACCACAACAACCCTGTGAGGTAGGTTAGGTTGAGAGAGAGTGGCAGGCCCAAAGTTACCCAGCAAACTTCCATGTCATAATGGGGTTTATTCTGTCCTTACCAACAACAACAACAAACAAGCCCAAGGCAATCTAGCAAACGTCCGTGACGGGGTGGGTATTTGAACCTGGGTCTCCCAGATCTAGTCCTCTGTTCTAACCACTACATCACGCACGCTCCCTCTCCCTTTCTCTGTCTTGCATTTTGTAACTTTTATGTTTGAACATACTAGATGATATCACAGAGAAAGATCCCCGCTACAAAGCAATTTTGCTCGGTCCCTGCTGTACGCTGCCTGCTGCCACGATCATTCCGTAACAGGAACTCAAAAACAGCCAGAAGGAAATCCAACAATTGCACAAGAGTGGGATGAGTTAGCCTGTCTTGCTACAAACAAAAACAAAGCTCTCTTGACACCTTAGGAGTGAACTGATTGACTGCAGATGAGAGCAGCCAACTTCAACAGAGGCAGAGCGGGAGGGAAGCCTTGGAGCAGCTGAAGGCCGGACTTCCTACGCAGCTGCTCGACAAACACCCTTGTGTTGCCCGAGCACAGAACAGACATAAGAGATTCCGACACTTCTACTCCATCTCTCAATTTCTCCCCAGATTGTGGAGCTCTGAAGGATCTTGCCTTGTTTGGGAGAGGGAGCTAGGGTTGCTACCCTCCAGGTCGCACCTGGAGATCTCCCACTATTACAACAGATCTTCAGATGACCAAGATCCGTTCCCCTGGAGAAAATGGCTGCTTTGGAGGGTGGTCTGGTCTCTATGGAATTATACCCTGCGGAGGTCCTTCCTCTCCCCAGGCTCCACCCCCAAAATCTCCAGGTATTTCCAACCCAGAGTTGGCAACCTTAGAGGGAGCTGACCTCCTCAGAATCCTCTGTTATTCTGTTTTAGATTTCTAAATCTAATGCGTCCCTCATTGCTGCATTCCTTTCTGTTCCCTTCTATCTGGACTGACCCCTGAAGTACACGTGTGTGTTGAGAAAACACCACAACAAAGCAATCAAAAAAATTCCTTTTGTGTGGTGTCTGACCAGGAGCACGTGTGCCACACCAGGCAGATTGTGTTTGCTTCCCAGTTGTAGTGCATAGCGCATGGTCAGTTTTAGAAGTTGTCTTTGGTAATCTGGAATCCTCTGGATCAAGGAGGCGTGGAATCCCTCAATAACAAAGCTGCAGAACGGGGCACATAAAACTCCTTTCTGTTTGGCCGGAATGTATTTAATTTCTCTTTTAGTTCTGTTTCTCCCCTGCCCCTTCCTGAAGGCTTGAGGTGGGGTGTGGGTAACAACAGCTAAAGCAAAAAGCACATTCAAATAATGAAAACAAGATAATTGTTTGAGCCTCCCTCCCCGGTGAATGTGTAAAGTGCAGTCAAAGTCACAGCCGACTTCTGGCAAACCCAGCAAGGGGCTTTCATGGCAAGTGAAAAGCAGAGGTGGTTTGCTATTGTCTTCCTCTGCAGAGTCTTCTTTGGTGGTCTCTTCTCCCTGCTTAGCCTTCGGGATCTGAAAAGATCTGGCTACACCATGCTGCCTTCCGTCCTGCATTTCCCTCTAACAGTTGCTTAATCCTGGCCAGCCCAAGAAGGAAAGCAAGCCACATCTTCCAAAGAGAAGTAGGTTCAGATTTAAAAGTCCCGCACCTATGCCCTGGCAATCCAGACTCTCTCTGAGTGTGCCTGTGAAGGATGATATAAGGCCAGGAGGCACTCTGGGCTGATCTTCAGGGCTATGGTGGTACAGAAGAGATAAGAACCAGGGTAGTGTAACAGTTAGAGTACCATACTAGGATCTGAGATGCCCACATCCAAATCCCCATTCTTGCCATGGAAGCTCACTGGGGCTGTGGTCACATGGTCATTTTGATTGGGTTTCACCGCTGTTCCCTCTCAAATTTAAAATTGCTGATCAGACGCCCACATCCGTCTCCCACACTGAAGTGGGCTCACTCGCACGATCCTCCCAGTTCCCTAGAGAGTTTTCCGACACCGGGA
>NW_015164874.1:2992-3109 GCF_001447785.1 Gekko japonicus
TGTGCATGCACACATAATTTTTAAAAAGAAAACCTGTGCCGCACTGCCACTTGGATGGCATGGCTGTCTGGACAGTGCCTGGAGCATTGCCGCGCAAAGCAAGCGGTTGGTCAAGGG
>NW_015164874.1:9413-12017 GCF_001447785.1 Gekko japonicus
AAGGGCCGGAAGCATCAGAACAGGCCTCCAGCTCTGGAAATTACAAACCAGCTGAAGCACTCTGAGAGGCTGGCCTGAGTGGCATTCTCTCGGGATTAACGCAGCAAGACAGAATGAAGATGCCCCCACATACAAAAGGCCACCTGCCCTCCTCGTAACACTTTCTACGTGTAGAGGGTGTACTCGCCGCACGCGAGGGGTGTGTGGGTTTCCCCTTACAAAATGGCCCCAGACCCAATTCGGATCACCTTCCCCTCTTGTCAGGATTGTGTCGGAGACAAGAGAGTGCATGGGGGGGGGGGGGGGGGGGTGAGATGGCGCGGGGAAGGAAAGGAGCTTGAAAACAGAAACAAGATTTATGCGGCGTGAAAGCAAAATGACTTCAAGCCGCACTTTTCTCCCCTGTTCTCCCTTCAAAGGAGTATGCTCAGGAGCCAGCCGGGCTAAGCTTTGCAATACGCACAACGAAGGGGCTCCAGAGAATGCAAAAAGTGCATTTCCCTCAACGCTTGGTCACCATTGCCCTGTATCGTATCCGGGAACAGGCAAAGGACTTTCTGGTTAATACAGGAAGATCAGAAGAGGCTGACTGGGTAACACCAAAGGGCCACCAAATCCAGTATCCTGTTTCCCACATTGCCTCAGAAAGCTCTACAAGCAGGGGCATGAAGTCCAACCTGCTTTGACATCCAGCAATGGACGTTTAGAGGTAGACAACCTCTGTACATGGAGGCTCCATTTAGCCATCACAGACTCCTCCTCCTCTCCTCCATGATTTTGTTTAACCTCACTTGTAAAACCACTTTAATGACCAGAAAACTCTACATCCTGTGGCAGTGAGTTCCACGCGTTAATTCCGTATCATATACTGCTCCTTCCAAAACATTTGCATCTGCATGAATCTTCCTTGAGCAGGAAAGAGTTTGTATCTCTCCCCATTCCTGTCGTTCTAAGGGTCCTTTTGTCAACCCCACAAACAATATGACGAGAATGTGGTCGCCAGTGGTTACAACCAGCCTGTGAGGATGGCAGGATTAATTTTATTGCTACGCGCAATCTCCAGACTTGCATGCTTTGCCGTGCCCTTATCCAAAGGTTAAGAGAGAACGACAGTCCTGTAAATAAACTCATTTGTAAAACGGACCTCAAACCCGCCTCGGCATCCCCGAAGGCCAGCTGAACACCAGCCACAGAATGCCACTGGGAATACTTTGCGTGGCTCAGCACGGGGGCAGATCCCGGGTTCAAGCCCCAGCAGCATCTCCAGTTAAAGGGCCTTGGGACAAGGTATTAGGAAGGATTTTTTCCCCTCCTGTCTTAAGACTCTGGGGAGCTGCTGCCAGGCAGAGAAGACAGGACCGAGCAGTGTGGAAGTCTGACTCAGGACAAATGTAGGCTCATACGGCGCTTCAGAAAGGTGCTGAGGTACAGATTTTGGGGAGCCACCTATAAAGCAGAGAATAGAAGCTGGGAGCCATAATCCCTGGAACGAGCAGTACACAGTGATGGGTTTGCATGATTGCCTTGTGGGACTCACTGCCACTGGATGCAGCGGTGGCCACGGGCTTTAGTGGCTTTGTACAACGCATTGTTAACATGTGGAACCTGCTGCCACTGGATATAGCGATGGGCAGTGTTCCCTCTAAGCTGAGTTAGTGTGAGCTAGCTCACAGTTTTTAAGCCTCTGGTTCACACGTTTTTGCCTTCGCTCAGGAATGATGGCTCCAGAGCAAACTAATTTATGCAGCAGCCAAATTGCTCGCTCACAACTTTAATGCCAGGAGCTCGCAAAGTAGAATTTTTGCTCACGAGACTCCATGGCTTAGAGGGAACATTGGCAATGGGCACTCGCTTCTGTGGCTTTAGGAGGAGGTTGTCTGAGCAGAGTGCCTCAGAACGCTGAACGAAAAGGAAGGGCTGATTGGCCTCCGTTTCTTGCCAGAGACCTTTGCTGGTCCCTCCTGGAAACAGAATGCTGGTCTAGACAGACTCCGCTTAGACTTGTTTCGACAGCCTAATGGAACCTCTCTGTTCAGAAGCAGTCTACTGCTGCAAACCACCGCTCAAGTGTCAGGAGAGGGATGTTGCCTTCAGGCCCTTCTTGCAGACACCTGGCATGTGGCCGGCCGCTGTTGGAAACAAGATGCTGGGCTGGCCCAGTGGTGCTCTTCTCCTGCCCTTAACAAACAGCCAGTGTCTGCGCATTCTCCCACAAGCAATGTTGGAGACGAGCCTCCGCCAGGGCTCCTGGGTCCTTACTCCCAGAAAGCCAGAGAGCAGCCAGCGGTTAAAAGGCAAAAGGCCATGATGAGAACTCTTGGGACAAGCGGGGGTACACACTGGAGAGGCTGGTAAAGACCCCCATAAATAAAAAAAATCTCCCACTCCTCTGCCTCTAGCCCCCCATCACTCCAGTCCCTGAGCCTACGTTTTCCCGTCTGTAATGCTGGATGGAGCTTTACACTCCCGTGGCCAGTGCATAAAGATACTCACCAGACGCTCAGGGCACCAGAGGTTATGGGGTCATGCCCCAGATTGCGTTCCGTGCCTCTTCTCCAAAGCCCAGCATCAAAGGGGCCCGCGAAGTTCACCCCCGGCATCTCT
>NW_015164875.1:0-6066 GCF_001447785.1 Gekko japonicus
AGCACTGGCCAATCTTGGTGCCCCCCCCCATCCTTGCCACACTTGGACCCAGTCCATTTTAGTTGTTGACCTGTCTGGCCGGATATACAATGCAGGCGGCAGCAATACAAAAATGTATTCATATGATATAACACAATAGACTGTGCAAACTAAGCTTTTCACCCTTTTCCCAACTGTGTGGTGCCCCCTTTGGCCCTGGTGCCCTAAGCACGTGCTTAGTCTGCTTCATGGTTAATCTGCCCCTGGGAGGAGGGTAGACTTTGATAGATGGATGGTGCTGTTCTTGAAATAGGGACCAGTGCGGGGGTGACTGGCTTTCTATTGCCCCGTGGAAATAAAACGCAGGACCTCAAATGCGACCAGAAAGCGCCACCATGTGTTTGTCTGAAACAACAGTGTGTGTTTTTGGTGGGTCAAATCAATGGCTGAAAGTGGACCAATGGGGAAATGACCCCAGGCAACATGAAGGCTGGGAAGACCTGAGATCTGGAACAATATCATGTTTCCCACTTCCACAAGCTCTGCAACACGGAATTATTCAAGAGGGCTTTTCTTCACAGGCAAAAGAGTTGCACTGTGATGATTTATCCAAGTAACTTTGGGAATCTTTTATTAGGGAACGTGGTCTATACTACTGTGTAAACAAAAATTTCGCTTCACTTAATGTGTTGTGTTAATTCTTATGCTTTCCTTAAGGCATTGCCAGAATTCTTTGGGCTTCAGGGTGGTGACCCCCCCCCCCCAAAAAAAAAAGCTCACAGCAGGCTGGACTGGGGAGGGATTAGGGTTGAGTAATGCCTCTCTAGAACTGCTTGTCAGATGAAAATGTTTGTGAATTAAGAAGAAGAGAAGAGATTGGATTTATACCCCGCCCTTCACTTGGAGTCTTAGAGCGGCTTACAAACTCCTTTCCCTTCCCTTCCCCACAACAGACACCCTGTGAGGTGGGTGGGGCTGAGAGAACTCTGACACAAACGGCTCTTTTTCAAGGACAGCTGTGCCAGAGCTTGTGACTGACCCAAGGTCACATCAGCAGGTGCAAGTGGAGGAGTGGGGAATCAAACCCGGTTCTCCCAGATTAGAGTCTGCACACTTAACCACTACACCAAAAGGATGCCGGCTGGGCATGCTATGTTCATGCCAGTAGCAGAGAGGCTGTAGACATCTGCTACCCTCAACTTGTCCATTTCCTCACAGGATTTGGGAAAGGAAATGTTTTTGCCAGTTCGGGAAAGGAAATGTTTGGGAAATGTTTGGGAAAGGAAATGTTTTTGCCACCCGGTTCTCCCAGATTAGAGTCTGCACACTTAACCACTACACCAAAAGGATGCCGGCTGGGCATGCTATGTTCATGCCAGTAGCAGAGAGGCTGTAGACATCTGTTATCCTCAACTTGTCCATTTCCTCACAGGATTTGGGAAAGGAAATGTTTTTGCCAGTTTTGATTATGTCAGAAAGAGTTAGACTGGCAGATAACCTGAAGTAGCAAGTATCATAGAGGAGGGCAATCAATACATGTGTGTAACTAATTTCTGAACCTTTCTGAACCTCCGACACCAGGGCATCTGAAGAAGATCTTCATCGGAACCAGCTATAAGAATGTTTCACCCTCGTATGGATTCTCTTAAAAATATGAAAATCAGATATCTGCCTCAAACTATTACAACACACTGAGCGTTTATGAGGTTCCTCCTTTCTGTGGACTCTTCCAGGCTAAAGGAGGTAGGAGCTTCTTCAATCAGCAGAGCCCATCCTTGCTTGTGTGGGTTCTGCGGTGCAATTTAAGAGTGCCATGCTCTAAGCATTTTTTATATTTCTTCCTGTTTTGGGTAATATTTCTGTGTAGAGTCAAGCTTTCCAAAAGAGTTTACATAGTGTCAACACTTTATATAGTCTATTGCTGTCTTTTTAGGTGTGAAATAAGAGAAAAGCTCTTTTTGTGGACTAAGGAACTACATGGATTCTCTTTGTGTGACTTCTTAGATGTTGTAGAAGATTTCCATGCTGAGTGAAACTCCACACTCTGAGCATTCAAAAGGCTTATCCTCTGTGTGGGTTCCCCTGCGACACCGAAGACTGCTACTGTTACTCAATGTCTTTCCACACTCAGCACTCAAAGCGTTTCTTCCATGTGGGTTCTTAGGTCCTGTTGACTCAAATGGAATCTCCACACTCTGAGCATTCAAAAGATTTCTCCCCTGTGTGGGTTGTCACATGCTGTTGAAGAGTGTCATTCAACCTGAACCTTTTCTCACTCTGAGCATTCCAATGGTTACTCCGCTGTGTGGGTTCTTTGGTGCTGTTGAAGAGTGTCACTCCGACTGAATCTCTTTCCACACTCTGAGCATTCAAAAGGTTTTTCCCCTGTGTGAGTTCTCTGATGCTGTTGCAGATGGCTACTATAACGGAATGTCTTTCCACATTCTAAGCATTTAAAAGGTTTCTCCCCTGTGTGGGTTCTTTGATGCTTTTGAAGATGACCACTCTGACTGAACCTCTTTCCACACACTGAACATTCAAAAGGTTTCTCCCCTGTGTGGGTTCTCTGGTGCTGTTGAAGACTTCCACTCAAGTTGAATCTCTTTCCACACTCTGAGCATTCAAAAGGTTTCTCCCCTGTGTGGGTTCTCTGGTGCCAGTGCAGATGGCCACTCTGACGGAATCTCTTTCCACACTCTGAGCATTCAAAAGGTTTCTCCCCCGTGTGGGTACTTTGGTGCCGCCGAAGACTGTTGCTCAAAGGGAATTTCTTTCCACACTCTGAGCATTCAAAAGGTTTCTCCCCTGTGTGGGTTCTCTGGTGCCGTTGAAGATGGGCAGTCTGCCTGAATCTGCTTCCACACTCTGAGCATTCAAAAGGTTTCTCCCCTGTGTGAGTTCTTCGGTGCTGTTGAAGATGGCCATGCCGACTGAATCTCTTTCCACACTCTGAGCATTCTAAAGGTTTCTCCCCTGTGTGAGTTCTTCGGTGCAATTGAAGAGTGCCATGCTGACTGAAGCTCTTTCCACACTCTGAGCATTCAAAAGGTTTCTCCCCTGTATGGGTTCTCTGGTGCCAGTGCAGATGTCCACGATGACTGAATCTCTTTCCACACTCTGAACATTCAAAAGTTTTCTTCTGTATGTGAGTTCTTTGATGCTGTTGAGGCTGGCCACACAACCCAAATCTCTTTCCACACTTTGAGCTTTCAAAAGGTTTCCACCCTGTGTGGGTTCTTTGGTGCTGTTGAATACTGCCAGTCTCACTGAACTTCTTTCCAGACTCTGAGCGTTCAAAACCTTTCATCCCTTTCTGTATTCTTTGGTGCTCAGGGAGCTGTGATTTATTTCTGAAGTAGTTTCCACATTGAACGGATTTACTTCCCTTCATTATCTTGTGCTTTGTAAAATCTACATTACCCTGTCTTCCATCTCGCTTCCCCATCGTATGACTGCCTTTCTTTCTCATAGGCCTGCCTCGATTGCTGACGTTGCCTTTCAAGGTTTCATTTTTAACTTTGTCTGGCATGTTCTGATGAAGTTCCTCACCCTCCTTCTTCCTCTGATCATCCTCTGCTGGAATAAATTGAGAATTCATGTTAACACCTGGGAGGGCTAATAAGGTCCAAAGGCGTCTATGGGATTGCAATCGGAAAGGACTGACGACCCTTTGGCCTCATCCCGCTTAGCTGATCTTAACCACCCCTCCACCATTCCTCAGAATATCTAGTATTTAAGGATACCTCCATCCCACAGCTGAACTCTTGCCCAGAAGGAGTTTCTGAGCCTTCAGATTTCAGGCCCCCAGAAGGCCTCCCTCCCTCCTTACCCAATGGGCTGTATGATTGAACCAAATCAAATGTTGCTTAAAAGTGAATCAGAAATCCCCAATGGCTATTCCTTGCCTGTTCCCTTGACATAACCGTGAAGGATACTCACTCTCAGCCAGCTCATTTGGGAAGGAAATATGCTCTTGGGATCCTCCTGAGGAACTCTCCAGCCTTCCCTTAGATGCAAGGATGTCTCCAGCCTTCTGTTGGATGTCTGTCTCCAACATAGTCTCTCTTATACTTTTGACTTGTTTTGCAGAGAGAGAGAGAGAAAGAATTTATTTACTTATTGTATGGCAATGTGTCTTGCCACCAGGAAATCCTAAGATACCCTAGCAACCAGAACTTCAAGCTCTTTAGCATTATGACGAAGAAGAGATTGGATTTATACCTCGCCCTTCACTCAAGAGTCTCAGAGCAGCTTACAAACTCCTTTCCCTTCCCCTCCCCACAACAGACACCCTGTGAGCAATGCTCCCTCTAAGCTGTGGAGTCTTGTGAGCAAAAATTCTACTTTGTGAGCTACTGGCATTAAAGTTGTGAGCAGGTGATTTGGCTGCTGCATAAACTAGTTTGCTCTGGAGCCATCCTTCCGGAGCTGAGACAAAAACGTGTGAGCTGGAGGCTAAAAAACTGTGAGCTAGCGCACACTAACTCACCTTAGAGGGAACACTGCCTGTGAGGTAGGCGGGGCTGAGAGAGCTCTTTCCAGAACTGTCCTTGAGAGAACAGCTCTGAAAGATGGCTTGCCCAAGGTTGACCAGCAGCTGCATGTAGAGAAGTGGGGAATCAATCCCGGTTCTCCCAGATTAGAGTCCATGCTCCTAACCACTACACCAAACTGGCACCACTGACTGGCGAGCTAGACTTTTTTTAGGCAAGAGACGATTCTCCCGTTGGCTACCTCTGCGTCATCGCCCTGGTGTTCTTTGGAGGTTGCTCTTTCAAATACTAGCCAGGGTTGATCCTGCTTAACATCTGAGATCTGAAAAGACTGGGCTAGTCTGTGCTGCCCAGGTCAGGGGAGAGAGAAAGTGATCATTCTTATGTGGGGAAGGAAAGAAATCCAAAAGTAAAAATTCTTCTGGAAGGATGGAACCATAGTAGATATCAAAGCTCACAACCCCAACCAGTACAAAAGGAATGGATCTGTGAGGCCAAGCACCCTAGTTCCCCCAAGGGTTAACATGGTTCTGAAGAGGCCTAGTCTGACTTGCAGGTGTTCGTGATTTGAGTCCCCCTGCAGCTAACATCCTTATCTTTTCCAAGGCCAGACTCCAGAATGCGGTAACTGGTTAATTGTGAGAACCTGTATCCAGATGTGTAACCAGGAGGGAGGGGGGGTTAGGAGGGTGCTGACAGACTCTGGAAAATTCTGTGGAGGAGGACCCTGGATTGGGTCGCTAGGACCACCTGGCCCTAGAGAGATAGAAAGTATAATATGGGTACAGACCAGTGGGAAGCCAGGTTAACTTAATCCTCATGCCATGCTAGTATGCCTTGATATTTTCTTCCTTCATCATGATGAACAGCACTGGAAAATTCTGTGGAGGAGGACCCCTGATTGGTTCACTAGGACCACCTGGCCCTAGAGAGGTAGAAAGTATAATATGGGTATAGACCAGTGGGAAGCCAGGCTAACTTAATCCTCATGCCATGCTAGTATGCCTTGATATTTTCTTCCTTCATCATGATGAACAGTTTTAAGTAGAACAACTTAGGCTACAAGTAGAATATTTATACTGCAACAAGAGCTGCCATCTTAATACCAAGTATTTCACGTATATGATAGAATAGGTAGCTTTTTTTGTTTTCCTGCTGCTGAGCTGCAGAAGCTGTGCTGTTGAGTGACGTCTTATTTTAAAATTCTTCATAAATATCTATATATATTTTAAAAGGGATCTGCTTTACTTGTGTGCACTCTCCTCATGAACTCACTGAACTGGGTGCTGCTCAGAGCGGATGTTTGTATCCCATGTAGAGGGAGGGGTGTGTTGCAAAGGTTAGCAACAGAGAAATGAGGATATCAGGCCCGTTTAGAGTCTTTCTGAGGGACTCTCATTCCCCTTTGCCTCAGGCCAGAACACCTTCTTGGATGGTGGCTACAACAGTGGCCTCGGCTGCCCCAGGGCAAGTACACACGAATGAACACATGAAACTCCCTGATACGGAATCATTGGACTGTCAAAGTAAGTGTTGTCACCTGAGTCTGGAAGTGGCTCTCCAGGGTCTCAGGCGGAGGTCTTTCACATCACCT
>NW_015164875.1:6082-11754 GCF_001447785.1 Gekko japonicus
ATCCTTTTAACTGGAGATAAGAACATAAGAGACGCCAATGTTGGATCAGGCCAAAGGCCCATCCAGTCCAACACTCTGTATCACACAGGGGCCAGAAATACCAGGTGCCATCAGGAGGTCCACCACTGGGGCCAGGACATTAGAAGCCCTCCCACTGTTGAACCCCCAAGCACCAAGAAGACAGAGCATCCCTTGCCCCAGAGCCCCTATCTATACCTTGTGGCTAATAGCCACTGATGGACCTCTGCTCCATATGCTTATCTAATTCCCTTTTGAAGCCGTCCATGCTTGTAGCTGCCACCACTTCCTGTGGCAGTGAATTCCAAGTGTTAATCACTCTTTGGGTGTACTTCCTTTTATCCGTTCTAACCCGACCGCTCAGCAATTTCATGGAGTGCCCACGAGTTCTTGTATTGTGAGAAAGGGAGAAAAGTACCTCTTTCTCTACCTGCTCTATCCCACGCATAACCTTATAAACCTCGATCATATCACCCCTCAGATGCTGGTGACTGAACCGGGGACCTTCTGCATGCCAAGAAGATGCTCTGCCAGGGAGCCACAGCCCCTCCCCAAGAAGCCTGACAGGCCTCAAAACGGTGTATTGTTATTCAGTATTTTGATTGATTCCATAATGGAAGCAGTTCACACCTCTGACACCTCTGAAAGATCCTTACCCAGAAAGGCCACATTCCCAGAGTTCTCCAGCATGACTTCCCTGTACAGAGCTCTCTGTCCCGGATCCAGCAGGGCCCATTCCGCCTCGGTGAAATGGACGGACACCTCCTCAAAGGAAACGGGACACTGAAAGGAAAAGCAGATTCCCTCCTCAGAGATCACGCCAGGCGGGCAGAGATGGCACACTGGAAGGGAGTAGTCTGGGAAGGTGCAGGATGCCTGGCTTGGTGTGGGTAAAGGGAACGGCGTTCAGAGGATCTCTTGCCCGGATACCTTGTAGAAAGTGCAGGAGGAAAAGCCCCCCTGAGAAAGGAGGAGGGACCTAGGATGCCCCCTGCTCATCTCTCCTACCTGGACTGGAGCTGCAGCAGCCGTTTCCACGCCTCTGAAAAGACGGCAGCTCAACAACATCTCTTCACTGCCTGTGACTGAGACCAAGGAGGAAGAATGGGTGATTGTTAGTTCCCTGCTTCGCGCACCCCCTTCCCCAGGTTGTGAAACCTTGCGCTGTGTACACTCAACACATTTTTAAACATTAGTTGCTGTAGATTTTCCGGGATGTGTGGCCGTGGTCTTGGCATTGTAGGACCCGACGTTTCGCCAGTAACTGTGACTGGCATCCTCAGAGGTATAAACACAGAAAGATGGAATACTCGCTGTGTCAAGGTGAGAAGAAAAATGGTAGGCAGGTAATTTATATCTACTCAGGAAGGTGGGGTAGGGCTGAGTCCTTGTCTTGTAGGAGTTCCCCAGGCTATGGACATGCTAATGGAGGAGCTTTCCTAAGGAGGTTCTTTTGTTTCCTGAGGAGGTTTCCTGCTTCCTGAGGAGGTTGTTGAAATTCTAATCTTATCTGCAGTGCTATTGTCTGATGTGGAGCCTTTTGTGTTTTTCAGGACAGGAAGCCATGTCCTATTTATTTTTAAACTCTCTTCTTTCCTGTTGAAATTATGTTTATGTTTGTGCATTTCAACGGCTTCCCTGTGTAATCTGACATGGTAATTGAAAGTGTTGTCCAACCTTTCAGTGTCTTGGAACAAAATACGGTGTCCTGTTTGAGTCAGGCTACGTTCAGCCACTGCTGATTTTTTTAAACACTTTCTACCAAATTCTGGGAGTGGCAGAAGAGAAGCACCAGGTACCTATGAGACTCAGGGAGTATAAATGCTGGCAACATATTTCAGACTTCTGTGAGACCTGAGTCTGGCCTGGGGGGACAGAAAGAGGGGGGTGGAAATGACATTGCATGACAGGTCACCATCACATTCGGTCCAGAATTGAGTGCTACGGAGACTCGAGTGCTGTATGAATGAGTTTTCAGAGTGTCTCTTGGCATGCTAACTTCACAACCAGGTTTTCAGCCAGAGGCAACATCAACATAAAGCCACAGAAGTGAAACCTTTGCATAATCACTGAGCCCTAGAAAGTGATTTTCACAGCTCCACTGTAAGGTGGGGGCTCCCTTTTATTCACCAGGCTGAATAGCTCTGCTGAGGTTTGTCTCCCTTTTCTCTTCTGAGCCAACGGGAGGGAAGATGCTGTTAAATATCCCACTGGAATTTTTAACACTCATATGTCTGGCAGGGAAACTTTAGGAAAAGGCCAGATATCAGTGCTTGAATTGGACATGCCTGGAGGAAATCCCCTCACCTCTCTTCTGAGCCAACGGGAGGTCCACTTATGGAAGGAAGATGAGATACGAATGTTTAAATTAATGGGAGGAATCGCCCTCCGTGAATGTATCTAATCTCCTTTTAGAGGCATCACCGTGTCAAGTCACCTGACACACAGTGAGTGGACACTGAGTGCCGCAAATTGACTCTGTGTTGTGCGAGGAAGTATTCAATTTCTTTACTGACTTGAACTCTCTACCCATTAAAATCACAGTGTGCCCCTATCACGCCCAGGCATGCTGAGTTCTTACCACAGGAGAGGGCATCTAGGGCACGCTCCACGGACTGCCCCCTCGGCCCCTCCTCCGAAGAAGCTCCTTCCTCCTCAGGGACTGTTGCTTCTGTCTTCACGGATGAGAAGCGTTGGCAACGTACATCTGAGGTTATGGTGTCCTTAGGCAGGGTCTCTGGCACACCTCTTTCCCAGAATGCAATGCTACTCCCAGCTTGGAGGGGATGGGAACCTTTGCTTGCTGTCTCGCCAATCCCGGGTCCTCCTGGGTCCCCTTCTTCCATTTCCTTCCCCATCTCTTGGGTCACCTCAGACTGGGAGAAGATGTCTTTATTCATTTGGTAATGAAGAGAGGCTTCTCCCTAGGGGGACAGCGAGAGACAGACAACAACATGTCAAAAAGAAAATAAAAAAGAACGGAGATACACCACTGAACGTCACAAACCTTCATATGCTCAGGAGACAACTGAGAATTGCCCTGGTGGATCAGAAAAGTAGTTCTCATTTGTAGAACAGCTTAATATCATTTTGCCATATTACATATCAAGCTGTTTTAGATATGCCTCTTTGGTTCTTAGGGGAAGTTCAGTTTCTCTGTTTGGTTCTTTAGGGATGTTACAAGCTTATGCAGTTTGGAGTAGTAGTTAAGAGTGGTGGACCATAATCTGGAGAACCTGGTTTGATTCCCCACTCCTCCACTTGAAGTCAGCTAGGTGACCTTTGTTAGTTACAGCTCTCTCAGAGCTCTCTCACCCCACCTACCTCACAGGCAGGGTTCCCTCTAAGCTGAGTTAGTGTGAGCTAGCTCATAGTTTTTTAGCCTTCTCTTAGCTCAGGAAGGAGGGCTCCAGAGCAAACTAATTTATGCAGCAGCCAAATAACTTGCTCACTACTTTAATGCCAGGAGCTCACAAAGTAGAATTTTTGCTCACAAGACTCCACAGCTTAGAGGGAGCATTGCTCACAGGCAGGGGTCATTTCGTAGAAAAAGAGGTGCAGGAGCTCATTAGCATAACTCATTTGTGTATGCCACACACCCTGACATCACCGGAAGTGTGTCAGAAGGCAACGCCCACCGCTCAGGCTCCACTGGACTCTTTTGGATTGCTAGCTGGGGGGGGGACACGCAGATCTGCCCTAGCAGAGGAGGGAGAGCTTGTACCTGAATAAACCTTGGCCTTAAAGGTGCCACTGGACTGTTTTGGATTGTTAGCTGGGGGGGGGGGAATGCAGATCTGTGCAGGCAGGCAGGCAGGAACAAAGGAAGGAAGGAAAAAAGAGGGGGAAAGAGGGAAAGAAAGAGGGAGAGAAGGAAAGAAGGAGGGAAAGGGAAAGAAGGTGGGAAGGAAGGAAGGAAAGAAGGAAGGAAGGAAGGAAAAAGACAGACAGAAAGAAAGAGGCTTCTTGCTCTTCGTGGCCTGGGGCTGCTGGGAGCAGGGGGTGGGGCTTGTTGCATGTGCCCGCCCTCTGGGCTCTTTACTGCCGGAGCTCCGCTCCTGTGCGCTCCAGCAGGAAATGACCCCTGCTCACAGGTGTCTATTGCAGGGAGAGCTTACAATACACAAATCATACAACTGTGGTAAAGAAGTACTCACAATTTTTTATCTCAAGATGTTGTACAAAACATTAATTTCTGAAATGATTATTACAGAAAATAAAACAAGGAAGTAGAAGCGAAAAGGCGGGACGGTGGTCTCCGGATTGGTGCTGCCGTTTCGACAATGGGTCTTCTTCTGACCAGAAATTGTACCCTTATAATAAATGCAAAATGTTGTGCAATCAATAAAATATCAGTGGTAATAATACATCGTCTAATTTTGATAACTGAAAATATTTTCTTACAGTCAACACGAAGTATGGAGTTCCTCAAGCAACAAAAAGCTGCACACTCATGAGTTTTCTACATGAGTCTTCTATAAAATACAAGTATTTAACATTTTGGTGTAAGCCATTATTAACCAAATTCAAACAAACAAGAAACATAATACTTATATCACATACATAGCTTGAGAAGCAACATCTCTAATTCTATACTGGAAGAAATTATCGCCTCCCCCCAAACAAACTGTGATCACAAAGAGATGCAAAACTGGTGCCTAACCGGGTTGTCAACCTCCAGGTGGGGCCTGAAGTTCTCTCAGAATTACAACCATCCTGCTGCTGACAGAAATCAGTTCCCCTGGAGACAATGGCTGTACGGGGTGGGGGGTGGGCGGTGGGCGGGCAGTGTTCCCTCTAAGCTGAGTTAGTGTGAGCTAGCTCACAGGGTTTTTTTTGGCCTCCGGCTCATACATTTTTGTCTCAGCTCAGTTAGGAGGGCTCCGGGGCAAACTAATTGATGCAGCCGCCAAATGGCTTGCTCACAGCTTTCATGCCAGCAGCTCACAAAGTGGATTTTTTGCTCACAAGACTCCACAGCTTAGAGGGAGCATTGCTGGGGGGTGGGATCTGGGGCCTTGTTCCCATCTGAGGTCCTCCTGGACCTTTCCCAGAATCCAGCCCCCAAAACGTTCAGAGATTTGCCATCCGGGAGTTGCCAACCTGATTGCAAACCATGGCTGAGAAAGATCCCAGCCTTCCTAACCTTCCAAGGCCTCAAAGCTTATCCCCCGGCGCCTTACTTCCAAGTAAACCTTCCCGGGATCCGGCTGCATGGCTTTTCTCTGCTGCTGCACATCTGAAGCCCCTCCTGTTCTCTTTCCCCATTCAGAAAGAATCCCATCCGCCCCAGCACACAAACAAAGGAGCCTTTCCTCTTTTCTGCCCCACCCCGCTTGGCCTCCCTGGCAAACGGCTCTGTGAGTTTAACCCTTTCAGTGCTGCAGACAAAGGGAAAATGTTTCCCGCCCTCTCCAGGAGGAGCTCCTCCCAGGCTGCCATCAGGGAGAACGCCTTATGCTGCTCAATGGGTAAGGTTGCCAGCCTCCAGGTGGGGCATGGGGATCTCCCGCTTTTACAACTGATCTCCAGTGGAGGCACTTTGGCCCAGAATGGGTTAAGAAATGCCTGATGATATTTCTGCATTTGGATTCCCAAAATGTTGTTCTGGAGTGCCTTTAACACATCCTACTGTTTTCGGTAGTACTATTGTT
>NW_015164876.1:0-2931 GCF_001447785.1 Gekko japonicus
AGGTTGCTATTAATTACCATCCAATCTAGTATCTTCCATGATCTGTCTGTCTGAATAATTGCCATCTCATTGTGATCTGAGTGAACTTGGCTCTTATATGTCATTGTATTGTTGCTTTGTTTAAATTGCTGCTTGTTTGCTTTTAATATTTTAATATGTGTTCAGCTGACATCCTGTGACCCACCATGACCCTGCTTGCGGGGGAGGGCAGGATATAAATCAAATCACATAAATAAATAAAAATGTGAGGATTGTTCCTGGTTCAGGGGTCAAAGGAAAGCCTGGATGGGAAACACTCCCTGAGAAACAAGCATATCCAGATCATATAGTTAGTTCAGTCTGTTTAATACAGTTGTGTTCTACTTTCTGTTCCTGGCAAGTGTTGGGAGTCCCTAAATCCGCTGTATCATTGCCAAGCTAAGAACCCCTCCCCAGGCTCCACCTCCCCAACACCTCCAGGAATTCCCTAACCCAGAGCTGGCAACCCTACTTGGTTGTTTTGGAGGCCAATGCATGCCAGACAAAACGGTCCACTGCTGTTCAGCACATGCGGAGTTGCAGTCTTCAAATATTTGAAGGGCTGTCATGTAAAAGATGGAGCAGAGAAGATGGAGCACGACTACCGCCACCACCGAGTCTGGAAATAGCCGGGTATGGGAGTGACCCTGTGATGATCGAACTGCGTGTGGATGCCACTGAGTTGAGATCTGACTGAATATCCTCCAGATACCATCTTAAATTGAAGACTGTCGTCTGCAACCGTCTTGAAGCACTTTACTTTGTAAACATTGAAATGGTGTGTTTTTATTTTGTTTTTATGTATTTGGCATGCATGCCCTGATGTTAGCCTCCGTGAGTCCGAGCGTGGGGAGGGTGGCCTACAAATCGAATGATAAATAAATAAATAAATAAAATCTATTCTCTCTTGCTCCAGATTGCAAGACTAGATCTAATGGGTGGAAATGACAAGGGAGTCGTTACCGGCTAAATATCAGGAGAGTGTCAGAGTGGTTGAGCAGTGGAACAGTCTGCCTCGGGAGGTGGTGGATGCTCCTTCGCTGGACGTTTTCAAGTGGAGGGTGGAAGACCATCTTTCGGGTATGTTGTAGGGCTACCTTTCGGCTATGCTCCTGCAGAGTGCAGGGGGTTGGACTAGATGACCTGCAAGGCCCCTTCCAACTCTAACATTCTATGATTCTATAGCCCAGTTGTAGACTTGTGCTGTCAGAGGTTTTACAGACTTTTTAAGAACCTAAGAGAACAGCCAATGTCGGATCAGGCCAATGGCCCATCCAGTCCAATACGCTGTCACACAGTGGCCAAAAATACCAGGTGCCATCAGAAGGGAAGGAATAATAAGCAACTGAAACCCCACCACAGGTCAACCATCAAAGCTCACCGGCTCACCCTTCTGCTAGCCACACACTTGAGGTGAGCAGCACCCCAGGCACTGGGGTGCATGTGGGGGAGGGGGATTGCTGAGCCATGAAAGTGCCCAGAGGCCCCTTTGTAGCCTGTCTCCCTACCTCACAGAGCTGTGTGAGGGTAAAACTGAGGGGGGAGAGGCCATCATAAAAATCTCAAAACAAATACATATAAAGTGTTGTGCTTGGAGAATAAACATTCACTGGGAAGTTTATATCGAAATTAGAGTTGCAGCCCTAATAGCCTAGACTAGAGCCCCATCTGGTCAAAAAGCCCGTGAACTAAGCAGGGTTAGCACAGGTGTCCACCAAGGAACACCGGGACTGCTATGCAGCCGAAGCAAGGCTCCCTCTATGCTGTGCCAGTCCTGTGAGCAAAGATTCAACTTTTTGAGCTACGGGCCTTAAAGTGGTGAGCGAGCCATTTGGCTGCTGCTGCATACATTCGTTTGCTCTGGAGCCATCCCTTCCTCAGCTAAGACTTTATTAAGTGTGAGCCGGAGGCAAAAAACAACAACCCGTGAGCTGGCTCACACTGACTCAGCTTAGAGGGGACACTGAGCCGAAGGCAACGGCCAAGCAAGGCGTCTCTGGCCACGAGGCCGCCCTGAGTCGACTCCACGACGCGCTTTCGCATCTACGGCCACCAGCGTGTCAATACACTAGTAAAAAGGCAAAACTGGCTAGACTGGGCGCCCGTTTCTCGGTTTCTCCTGAAACGGTTTCGAATGGGGGGGGGGAGAGAATGAGCGTCCCCCTTCCCAGCCTTCTTCCCCCTCACAAAACGTTTCCCCTAAGCTGAGGCAAAGCGTCCCCCTCTGGCAAGAAACCCCGCCCGAGGCGCGCGCTCGCTGAGCTCGAATTCCCGCCTTCTGGGAGAGGGAGGGGGGGAGGCGGAGGCTGCTTTACGACACTCGGAAGAGGCCTCTCTTTGCTTTACGGCAGGAGCCGGGCGCGGGGGGGAAGGAGAACGAGGGAAAGGGCACGGGAGCGAGCGGCGGGGTCGTTCGCTTTCGTCTCCCCCTCGGCTGGGGCGAGCGGAGCCATGGTGAGTGAGTGAGTGAGTGGGTGGCAGCCAGCTGCCTTCCCCGCAGCCCTCGCGTCTGGAGGGTGGTGCCAGGTGGTGGAGGCATGCTCATGCTCCTGCACGCTCCCCACCCCCTTCTCTGCTCCCCAAAAAAAGCCTTGCTGAAGAGGTGGGGGGGGGGCCCGCGGGGCCCGCTGCGTCTTTTGATCGAGGCGTCCCCGACGCGTGCACGCCGTTCGCCCTTCGGAGGCAGGGGGTGGGCGGTGCATTGCACTTTAATCCGGGGTGGCCTTAATCCGAATTACCCGCAGCTATTGTGTTTTTAGTTTTGCATACCTGAACCTGGATAAAATTGGCCTCGTATGCAGGGCCAGTTAGGTGGAAGAGGGGGGTGGAGGGGTTCCCCGTTGTTGGGCCTTAAACTATTACAGGGGAAGAGGAAGATGGGTAGCCGTGTTAGTCTGTCTGTAACGTGCGGTG
>NW_015164876.1:3312-3582 GCF_001447785.1 Gekko japonicus
AGCACTTTACAGACTAACAAAATTGGTGGCAGGGGAGGAGCTTTCCTGAGTCACTGCTCACTTCTTCAGGTACACCTAATATTACAGGGGTAGCCAGCCCGTGCTGAATGATGGTTTTGAGCGTGTTGAAGGGGTAGGGAAGAGGAATAAGTCACGTGCCTATGAAGGGACTGTGTTTGGGAAGCGAGGAGGGAGTTTAAAGTGTGATTTGAGTGTGCTGCTGGCGGGACAGAAGGGTTCCCGGTGCAATTTTGCACATGACCAGTATCG
>NW_015164876.1:5990-8019 GCF_001447785.1 Gekko japonicus
TGCAAGATGGAGCTCTTCCGCCAGGTGTTTACGTAGGAGCCACCACTACCACCACCACCAATGGCATGAGTAACAACTGGATAAGAGGACGGCCCTTTAAGATCTGCCATGAGACCGCACTGGGTTGGTACCACTGGATTAGCCGCGTACCAGCTACAGGACACTATCTACCTCCAATGAAAGATCCGGCACCTACCATTGGAAGACCATCTTGTTCTTTATAGAGCACTTTACTTTGTGATTCGAGGATTTTATTTTTGTTTTAAGTTGTTTTAATCTTGTTTTATATGTGGGCATTGTTGCCCTCTTGTAAGCTGCCCTGAGCCCGCTCACGGGGAAGGCGGGATAAAAACTTTATAGAGCACTTTACTTTGTGATTCGAGGATTTTATTTTTGTTTTAAGTTGTTTTAATCTTGTTTTATATGTGGGCATTGTTGCCCTCTTGTAAGCTGCCCTGAGCCCGCTCACGGGGAAGGCGGGATAAAAATACTAATAAATAAATAAAAATAAATAGAACAAAGGAGAAGTCTCCTCAGAGCGGCTGACAAACTCCTTTCCCTTCCCCTCCCCACAACAGACACCCTGTGAGGTAGGTGGGGCTGAGAGAGCTCTTGACAGAAACTGCTTATTTTTCAAGAACAGCTCTTTTCAGAACGACGGCTTGCCCAAGGTCATCCAGCCAGGTGTAAGTGGAGGAGTGGGGAATCAAACCCGGTTCTCCCAGATGAGCCTGCGCACTTAGCCACTACACCAAACTGGCCATGTTGGGTCAGACCAAGGGCCCATGTAGTCTAGCATTCTGTTCACACAGCGGCTGACCAGCTGCCTCTAGGAAGCCCACAAGCAGGATGACCGCAACAGCATCCCCCCCCCCCCCCTCCCCTCAGACCAAGGGCCCATCTAGACCAGCATTCTGTTCACACAGTGGCTGACCAGCTGCCTCTAGGACGCCCACAAGCAGGATGACCGCAACAGCATCCCCCCCCCCGCCTGTGCTCCCCAGCAACTGATGCAAAGGCCACTTCCGCTTTGTCATTTTCGTCACTCATTTGTCCCTATTGCTTTGGGTTCTCCCCCCGCCCCTTCACATGTGTTTTGCTCCCTCTGGGACTACTAGACAGAGCAAAATGCATTTGGGGGGAAAGCCCTGAAGCAGTATGGACAAACAAGTGACAAAAATGACGATGCGGAAATGGCAAGAGAGACGTACTCTGATACTGGAGGGAGTAGACAGCTATTGTGACTAGTCGTCACTGATAGTCCCGACCTCTATGAATTGTCCATTCCCCTTTTAGCTAATCGGTTGGCTATCATTTAGGCTTTTTCTAGTGTCGGTTTTGTGGTCCTTTATCATGAGTTGTTTACACTACATGCCAATAAAGGCTGACTTGAGTTGAGTTGTTTGCACAAACCCTGGTTATGAGACTCTAGAGAAACCTGGTTGGCTGCCGTTGGAAACAGCGTGTTGGACTAATCACTAGTGGGATGTTGACCTGATTCCAAAAGGCAATTGTTAATGTTCTTAATTTGGTCAACTTGCTCTGTTCTAAGTTAATTAATATGACAACCGCTAAAGGCCCTGACCTGGATCGCTCAGGCTAGTACAATCTTGTTAGATTTCAGAAGCTAAGCAGGGTCAACCCTAGCTAGTAACTTGGATGGGAGACCACCAAGGAAGCCCAGGGTCACTACTCAAAGGCAGGCAATGACTGCCTCTTGCCTTGAAAAGAAGAGATTGGATTTCTACCCCGCCCTTCACTACCTAAAGGAGTCTCAGAGCCGCTTACAGTCTCCTTTCTCTTCCCCTCTGCACAATAGACACCCTGTGAGGTAGGTGGGGCTGAGAGAGCTCTTTTGAGAACTACTCGTGAGAGAACAGCTCTGAGAGAACTTGTGACTGACCCATCGTCCCTCAGAGGTCTAATACATACAGAACATATTGGCTGATGTGCAAAAATACATACAATTCTACATATACAAAATATTGAATAAACCTAAGGAACATTTGGCTGTACAACCTTAGATGAA
>NW_015164876.1:9771-11514 GCF_001447785.1 Gekko japonicus
GAGATCTTGTGCCCATGTTTTCTGACTTTTCACATCCCTTTGCTTAAGCCTGTTGGCTACCAAAGTACAATGCACGTGAACCTGCCTTCTGCAGAATCAGACCACTGGCCGTCTACCATCCTGGAAGGAGGTCTTTCAAATAATCTGTCACCTGATCCGTTTGATGCTGGGGATTGATCCTGGGTCTTTCCGCACGCCAAGCAAGCAGATGATCTACCATTGAGCCATGGCCCCGGATTGTTCCATGTCCTTCCCTACATTGTGGATAAGCCACTGTATTTAAGAATGTAAAATACAAGACTCTGGGTCTTTATGGGGTAGAGCTGTTTTAAATCAGTAGAACTATGTTTAGCCTAAATAACTGTTTATCAAACTTTTTTGAACTCTTCCCCTCTTTTTGTAAATTGCCTTGGGGACTTTTAGTCAGAAGGCTGTATGTAAATAACCTATTCACTTCTAAATTTATTTGGTGTTCCAGGACCCCCGACATCCAAATCTTAGGTGATTGTGTGGAGGTTCTCACTTTCAAGGCCTTGCTCATGGTATATATAAATGAGAAGTTTTGGCAAATGGGTATTAAAGATAAGATTAGCAGATACGGCCCTGATCTTCACTTTCTTACTGAACCATGTGTGATTTTTCCCCCCGGGTGAACAGAATCAGCTAGCTAAAGCATAGCTATGTTTGTTATGTCACCGTTGCTCAAACATGTATCTGAAGAAGTGTGCATGCACACAAAAGCTTATACCTAGAAAAAAACTTTGTTGATTTAAAAAGTGCCACTGGACTCAAACTTTATGATGTTACACATATTATATTTTCATTGAAATGCCTCCTGCTCAGCATTTTGGAGGATTATAGAAGAGGGGGGTGATTCTTAGGAGGAGGAGGAGGAGATTGGATTTATACCCCGCCCTTCACTACCCAAAGGTCTCAGAGTGGCTTACAAACTCCTTTCCCTTCCCCTCCCCACAACAGACACCCTGTGAGGTGGGTGGGGCTGAGAGAACTCTGACACAAACTGCTCTTTCTCAAGGACAGCTGTGCCAGAGCTTGTGACTGACCCAAGGTCACATCAGCAGGTGCAAGTGGAGGAGTGGGGGAATCAAAATGCCTCCTCCCAGATTAGAGTCCGCACACTTAACCACTACACCAAACTGGCTGTGCAGGGCTGTGCAAGTCCAAACAAAGAGGGGTTGTGGGCTCAGCAGGAGAGCCCCTGGTTTGCAGGCAGAAGGTCCCAGGTTCAACTCCCAGCATCTCCAGTAAAAAGGACCAGACCTTGGAGAGCTGCTGCAAGTCTGAGTAGACAGTAGCCTACTTGTTGGTCTGATTCAGAATAAGGCAGGTCCATGACGGTTCATGTGTGTGTTAAAAAGTATCACAGATCAGTGCAAGATACGAATAATGAAATGGTTATTGCTTAATAAACCTCTTAAAGCATAATTTGGGCTGTTTCTTGCTGGGTTTACCATGGCAACCTGGAGGACTGAAACTTTTAAAATAATTAAAGCCTTTTGAACTACATAGAAGGAGATGGTGGCTGAACATGGCCCAGGCAGCCACATATTGTTCAGTCTGTGTTACAGTAGCCCGAGTGTGCAGTAGAAAAATTATAGATGCATGAATCAGTTCAGTAATAGGTCTAAAGATTTTTCTGAATTGAGGTTGGGCGGATAAATGGAAGACTCTTCAAAGATAGTATGTGCAATGCAGTTCTGAATTTGTGGGTAAACCTGGTCC
>NW_015164877.1:0-5360 GCF_001447785.1 Gekko japonicus
AAGAAATATCAAAGGCATGGATCCTCCTGAGTTTGCATGATTTTAATTTTTACATGGTGTCCCATAAAATACACTATTAAACCACATCCATGTCCAGGAACTGAACTATTAAAACCCCACAATCTCTACTACATTATGGCATCACAATGCAGAAAACTGGATCCAAGGCTTGGGCCCTCACGATTTTCACAGGAAATCCCCTGGAAGGTTTGCATGGAGCCTAAACTGTAGAGGCATGCATAGTCCAGAACACTGGAAAAGCAGGAGATGTGTATGCATACCAGTTATTGCATAGTCATACTAGGGTCGAGCAGACTTATCCCCACTCTATGGCCCATTACGCATGCACGTCTTACTGCAGACTTTCAGAGTAGTGAGCCTTTAATCTTGACTTCAGATTTTGTGCCCACCTGACACACCACACTTTTTCTTCCAGTATATTTATTCTGCAGCTACTATTTTTAAAAAACACTCTTCGAAATCAGGATGGAACGTCACTTGTGACATGTGGGGTGTGGCATTGAAAGGGTTTTTGAAAGTTTACACAATTGCCCAGTCGCAGCTGTGCAGTAGCGTCCGCCTACCATTTAAATCCTCGTGGTTCAGGTTTTGCACATGCATTTTAGCCTTAGTTCCTTGTGAAACAGAAAGGAACAGCAGGCAAAGGAGGAAAACCCACTGTTGAAACTGACCAGACTTTTTCTGAAACTGACAAACAGCGGCAAAGTCTTTTTTCCCATATTGAGGCGCACTAGGGGATTCTCTGCTGTGTTATCGGATACTGTGAAAAATGGAAAGAGTCACACAATCTCATAATATGGGGGATGTTGAGTGTACAGAATGCATGATAGAACCCACTGACACTGGCTTTGCAAGCTGTGATTGTTGGAAACATGTCTGTGCGCATGTACGCCTGTGGAAAGTTGTCTTCACCATGTTCACACACAAAAAAATTGCATGGGGGAAGAGTCCTCTGGCAGAAGCTCTTGAGAGCTTTTTTAGTCTTGTGCCACTAAATTGGGGGGAAAAAAACTATAGTTGTTAGGCTGAATTGATGATGCTTTCCTCTTTGATTTTACCATAAACAGACTTCAGCATATTGTGGCATAGTGAGATATATACAACTCCTACCCCAGCAACTCAAACCAACAGGATTTTTTAAAGGTATTTTCCAAACAACAAAAACAATAGATTGACCAGGAATGAGTATCAGAAAATACAAATTGTGTCCTGGTATAGAGGGACATTTGGAGCCCAAAGAAAATATACTTTTTTATTTGGAGATGAAAGGTGAGAGTACTCTGGATACCAGACCCTAATTCCATCCTTGGGTGTTGCAGTACTAAAACAGCAGAACACACACACGCAAGTGTGTTGTGCCTGGGAAGCAGTTTGCAGCCAGCTTGCAGCCTGATATTGCAGCTCATAACCAAGAACATGAGTGGTGTTCCTGGAAAATGCTTGCCCCTGTCCTCTTTTGGCAAACTCAGAATGTCTTGAAAGAACTCCCAGGTTCTCTTCAAAGCCCTACAGAGGTCCCGGTCACACGGAGGGTTTTGGCCCGGGAGAGGGATGGATCGGGGGCGCAGCAAATGGGCGCGATCTCACCGCAACATCTGGGAAGCGGCGCGTACCCGTCCCCGATCCGTCCCTAACCCCGGAAACCCCGCAGCAAAAAAGAGCCACCGACAGAGGTGGTCTTACCTGAACGGCCGCAGCAAGCGCGGCCGTGGGATCGCTGGCACGTCCTTCTGGCGCATCCCCGGCTCCTGGCCGAACTGCGCATGCAAATGCATGCGCAGCCGGCTGCCTCGGTCTCCCGACCGTGGCTTCCTCCCCAGCATCTGAGCGAGCCAGGGAGCAATGGCGCCGCGGCTCAGGGGATCCGTGTGATCCCGCCGCGGTGTGTCTATTTTGGAAGCCCCCCCCCCCCCGTGTGGCAGGGGCCCTAGCTAATTTTGTGCCAAGTTGTGTGAAATTGCACCCCCTAGACTTTCATAATACTTGTTTTGGTGAAAAGGTAAGTGCACAAATAACAAGAGTAAGAATAACATGATGCTTATTTTAGTCATTATACACTTTTCCTGCACCCCTCAGTCCTGTGAGCCCAAGGCAAGTGTCTCACTCACCTTGCCCGTAGTACAGCTCTGGTTGTCTTTCTCAACAAGGATTGACTCAAGAGGGGTAGGCTTAAATTCTATAATAATCGTCAGTTACTGACCTGACCTCTCTAAAGGAGGAGGAGGAGGAGATTGGCTTTATACCCCGCCCTTCACTACCCAAAGGTGTCTCAGAGCGGCTTACAAACTCCTTTCCCTTCCCCTCCCCACAACAGACACCCTGTGAGGTGGGTGGGGCTGAGAGAACTCTGACACAAACTGCTCTTTCAGGTTACAGCTGTGCCAGAGCTTGTGACTGACCCAAGGTCACATCAGCAGGTGCAAGTGGAGGAGTGGGGAATCAAACCCGGTTCTCCCAGATTAGAGTCCGCGCACTTAACCACTACACCAAACTGGCTCTAAAGAACAACACATCATTCCAAAGCTCAGCTGTAGACATACCTTCTAAAGCTGCGGCAAACAATCAGGCTAATTTTTTTTTTATGGAAACAAATAAATCAAGAGAAACTCCTTTCCTCTTTTGGCTTTTACCATTTTTAGTTATGATGCTTTACAAAACAGAACTTAATGTCAGTAGAAATGTATTTACTTCATTTGTACCTCGCCTTTCTCTACAAGGGGAATACAAAGGGGATCACATCGTTCTCCCCTCCATGTTTATCCTCACAACAACCCTGTGAGGTAGTTTATGCTAAGAGTGTGCGACTGGCCCAAGGTCCCCTGGCAAGCTTTCAGTGGCAAAAGTGGGAATTCAAGCCTCACCACACTAGCGACACTCTGCTTTAGAAGAGGCCCTGCATACTGGCAAGGTACAAAGGAAGGGAGACGGGAGAAAGAAAGTGCTATCCTAAACAACGTCAAGCTCTTCTAAATGAATTTAGAAGGGTGTAATTCTGCTTAGGATGGCACTATTAATGTCCTGGAAGACTTCACTAAGGAGGGCACAGATATTATGCCTGAATCAGCAGAAGAGCACCTGGCTTACGCCTTTTCTTTAAAGCTCCTGGGACCTTGACCTCATTGGAATGTATTCTATCTATTTTGTTCAGTATCCCGAAGGAATGCTGTTTAGGTTCGCTTCTAAATGAATTTAGAAGGGTGTAATTCTGCTTAGGATGGCACTATTAATGTCCTGGAAGACTTCACTATGGAGGGCACAGATATTATGCCTGAATCAGCAGAAGAGCACCTGGCTTACGCCTTTTCTTTAAAGCTCCTGGGACCTTGACCTCATTGGAATGTATTCTATCTATTTTGTTCAGTATCCCGAAGGATCAGAGAAGGGTGTACGGCTTAGGAGGACAAGTGGGAAGGGCTAAACTGAAGGGAGTCAAATGAACAAATGAAGCTGGATTCTCCTGAGCCAGACTACTGGTCCATCAAGGTCCGTATTGTCTGCTCAGGCTGGCAGCAGCTCTCCAGGATCTCAGGTCGAAGCCTTTCATATC
The DNA here is from genome assembly GCF_001447785.1 of Gekko japonicus. Lineage (NCBI taxonomy): Eukaryota > Metazoa > Chordata > Lepidosauria > Squamata > Gekkonidae > Gekko > Gekko japonicus. The sequence continues at coordinate 3,569 of NW_015164877.1, forward strand.
ACCTCCTACCTGATCCCTTTTTAATTAGAGATGCTGAGGCTTGAACCTGGGATATTTTGCATGCACACTAGATGCTCTAACGTTGAGCCAGGAGCCCTCCCTAAGCAGAGTCATAGGGTGGGGCCAGGGCCGGCTCACTCACTAGGCAAACTAGGCGATCGCCTAGAGCGGGCTGGCCCTTAGGGGTGCCAAACTGCACCCAGACCCGGGTACTACCTTGCAAAGGGTTTGGAGCATGACCGGCATGTTGGATCAATACAATCTATGCCTGCACTTTGTGCACAGGCTGGCACTAGGTTCTTAGCCCAAATAGGCTAAGGAGGCAAGTGTCAACAGCAAACCACACAGGCTCTTAGTGGCTGCAGGCCATCACTATGAAGGTACCTTCACTTCTAGCGTGGCACATCTTGGGGGTGCCAAATGAAGGTGCCAGATTCAGGCAGTCCCATGTTGAAAGAACAAAGGCCAACCTCTCCATGGAACAGCTCCTGTCAATGACACGAGCAAACAGAAGACTGTGCGGAGATGAGAACCTTGCACATGTGTATCAGAGGTTTAAAAAATTCCACCAGGAGCATTGCCAAGTGCACAAGTCAGTTCAAAGAGCACCTCCTCATCCGTAATCATCCTGCTGCTTCAAAAATTGATGTTCGTATTATTGGTCCAAAGGCGAGGGCCTCATTTGAGAAAGTTAACCATTAAAAAGGACCCTGATCGGTATTGAGAAGAATTTTAACTGGAGCATAACAGGGGTTGCGCATGATGCTTAACATAAGGAGGGTAAAGGTGATGCTTAGGATAAATCTTCCACAATGGAAGGCCACTTAAACTTTGGGAAGCTTAAGGGGCAGGGGGAAAGGAAGTCACTTGAAGACTGGGCTTCACATAACCTGCAAACAGCACTAGATGAACATTGTACATAATATCCAGGCTAGAGGTGCTCTAGTAAATGAACATTTTGGATTGGTCTATTTATTAACCAGGATTTTGAGAGCTCCGATCCAACACCAAACCTTGCTATATACTTAATCGTCAGATCTATAAGTCTGCCAGCATTTGATTATATACAGATGGAGATTGATTATGCTAGAAACTTGGTGAGACTGTTCATTAATGCATTTAGGAGCTGATCCTATTCTCTGCTGTGAAGCGCTAGCAGAATCTGTTGGCATGTTCTTGTTCCAGCACCATGAGACACTCCTGTATCTTTATAGGGGCAGCATCAACCACTGCGATCCCTATTTTGGTACTGGAAGAAGTCCCTACGTGACTCAGAAGGGTCATGCAAGGCATTTTTATAAAACATTTAGACTTTTAGGCCGCCTTTCCCTGCAAGCAGGGTTCAGGGCGGCTCACAACAGAATGAAAGCACAATAATCCAAGTTAAATTAAACCAGTGTTAAAACACAGTACAGTAAGCAAAAAGCAATTCCAAGGTGGCGAATAATCTGAATAAAAACTGAACTACCCAGAGCCTCCAAGGGGCCAGGTAAGGGGGAGTGGGAAACCTGAGAGTGCTAGGGTTCTTGCTGTCCCTTCGCTGTCCTCAGCCAAAAGCCTGGTGGAAAACCCTCTGCCTTACAAGTCCTGCAGAAACGGTTGGTGTAAGTGTATAAAACAAGCAGGGAGGGGCTGTGACTCAGTGGCAGAGCATCTGTGTACTGAATACAGAAGGTCCCCAGTTCAACCCCTGACATCTCCAGTTGAAAGGGTCAGGTAAAAAGACATCCATCTGAAACCCTGGAAATCTGCAGCCAGTCAGAGTATGCATAAACACAAGAAGCTGTCTTAT
>NW_015164877.1:7995-11276 GCF_001447785.1 Gekko japonicus
TCTCAGTTGCTGAGGTTCTTTTATTCATTTGATTCAGGTGTTTTTGGCCATTATCAAGCTTAGTGTTGAGATTAGTCATCTGCTCCATTAGGGGGCGCAGTGCATTTGCTAACAGTGCGGAGAAATCTGTAGTTACTTCCTGGTTCTGGGAAGGAGTCGTTGGTATGTTATTTCCGGTCACCAGTTTTTTATCCGGCACTCTCCGTCCTCTCCCAGCCATAATATCAACAAGAAGTAAGTTTTCAAAAACAAGGCAAAAGTTACACGATTTAGTCCCGCTTTGTATACTTTAGCAGTTTTTGCATTCGTTTAACTGCTTATGCACTTATTTTAGCTCAAAGTCTTTTATTTCTGATTTAAAACCGTTTTTTAAGTTTGCTCAAAGAAAAAAAGGGGGGGTTGAATTCCTCTCCCCAACGCTTCAAACTTAGGCGCTTCCAATTACTACCTAGGTTCAATTCGCTTTTTTCACCTGAGCTTTGCTTAACTCACGATTTGGAGCCTTGGAGATCTTTTGGAAGCATTTTTAGAAGTTTGATCATGGTCGCTTGCTCCGGCAATCGTCTCTGGGCACCATGCTGGCTCCGCGGCGATGGTACCTTTCGGGGAAGAAGGTGACCCTCAGTTCCTTGGCTGTCACCTTGGAAGAGGCTCTCCTCAGCTCCCCAGGCTGGGGGTCTCCTACAAAGACCCCGGGGAGGTCTGGGATGAACTCGGACCCCTCCCGTCAGCCAGGTCTCGGCACATCTCCATCAGAGCGAGACGGGATGCGTCCGAGCAGCGAAACGCTTAGACCGGAAGTCAGTCACAAGTTCTTTCTGAGCTGTTCTCTCAAGAGCAGTTTTAGAAAGAGCTCTCTCAGCCCCACCTACCTCACACAGTGTCTGTTGTGGGGAGGGAAATCCAGTCTCTTCTTCTCTCTTACATCATTCTCATCCATTTTGACCCTCTCAACAACCCTGTGAGGTAGGGGAAGCTGAGAGTGTGTGACTGGCCCAACAAACTTCCATGGCAGAGTGGGAATCGAACCTGGGTCTCCCAGGTCCTAGTCTGACTAACTTCTATACCACAATGGCAATAATAAGAAGTGAGCAATAATTAACAGGTCAGCCCTGATGGAGACAGCCCAAGCTAGCCTGATCTCATCAGATCTCAGAAGCTAAGTAAAGTAAGCCCTAGTTAATACTTAGATGGAAGACCACCAAGGAAGTCCAGGGTCACAACTCAGAGGCAGGCAATGGCAAACCACCTCTGAATGTCTCTTACCTTGAAAACCCTACAGGGTCACCATAAATTGGCTGCAACTTGATTGCAATCTCCAACAACAATGGTTCAGCCATGCCTTTAGTGATACCACTCTACACAATAAAGATACACAGGTTGGGTCCAGGTTCCCCACCCCATGTCCTGTTTAACAACCACACGAGTTCAGGTTCTCAGTTTACACATGCACCGTGCCTGCCTGGTTCAGATCACAACTGCAAGGCACATGGAGAAGGATCTTAAGGCTTCTTCCCTCTGCTGTTTTCCCAAGCTGCAACAATCCCAGGGGCGTGATATATGACCCTCTAGGGAAACCCATTTGTATACTTGTGTGTTTGCCCAATAGGCTAAACAGGGGCCATCAGGCAAGTTCTTATCAGGAAAATATTGCAGAGGGAAAGGCTGAAGTCCTTTCTCCATTCGTGCGGCAGTCGCAATCCGAACCAGCCACTCCATGTGCAGGAATCGAGGACAACCACGAAAGCTCACACCCTACCACAAATGTTGTTAGTCTTTAAGGTACTCCTGGACTCGTTTCTACTGCTACAGACAGACTACCCATCTTGATCTACTCCCTGCAACTCGTGTGACAGTTACACAGGACACAGAGTGAGGACCTCGGACCTAGGCTGTGTATTCCAGAATGTGTAAATCAGCAGCTTTATTCTGTTTGTGTATCCCTTCATAGACAGGCACCCCACCATCAAGACTTCTGTTTGCTTGCTGCTAGTTTTTTTTTTTTAAGCAGTAGCTGCTGTATCGACCTGACCTGGATAGACCAGGCTAGCCCGATCTTGTCAGATCTTGGAAGTTAAGCAGAGTTATTTATTTATTTATCACATTTATACCCCACCCTCCCTGCAATGCAGGCTCAGGTTGGCTCACAGTCAGTATATAAAGTACAGTTAAAGGTAAAGGTAAAGGTTCCCTTGCTCGAAAGCCAGTCGAATCCGACTCTTGGGTTGCGGTGCTCATCTCTGTTTCAAAGCCGAAGAGCCAGCGCTGTCCGAAGATGTTTCCGTGGTCATGTGGCCGGCATGACTAAACACCAAGGCGCACGGAACGCTGTTACCTTCCCACCGAAGTGGGACCTATTTATCTACTTGCAATTTCTTGCTTTCGAACTGCTAGGTTGGCAGGAGCTGGAACTAGAGACGGGAGCTCACTCCGTCTTGCGGCACACTCGGGTCTCGAACTGCTGAACTACTGACCTTCCACAGCCTGCAGTTCAGCGTCTTAGCCACATGAGCCACCGCAGCTCCTATAAAATACAGTTAAAACCACGTAAAACCATATAAAACAATTCCATTATTAATACAGTTTCATAAAGTGCTGAAGATAGTTACTCAAGATGGCTTATTTCAGTGTACTCTCTAAAAATCCTTCTGCTCCAGATCTTCCTGCGGCTCAGGCTGGATGTTAAAGGCCAAGGGCCAGGGCTCTATAGTGGTGGCGGCACCCTAGCTGAAAGCCTGGCGGAAGAGCTCCATCTTGCAGGCCCTGCGGAACTGCAAAAGGTCCCGCCGGGCTCTGATCTCCTCCGGGAGCTCGTTCCACCAGGATGGGGCCGCTACCGAGAAAGCCTTGGCCCTGGTAGTAGCAAGCCTGGCCTCTTTTGTGCCAGGGAGGGTCAATCAATTTTGAGACCCCGACCAAAGTGCTCTCTGGGGTACATATGGGGAAAGGTCCCACGGGTATATCCTGATCACTATTTGGATGGGAGACCGCCAAGAAATACCAGGGTCGCGACATGGAAGCAGGCAATGAAAAACCACCTCTGAACATCTCTTGCCTACGTGGTCACCATAAATCAGATGTGACTTGATGGCAAAAAAAGCTGCTAAATTTGGTATAAGACAGTGTGGTGTAGTGGTTAGAGTGGCAGACTAGAATCTGGGAAACCCAGGTTCAGATCCCCACTGACGTGTAAACTTTTTGGGTGCCCTTGAGCCAGGTACTACAATTTAGATTAGACTTTGAGAATAAAATTTAGATTAGGCATTTCAGATTTGGACACC
>NW_015164878.1:0-11294 GCF_001447785.1 Gekko japonicus
TTGTTACATGGAAGTAGACAATGGCAAACCAGCTCTGTTTGTCTTTTGCCTTGAAAACCCTAGGGGGATGCCACTAGTTTGCTACAATGTATGTCACTTTCCACCACCAGCAGCACTTGTAGATTTCTTATTCCTTAATTTTTATTCATTGATATGTATAACTTGATTTGTGATAGACTTAATTAGTCAGTTGTTTGTCTTTATCTTAAATCTGGAAAAAAATACTTCCATAAAAAAGAGGAAAATATGGGATTGAAACAACTACACTAGTTCAAGAGATTCAAGGGCTTAAGTTTTAGTTCTCAGAAAATGTTATTTCTTGTCTCGTGAAAGGTAACAAGGTGTTTTGAACAGAACAGTATTTCCAGGTATCTGTATGATATATGCCCACTTTTCAGAGAGGCACAAATTCAAGTGGACTGGATCAAACCACTGGGTCTCATCTAAGACTGTTCCTAGACATTCATTGCTGGAGAAGTGAGACCATAGTGTGTTTGGGCCAGGCAAAAAAACTACTGAGAATTATGCTAACTGGATACACATTCTTCTGGTTTCCTACAGAAACCAGTTGCGCAGAGTAAAATTATGATTTTGAGAACGTTTTTAATATGTGTGTAATTGTTTCTAGGAGCTGCGGTGGCTCAAGTGGTTAAGATGCTGAACTGCAGGCTGTGGAAGGTCAGTAGTTCAGCAGTTCAAGACCCGGGTGCCGCATGACGGAGTGAGCTCCCGTCTCTAGTTCCAGCTCCTGCCAACCTAGCAGTTCGAAAGCAAGAAATTGCAAGTAGATAAATAGGTACCACTTCGGTGGGAAGGTAACAGTGTTCCATGCACCTTGGTGTTTAGTCATGCCGGCCACATGATCACGGAAATGTCTTTGGACAGTGCTGGCTCTTCAGCTTTGAAACGGAGATGAGCACCGCAACCCTAGAGTCGGATTCGACTGGCTTTCGAGCAAGGGAACCTTTACCTTTACTTTAATTGTTCCTAGACTTCCAAATTTTTGTTGTACAGATTACCTTTATATAAGTACATGAAGAGATCTGAAAATTTAAAGGATTATTTACGTGCTACCTGGGTTCAATCAAGCAACCAATTCACAGCTTGAGTAGCAAGGGGCTTTCCAGGCAAGTGAGAAGCAGAAGTTTTTGTTAGTGCTTTCCTCTGTAGAGGTTTCCTTGGTGACCTTCCGTCCAAATATTGACCATACTAAGCTTCTCATATCTGAGAATATTGAGCTATACCATGCCGCCTTTCCTTCTTATTTACATACTCAGGATTATTGATAAATACTAAACTGTGCTGGTAGCAATCCAGCATGTATATCATTTGTTTCTGGCAAAATCATCAACCAAAGGGATAATTTTATTTTGAAATAGCTCTCTGCTGTCCCCTTTATTTCCTTTAGCTCCTCTATGGCTCTGCTCCAATGATGACCAACAAAAATGAAGCAGCTTTCCTCTACAAGCTTTTCCCCAGTTGGGCCAATCAGTACATGGGGCTTATGAAATTACTGCTTTATTTCAGATGGATTTGGGTGGGGGTGATCTATGTGGATGATGAACACGGGCGACGATTTTTACAGGAGGTGCTTCCTGTCTTTCCCAAGCATGGTATCTGCTTTGACTTCATAGCAAATTTCCCAACAATGACTTCCTCTAGTTCTTTGTCTGAAATGATGGTAGTAAATGAAGACACAGCAACACTTGTCATGGGAAGTACAGCCAAAGCAGTGGTGGTACATGGCGAAATTCAAACCATAATGACTTTGCGACTATTGGTGAGGGCTGCAGAATTTAATGAAACACCAGTGAAGACAAAAGCCAAAATCTGGATTATGACAGCCCAGATGGATTTTACATCAATTAAAATTCAAAGAAGTTGGGACTTAGACTTCATCCACGGTGCTTTATCCTTTGCAGTTCACTCAAGGGAGATATTAGGATTTTATGAGTTTCTTCAGGCAAGAGACCCTGCCTCTGACAAAGAAGATGGCTTTATTGGGGACTTTTGGAAATATGCTTTTGACTGCTCACCCCTCAGTACCACAGAAACCACGAATGATGAAGAAATCTGCACTGGGGCGGAGAAGCTGGAGAGTCTTCCTGGGTCTGTCTTTGAAATGACCATGACCGGCCACAGCTACAGCATCTACACAGCTGTCTATGTGGTGGCACATGCATTACATGCCATGTGTTCATCCATGCTCAAACACAAAGCACTGGCAGATGGAGGGAGAAAAAAGCTGCTGAGAAAACAGCCATGGCAGGTAATGCCTAGAAGACACTTCATTACAGGAGAGCTCACCAGATCTGGTGATCAGATAGACAGAATTAGTGAATAAGAGACTCTGAGAATTGGTGAACAAGAGACTTCAAAATGCATCCTTGGCTCAAAAGCAGACATTTTTAGCAATTAAACATCTGTTTCACAACCATTCAGTGCTGACATTCAAGGGATGGGACTGTGGCTCAATGGCATAGCATCTGCTTGACATTCAGAAGGCCTCGGGTTCAATCCCTGGCATGTCCAGTTAAAGAGTCTCACAGTAGGTGAAGAGAAAGACCTCTGCCTAAGATCCTAGAGAACCACTGAGTAGATAGCACTGACTTTTGATTGGACCAAGGGTCTGATTCAGTATAACACAGCTTTATGTGGGTTCAAACATGTACATTAAGGGGATAGCAGATTTGTTTATTTTGAATTTACTTAATGGCCATAGCCATGTACTAACAGTCTCCAATATATATCTAGTTCCATGAATTTTTGACAAGGGTGTCATTCAACAACAGTGCTGGGGACCTGGTTTCCTTTGATCAAAATATGGAGATAGCAGCTGGACTTGAGATCATCAACTGGGTCACGTTTCCCAACCAGTCTTTTCTCAGAGCCAAAGTTGGAAGGATTGACCCCAAAGCTCCCGAAGACAAAGTGTTCACCATTGATGAAGATGCAATCATTTGGCCCCACATGTTTAACCAGGTGGGGCTTTATATGCTTTTCAGAGCATATCATTCTAGTTTCCTGGAATTCCATTCTGTGTCTGTCTGTCTGTCTGTCTGTCTGTCTGTCTCTCTCTCTCTCTCTCTCTCTCTCTCTCTGTGTCTCATTTGATTTTATAAACCACAGTCCCCTGAGTATGCAGGGCTCAGAGAGGTGGACAACAAAGAGTAAAATCATTCATAAGTAATTACAATTTAAATAATACATAATAAATAGATAAAACAGTCTCAGATGGCACAACATTTTAATTGAAGGAAATGGAAGGAAAGAGGGAAAGCCAGTGAGATGGTACTTTTCGCTGTCCTCAACCAAAAGACTGGCAGAACATCTCTGTCTTGCAAGCCCCGTGGAACTACATTAAGTCCTATAGGATGCAGATGTTAATCAACAGAGTTCCACCAGGTGGGAGCCAGGGCAGAAAAGTCCTCTGGTTGAAGACAGCTGGACATCTTTTGTGCTAGGGATCACCAATAGATTGTTCTCTGAAGAGCGTAACACTCTTTGGGGGACATACCAGAGGAGATGGTCCTGACTGTGCATGTGTCTCTGGTCACTCAAAGCCTTAGAGGTCAATACCAAAACCTTGAACCTGACTCAGTTAGAGGATCATAGTTAAAATTCTGGAATAGTTCTGCTCTGTGGTCTGCCAATCAGATACGTGACCCATTCAGGTCACATTTTTCAAATTGAAGTCATCATTGCAAAATTTTGAACATTTTGCTGTTATGCCATTCCAGATACATAGTAGATTACATAGTAGATTGACTAGTGAAACACAGACTCCTGAATCATATTTCCAGAATGTTAAAACAAACTATTCCCTTCTTTCATTTATGACAGGTGCAGCCCCTTTCTCTGTGCGGTGACAGATGCCATTCAGGCCACAGTAAGAGAAAGAAGGAAGGGAAGCCATTTTGCTGCTATGATTGCATTACATGTCCAGAAGGGAAGATTTCAAACCTGGAGGGTAAGGATTGCATACACCAAGCTTATCAAATATTCCTTATTCTTATCCTAATGGCACATATGAAGTTGATGAATCTAATGCTAGATTTTGTGAGTTTTGTGATTGTTAAAGCTTTGAATATTTATTGCTTTTTTAATTTTTGGGTCTGGGTTAAAAAAAGTATCACTAGATGTCATGCCTTAGAAGAGTGCAGCTGCAGGATACATTAGATTTGCATTAAAGAATTAAACTATTAGCTTTGAAACCTGATTTCAATTTTGCTTCCAGTGCTGGGGGTTGCAGATGTGATATAACAGGATGTTACAGCCTCTGGTGTATGTGTGATTTTGTGTGCTGTAGGTGTTATTGAACAGATGGCCAATTTTAGCCAGAGCAAGAACTACAATATAAAACAAATATGGAATTGGTGAAAAAAGTAAAATATCTTGGGATAACCCTGACAAATAAAAGTAGTTCGTTAGAAGAGGACAACTACATGACATTACTAAAAGAAATCACTAAAGATTTGTTAAAATGGAAGGAAATACCTTTGTCTTTTTTTTTTTTTGTATAAAGATTTTATTGACTCCCCTAAAAAGGGGAGGAGTTTCGCTTAAAAAGAAAGATAAGGAGGGTATATAGTGGGAGGAAGAGAAAGCTGAGTGATGTATTAACTGTTAGATTAAACTGTTAGTAATGTCCAATCATCAAAGGCTTCTTCTGCGTGTTGTCAAACATCTTTTTTCCATTCCAGTTACTTTCTATGTTAATTTGTTAGTAATGTTCCTTTGAATTTCTGTTAAAAAGTCTCTTCAGGGCACATTCAAAACCGCTTCTTTAACGCGCTGGTTACTTTTCCCCTCTCAGTGACGGGAGGGGCTTCCTCTGTTTTTCTCTTGCCTCCGGCTTCTTCCCCTCCTCCTTCGGGTCGCTGTTAACTCTTTCAGTTCCTGTGCTGTAAGCCGTCTTCCTTTCATGCCATGCCCGGAGATCTCCAGCTTTGAGAATGGTATTAATTTCAATTTCGCTTTTATCCGCTCCCAATCCCCTTCGCTGGATTCTCCTCTTCAATTGTTGACTTTTATAAGCGCTCATGAGGCACTTTTCGCTGTCACAATTCAAGCTTTTCTTTTCCTTCACAATCCCCGTTGGATTCATAGCCATACACAGTCCAAATATTAAACAGCCGGCACTCACGTTGACACAAACGCCCAGACGGAAGTCCCTCCCTTCTCCCCCGCTTGTCTTTACCCAGCTCCGACATCTTGTTTTTTTATTTTTAGTAAAGTTTTTAAAATGCGCTCCAGGGAAACAAAACCTCTTGCTTATTTTCAAGTACATCAAAGGAAAACATCACTATTCGCTCAGTCCATTCCCCCCCCTTTTCTTTTTTTTTTCTTTCTCGCTTATAGAGGATTAATCTCCTCATTTTCCGCTGAAGGGGGGGGGGAAAACGTTCTTAGTTCATTTTCTCTGTATTTTGACAACTCACAGTTACGCCAGTCTTTTCTTTTCCATTTTTTTTTCCGCTTCATCACTCGGTGACGCCCGGTGGTTCCGCTAAACCCCGTAGAACGGGGTCGCTCACGCAGCAAGGTCCAAAGGGGCAGGGCATGGCGAGAGTCTCAATCTCCGATCTCTCGACCGAAAGAGAGACTCCCCCCTGGAACGCCCTAAAGCGCCCCGGATCCGAGCTCCTCTCATCTGAGGGGCTCGTTCGGGTCTCCGCTTGCGCGGATTCCCTCCTCCACCGCGGGCGGGCAAGGCGCCCTCGGGAGCGACCCGAGGATGCGTCTGCCTTTCGCGGGAGCCAGATCGGAAGCCCCGGAAATACCTTTGTCTTTGATGGGGAGAATAGCTTTGGTAAAGATGAATATATTGTCAAGGGTAATATTCTTAGCACAAAGTATCCCAATATTGAAAAAGATGAATTTTTTCGATAAACTAAATAAAGTCACGAGACAATTTATTTGACAACATAAAAAAGCTAGGATTAAATGGAAAACAATGCAAGATAGAAAAGAGAGAGGAGGGTTTAATGTTCCCAACTGGTACCTGTATTACCAAGCCGCTGCTTTAGTCTGGATTAAAGACTGGGTTACTTTGGAGAATAGGAGGCTTCTGCTACTGGAGGGTCATGATTTGAGCATGGGATGGCATGCCTATGCTTGGTATAATAAAGATAAAATTCATACTAACTTTAGGAGACATTGGCTAAGAGACTCATTAAACAAAGTATGGATTAAAATTAAAGAAAAATTCTTTAAGAAAATACCAAAGTGGGTTTCTCCCCTAGAAGCATATATTAAACCAGAGTTATTCACAAATAACAAGAGATTAACATATCAGACGCTACCTAATAAAGAAAATAAATTAATAATAGAAGAGAAACTGTTAAGAAACAACATACTTTCATGGTGGGAAAAAATAATGGTACAAGATAGATACAATAAGGATAAAGTTAGAGGCTTTGCTGATAAAACGAATGAACTAGATAGGGTCTGGTTGTCATCAAGTGACAAATTAATACAAAAACTATATAATTTTCTACTGGATGACTTTGTAAAAGATGAAGAAGTTAAAAAAGCAATGGGAAAATGGGAGAAAGATATAGGGAAAAAATAGAACTAGACATGTGGGCAAGGATGTGGGATACCGTTAAATGCATGAAAGCCACAGCCTATAAAGAAAATTTGTATAAATTGTTCCATCGTTGGCACTGGACACCAGAAAAGATTGCTAAATGTTGCACTGGTTACTCCCCACAATGCTGGAAATGTAAGGCTAACATAGGGATGTTTTACCACATGTGGTGGACCTGTAATAAAGTTCAGGGTTATTGGAAAATGGTAAGGACATTAATTCAAGAAATACTGGAAAGGAATCTAGCACTAAAACCAGAAATATATCTATTAAATACGATGCCCAAGGAGTATAGTCAGAAGGAGAGATATTTAATGGTATATATAATAACTGCAGCACGTATGCTATTGGCCCAAAAGTGGAAATTAGATATGATACCGTCAAGGGAAGAGTTAGTGGTGAAAGTGCTAGATCTATCACAAATGGACAACCTGAGCTTAAGGTTGCAAAATAAATTTGATAAAGTATTCAACAATAGATGGGCTAAGGTTTATGAATGGATGAAAAGGATAAATAAGACTCCTTAATATGTGTTAATAATGGCTTGATAAGCAAACAAGGAAAAAGTAGATGCAATGTTCGTGGGAAAGGTTTATGGAATGTAAATTATGGAAAAAGCAATAAAATTTATTTAAAGAAAGAAAGAAAGAAAAAAGAAACCTGATTTCCATTTTGCTTCCAGTGGTTGGGGTTGCAGATGTGATATAACAGGATGTTACAGCCTCTGGTGTATGTGTGATTTTGTGTGCTGTAGGTGTTATTGAACAGATGACTGGATGGATATGAATACATTCTGAGACACTTAGATAAGAAGGAATTGTTATTAAAATCTAGGGTTTTTTTAAAAAAATTGAAAGACATGTTCAGTAATGAAGTTTAGTTTACCAATGATAGGTTATATGAACTGTGTTCTGGTATCATTCATTAGCACGTCTTTTTTTTTTAAAAAAACAAACACATTATTCCATTATATTCATGCAATGTTGAGATTTCCACACAGCACCACTGTGTACCTCATAGTAAAAATGCACACATTATACAAAGGACTTCCTAATCTATATTCTTTTTCAGATACCAATGATTGTTTTCAGTGCCCAGAAGACAAGTATCCAAATATTGATAAGGACTTATGCCTGCAAAAACGTATAAGCTTCTTATCTTATGAAGAACCTTTGGGGGTGACTTTGGCCAGTTTTGCTCTTTCCTTCTCTTTCATGGCAGCTTTTGTACTTGGCATCTTCATTAAGAACCAGGACACTCCAATTGTCAAAGCCAACAACCGGAATCTCTCCTACATTCTCCTCATCTCTCTCCTGCTCTCCTTCCTTTGCTCTTTGGTATTAATTGGCCGACCTGAGAAGTTGTCGTGTCTCCTTAGACAAACTACTTTTGGCATCATCTTCTCAGTGGCCATTTCTTGCATTTTGGCCAAGACCATCATTGTGGTTCTAGCCTTCATAGCCACCAAACCAGGCTCCAGGATGAGAAACTGGGTGGGAAAACAATTAGCCAACTCCATAGTTGTTTGTTGCTCTTTCATTCAAGCCATTATTTGTACAGTTTGGTTAATAACTTCTCCTCCATTCCCAGATTTTGACATGCACTCAATGACTGAAGAAATGATTCTGAAGTGCAACGAAGGGTCGGTCGCCATGTTTTACTGTGTCCTGGGCTACCTGGGCTTCCTGGCCACTGTGAGCTTCGCCGTAGCTTTATTAGGCAGGAAGTTACCTGATGGTTTTAACGAAGCCACCTTCAGCATGTTGGTCTTTTGCAGTGTTTGGCTGACCTTTATTCCAACCTATTTGAGCACAAAAGGAAAATACACGGTGGCTGTGGAGGTCTTCTCTATCTTAGCGTCCAGTGCTGGGTTGTTGGCTTGTATTTTTTGCCCTAAATGCTATATTATTGTTTTGAGGCCAGAACTGAACAAAAAGGTTCAAATTACAAGAAGATGAAATAAAACTATTAAAGTCCCCAACATCACTGCAGTTGGCAAATTCTCTGTCTCACAGAAAGAAAATTGTTCCTCCACCCTGGAATTCCATTCTACCTGAAACCCCATTCTTCTCAGCTATTGCTAGCCACCACTAAGCCCACAGAGATTACAGCTAGGCTGTTTTTCATTTAGTTTAAAGGACAGATTGTTGGATTTTTTGTTTCACACACATTTCCACTGCTTATGTTCCCAGCTTCTTTCTTTCTTTTGTGACATCTATACATTATATTCCTTTTATGTGCCATCGGTGAAAAGATAATATTAACAATGAATAAATGTAAAGGGTTAGAATTAGTTGTAGGTTTACAGAGATAAAGTCTTACAGGTTTGAGTCACACAAGTGTGTCACACAAGTGTGCCCTGGGAAGGAAGTGTTTCATAGATAGATATAAGGATTATTGTGTTGAATTGATGGTGTTGTAACATTTGGCAGCATCTCAGGTTTGGATCTAATGCCTGCGTTATGTGTGCCCTTCTCTTTACTACAGTGGGCACAGTCTCCATTATGGAGTGTGCTTCCCTTGTAGTTACCAAATTTCACTTGCACAGAAGGGCTCATTGAAAAACATTGATCTTGTGTAAGCAGTGTTAACAGTGCAAAGTCCATAGCAGAAGTTGTCCTCCACTTGCAGCCACAGAAAAGCATGTGTGAAATGTGGCCATAGCCTTCAGGCTTTAGAATTTTTAAAACAAGTTCCCTACTAGAGGCTTTTAGCCTTTTGATACTGTCCATGTGGTTTTCTTGGCAAAAACACTGGAGTGGGTTGCCATTTCCTTCTCCAGGGGATCATGCTTGGTCTGAGTTCTCTGCCGTGGCCTGTCTTTCTTGGGTGGCCCTTTTCATTGATCATGCTGCATGGGGGCCATTTGTCTTGAACACTGGCTAGGCAGGATTTCCCATCTTTGCAATACAGAACTCCCCATGCCCAATTCAATACATCCATCCTCCTTTGTTGCAAGCAATCCCCATGCAGGAACCGCTGTAGTTGCGCACTGTGAAAAGATCCTCTGATTAACCTGCTAGAGGCCTGGATAAGATGATCCTCCCGGTATCAAAGCTTTTGTTTAAAGTTTCTAGCTTTCCTCACACCATGGCTATGAAGACTTTACTCAAGCTTGCTGGACAAAGAGCTAATAGCCCTCTTAACAATACTGCCTTTTCCCAGTAATTCAGTCAGTAGCCCAGGGAAGGCCATAAATCCGCTGGTCAGCCTCCTCTTATTTCTTCCCCAAATTTAGTGCCCAAAATTTAAATACACCAATGAGAAGCCAGACCCTGCACACTCAGGCCACTCCCACAGTGGATCCTAACCTCTGCACAGAATTGGACCAATGACGGGATCCCCTCTTGAAATCTAGCCACTTCAGATTCTACGAAATGGCATCTCAGGCTCCTCCAGCTTTGTAGCTGGCTCAACACCAAAGCCTCCTTTCCCAGCCTTGAAGTTGGCCTTCTCTATGTGTTGAAACTCTTACCGCACCCGCAGCCGCTGGATCTTCATTATGTATACCATGATGTATACCAAGGGTTCATCGCATCTTTGCAGCCTCGAATCCACATGACTGATACACATATTTACCAAAAGTTTCTTTTGTCACTAGAACAAGCATGTGGTTTTAATTCTAGCAAAATTAATTGATCTGTTACTTCCACCATGTTGCCAGTATAGTTCTCCCAGTTCTTGGATTGTTCATGAATGTTCCATGTCATCCCATCTGCTCATCAGATAAGAGACATAATGGGAAGAGGAAGGGGGGGGATTTGGGCCCCACAGTGCCTTTTTGTGGTTAATGGGGTCTCATGTGCACTACTCAGCAAGCTTGGATCCAACCACCATTTAGTAGTCGCTGTATCCCCCTGGAGGGTTTTTTGTAATGTGACACAATTGGGCTGCTTCAGGTGTGTCAGATAATTTCTGCTTGTAAGTGTACACGTGTGCATAACAAGGAGAAGAAGAAGAAGAAGAAGAAGAAGAAGAAGAAGAAGAAGAAGAAGAAGAAGAAGAAGAGATTGGATTTATACCCCGCCCTTCACTTGGAGTCTCAGAGCGGCTTACAAACTCCTTTCCCTTCCCCTCCCCACAACAGACACCCTGTGAGGTGGGTGCGGCTGAGAGAGCTCTGACACAAACTGCTCTCTTTCAAGGACAGCTGTGCCAGAGCTTGTGACTGACCCAAGGTCACATCAGCAGGTGCGAGTGGAGGAGTGGGGAAGCAAACCCGGTTCTCCCAGATTAGAGTCCGCGTACTTAACCACTACACCAAACTGATCCCTTCCCCCAGGGTTGCCAGGGTAGGGACATACCTGCAAATTCTGGGAGTGGAGCCTGGAGAGGGTGTGGTTTGGGGAGGGGAGGAACCTCAGCATGGTACAATACCATAGCACCTAGCCTCCAAAGCGGCCATTTTCTCCAGGGGAACTGATCTCTATAGTCTGAAGATCAGGCCTAAAAGCAGGAAATCTCCAGGACTCACCTGGAGGCTGGGAATCCTACCATTCCCACTGGAGAGGAGAACTGGCCAACTTACCCTTCCCTTGTCTCAGAGACTTTGATAGGTGAAGAGAACAGAGAGCACATGGTGGGAGGAGCACATTTCTCTCTGGATAGGATTAAAGGTCCCGTTTAAAAGGTTTATTGCTATGCAGACGCCAAAGGTAAAATGGGAGGAACTAGTGTGGGGGAAATACAGAACATAGGAAAT
>NW_015164879.1:0-3655 GCF_001447785.1 Gekko japonicus
CTTCAATTTTCCAGTGCTACAAGTTGTGTTATACAGTAGCCCTCCCCACCGGACTAGGCTGAGCTCTGTCACCTGATCCTCTTAGTCCAGCTCCTGACACCTCTTTTAAGGCCCTTCCTGAACATGAGAGACCACCCCTGGGCAAGGCACACCCACCCATTTCCCTATCTTGGCTACCCACAGATAATTTTGTAAACTGAGATGTTACTCTCAGTCCCAACAGGCATGTCGCGGGTGAACCGCCCCCGGCTCAGCCAACTCAGGCGCAGCCAGACTGGCCCACTTTCCTCAGTCCTCACCCCCCTACGTCCTGCTCTCTGCCCCTGCGGCTTGGCAGGCCGTGCCTTCTGCCAGTTGGTCATGGGCATCTCTTCAACCAAATACTGGGCTTGGCGATGTCCTTGGGATCTGACTGGATCCTCCCCCACCATACCCATCCAAAACTTTCAAGAACGAGAAGATGCCATGAACCTCTGGGCAACTTGGTCCAGTGCCAGCCAAGTGCTCACAGTTACTCGTATTGCCGTATTTTGCTCTTAATCGTCACTAACCACTTCCTTTTACTATAAGTGTTTATCTTGGCCTGCAAACATTTTATAGTAGTGCTTCCTTTTCCAGGCAGCAGGGAAAAACAAACCTTGCTATAGATTCATCGTTGGCATGCCTACAAATCATTATGCACTTGCCTCTTATTTTATAAATGAAAGCACAGTGCTGAAACAGTGGCTCGAGGCAAAGTTTAGCATCAAAGGCAATCTTTATAGATACTCGCAGGAAAGGAGAGGAAGAGAACAAAACCCTCTTTTTCTGCAGGGGCTTAATGCAGCTTACAAGTTCACTTCTGGGCAGAATGATCTGCAGATTTCCAAGAAGTGAATAAATCTGCACAACGGCTATCATGCTGGCCCTCCCGTTTCAAATGTGTGTTTGATGGATAAGTCCTTCAGAATCAAGAGCTGAGACTATTTAGTGTGTACCCGTGGAAGCACAACTAGATGTGACTTTATAGGTGGACAAGGCTTATTACCTCTGTACCAGACTCCAAGGGACAAACAGGTATCTAGATCTTCAGAAGTGTTATCTGTCCCTTTGGGTGGGCTGCATGGGCAAGCTTCTGTGCACGTACAGCCACCTGGATGGGCAAACGGCACCTCCTTGGCATTGTTTCAGGTCAGCAAAAGCAGCACAGAGAGGCAGCGAGCCCTCCTCCTGCCACCCCACAGACCCGACCAGAATCAAGGCCCCGCAGCAGTACTAGAGGAAGCTCTTCACGGGGACCTGGAGCTGGTGGATGGCTGCCAGTCCCCCATAGACAAAACGTGGCAGAACGCTATATCTGTTTCAGCCCTAAACACATTTGGGACTGGGCTGCAAACAGACTCTGTACAGAAACCTGTGTGCGCCTGTGTTTTGATGCTTCACTGTACAATCCTTTGCGAGCCTCTTGAAAAGCCTGCCTGAAAACTGTAACACCAGGGCACTCTTCAGGGGTCCTGTTTGGCTGCATCTGGATTTCGTCACGGTGTTAATACATCATTTCTAAGTGGGACCTTGTAAAAACAGTGGCCTATTTGGCAAGCTCACTCGTCTGCATAATATGGCTTAGATCCCACGTAGAATTTCCGTGATTTTTGCTGATTCCCCCTCCCACACCAGCCCCAATGCTGCTCCTGGGTCTCCTGCGGGAGGTTGTTCCCACAGACATTCTAGGCAGAATCCTACTCTTTGACACCTGCACGTTTCTGGTAAAATGCCAACATCTCTCATGACTTTCTAACAGGTAACATGTCTGGAGTCTATCAAGAAAGGACTTGGGGGGGGGGGAATTTAAAAGGTATTTCCTTTTCAGGAGACCTACAGTAAACAGCACAGTTTCTATTCTTGCACATATTTAGCCAGGAATAAGTCCCACTGAACTCACTGACACTTACTTCCCCAAGCACGGACCATAAAGCACTATGCTTACTATGCTTATCAAGGCTGTGCGGAATAGTTAAAAAAATTTTAAAATGTCTGTTAGTATGCTTAATATATCAAGTAGTCAGAATTCTGAACTCCTTCCAGAATACAATCCACACAGTCCTTGAACAGGATCACCTCTATCAAGGAAGGGTGTTTCAGGGAGATGATCCATAGCATCTGTTCCAGTTCTCAGTTTCATGCAGCCTAATATGCCACCTTAGACTACCTGAATTTATGCCAAGAAGCCGTTAAAAGAAGCCACTTAGACATTAACACAACATAGCAAGAAAAGCATTTGCACTCTTTCAAGCTGAACACTTACTGCTTGTGCTTGTTTAATAAAATCAAGGATGTCTTCTTTTAAAGCCTGGTGTATTTTTGCTGGGCCTTTATCATCCCATAAACAAACTGCATGCACATCCCTAGAAAATACAGACATTTCGATCAGTACAAAATAAAAAGACCTTTTAAAACCAGTGAGGTTCAGAGACAAATGGGCCCCACGAACAATCTGCCTAACAAAATAATGCATACTAAAAAATAAAACACATGCAAAATTCCACAAGGGTGGAAGGAGGAACCACACAGTTTCTTTCCAATAAATCACTTCATAATGGCATCAACAAACGATAATATTAACATCTGAAGAAGTCGATCGATTTGAAGAAAATTAAAATAACCCAGCGCTACTCTGCGCTGCATTTTTCATAGGGCAATGGATGATGCCAGTTTATGATGCAGGAGGCCTGGGAGATGGAGGAGACAAAAACTGAAACAGCTTGAACAAGTCGGTTCTTTTACACACACAGGGAAGGTTGTGACTTGAGACTAGATCACATACTTCTGCATACAAGATCCTAGCCTTGATGCCTAGTATCACCAGGCACAGAAGCATTTGTGGCTGGTCTTAACAGACTAGATCTTAAGAACCCAGTGAGCTGCTGCTAGTCAGCATAGAACAGAGGTCTCCTCCTCACAACGGCTGGTTTGCCCACCAGCTTACTACAAATCTGACAGAGCCTTACAAATGGCCTGCTTGAAATACACATTCAAACTGGACAAATTCTGACAAATAATTATGGATGTAATGGCTCCCTTAGTTACGAAGAACTCTTTGCAACTCTAGAACAGGAAACATTATGAACTACAGAGATCAGATTCCTAAATCCAGCTTTATTCACCAGTCAACTCCCAACCTGGCACCCATGTGACCCCAAAACTGTAACAGAATCCGTTTACTGCAAGATTGGTTTTAGATGGTTCCTTTTGCCTTTGGAAAGGAAAAGCAGATTTTTAAAAAAATCAGTAAAGACTTACTCCAAACTCCCCCACTCATCTCAAGATTCGTATGCCCTTTTCATTCCACTTACTAGAGTGAAATATTGAACAACCTGAAGCGACCTGCTCTCCAAGCAGGCATCAGAAAGCAGATGGCAAGGCAGCAAACTTTTCTAAGAGCAAAGTCGCTTTCGGATGGGAAGGCCTTGTGTTTCATTCACCCAGCTCAGAAATATTGAACAACCTGAAGCGACCTGCTCTCCAAGCAGGCATCAGAAAGCAGATGGCAAGGCAGCAAACTTTTCTAAGAGCAAAGTCGCTTTCGGATGGGAAGGCCTTGTGTTTCATTCACCCAGCTCGCTTCCCTTCCCCCCCACACCCAATTCTTATACAGTCTTAGCCTCTCCCCTCAGGG
>NW_015164879.1:7472-7618 GCF_001447785.1 Gekko japonicus
CTAGAAAAGAACCAGAGAGAGGGACTTTAATTAAAAATGCTAGAAGAAGAAGAGAAGAGACATTGGATTTATACCCCGCCCTTCACTACCCAAAGGAGTCTCAGAGCGGCTTACAATCTCCTTTCCCTCCCCCTCCCCAGAACAGA
>NW_015164879.1:7741-7872 GCF_001447785.1 Gekko japonicus
GGCTCTGGTAAGTATTAGTCATAAAAGAACTCTATGATACAATGTTTTCCTCAGTTCTGCGTTACTTGCCGCTAAACTCTGAGATGCCTTCTCTTTTATAATAGGAAGAAAAGGGCATGAACCACAGAACT
>NW_015164879.1:8064-11164 GCF_001447785.1 Gekko japonicus
CAATTACAGCTATTAGATCCATTTCGCTAAGAAATTTGCTGATAAGTACCATTGGACAGGTGGGAGTGGTGACGCCTAGGAAACCAGCCATAGCTTGATCAAACAGGCCTGGGAGATGCACAGAAGAACAGCGGACAGCATAACAACAGGGGCCCGTGGAGAAACACGGGTTTATATATGCAATGACAAGTGATGAGGGCTGCTACAGAAGCAGTAGCAGAGTGAGGCCACTGGGAAGAGGGGGGGGGGAGTAGTAACATGATCCTACCCATGTTTACTCAGAAGGATGTTTCCACTTATGTAGCTTAGTTAAAGCTCGCTTTTCTCGCAGTGACTCGTGGATTACAAAGTGAGACAGAGAGGGAAAAGGGAATCATACAGTGTAGGACATCAAATGAATAATGCAATAGGACTAACTGTATAGAACTGAACAATGCAAGCAACAGAATGATCATACAGGGTAAGGTGCACATGAACAATGCAGATTACAGCTCTTGGCCAGCCAAAGATTTTATTCAGTGTGTTCCATTTAGGCTTGCGGGTGTTTGCGGCCTGTGGAACTTCATTAGCATACCACTTACCTAGTTTTAGATCTCTTTCTATTTCAAAGTTGCTTGGTAGCATTTAATTTAAAATTATCCAACACACCTTGAGTGCTTATGGCGAGCACTTTGGGCAAGAGTGCAGCTTATTATTTCCTTATTCTTACCAAGAGGCAAGGCATCAAAAACAGATACAAAAATCAAGGGCAGACGCTCAGGTTCAGGTGAGCCCCTGAAACCCTGTTTCTCAACAGGCTGGCTTTGATCACACCTATGGCTATGCCTCTTCCATTTCTCCCACTGTCCCTAACAGGAAACTCATGGATGCCAACATTTTCACTTCCTTGCGTGCATGCACGGGAAATTCTATTCCGAAGGCCAAGAGCAGGGCACTAGCAGACCTGGAAGCAACAGTTATTCTAGTTATCAGTTAAGCAAACCCCGAACTCTGAACTACTTTTTATTACCAACTGCCTTTCCCAAATGGCAATGCTTTTGAGCAGGGATGGCCAATATCTATTCTCAAGAACTGCTCCGGCCTCTAACATTATTGTGAGAACCAGAAATGTGCAAGCCTTGCACAGATGATCAGGCATTTATAAAACTGGCATCACACAGTGCACGTATTCTGATGCTGTACCACTGAGATCACCAAGGAACAAACAAGCTTCCTGAAACATCCTCTTATGAAGTGGATCGGCAAGTCCTTTCCTTTCCATGAATGTGCATGAGAGATCAATCAACTCTATATGGACTATACAATGTCTCATTTTTCTTCTCTTGACAAGTGAAACTGCTAGCAAAACATTTTGAGTGAAGTTTGCTAAGGTCAACAGGGGCCAGATAAAGATACTTCAGAGGGTTGGTCAGTTACACAGGCCACACTTTCCAGATCATGCTTGGAAAGCAATACTATTTAGAATTACTCCAATTTAAACCCATCAATTTCCATGGGTTTAGATGGAAATAACTCTGCATAGGACTTCTCAATTTGCTTCTATGGTAGATGTTTTTTTTCAAATCCAACCTCATAATTCAATTCATGATTTGTAATGTGTTAACTATTTTTTAAAAGCTTCAGATCTGTTTCAGTCTGCTTGATACCAGCTCAACATGTGCTTTTAAGATCAGAAATGTTTTCAAGTTATTATTTCACAAAGAATACAATTTACCACATTGGTTACAAGCACCCAGAGCTGACATCGCAAAGTAAAGCTTCACCGACTAAGCTTACTATTTTAGAAACCAAGCCCAAACCAAAAAATGGGTTTTACTCACTCAGTGTAGGGTCAAAGTGACCCCAAGATTAAGTCATAGAAACAAAAATGTTTGGGGGTGGTGTTTTTTGTTTGTTTGTTTTGTGCATAAAACATGCCACCAACTGCCAAGGGGGAAAAAATCAACTCTTTATTAAGTATTCCCAAAAAGAATAGAACAGCAGCAGAGATGCCAGGGAGAAAATATACTTCTCTCCATTTCATCCTACATCCAGCTCCCCTTTCAACGAAATCGGTAGCACAAATTACCCCAATGCTATCAAAGAATGATTTATCCCCCCAAAAAAGGGCAAGGGGCATTCTTCGAATGAAACACACAAAGAACAACTCATTAATGGTGAGGAATATACAGAGTATAGCCATGTAGAAGACTGCAAACAAAAGGTTTGTCTTCCCCCCCCCCCCTAACTACTCCAGGTCAATCTCACCCCAATTTTTGAACAACGATAATGTAATGGGGAAAAGGTAAAAAACCAAAACTAAATGAAAAGTACAAAAGAAATCCCATTTGGGGTTATATGGAACACTAGATTATCTGAATTTGACACAGGGCCTTTGACATAGTCCTCCAGTAATGGCACTCATTTACTGAAATATTATGAATGCTTCAATCAATTCAACAGCATTGCACAAAGAAAAGCCACAGGTCAGCTTTGGCAAGAGCATATTTACTAGTAAGGAAACACTGTACAGCTTTAAAACACCAAGTTTTATGGAGACGGAAAATGCTTGCTGTCAATCTACTTATCACTTGACCACAACATGATCAGGACCAAAAGAGTCAGCTAACAAGCAACTTAACACAAATTGTAATATTTCAGTGACTGGTGTTTATTCCTTTTCTGGGTAAAGGAATACTCATAGCAAAGAATTTCACAAAAGACCTAGTTGCTGTACATTCTCTTATAATGCATTGTTTTGTTTAGGAGCATGTTCTGGACATATCAATTTCCATTAAGGCCAGAAATGAAAAGTGTGTCTGATTTACATTTATATAACACAATGCTATATTATTTGGAGCAAAGGAAATCAGAAGGATGGTAATACAAGCAAAACTAGTTGCCAAACACTGTACTTAATACCCCAGTACACTGAATTAAATGCAGCTTTATTATGTTTCTGTAAGAGATCAGAAAATATTTCAACCTTTTACATTTAAGTCCCAGAGATTTTTCAGAACTAGCCTGGCACAAGCATCACATTTCTAGATTGGGGACTTTTTGAGTTCTACCTTCTGTGAATACAACTGTGAACAGTTACAGAGTTTTCTGGAGGATGCTT
>NW_015164880.1:0-686 GCF_001447785.1 Gekko japonicus
GAGACTGACCTGTAAAGCATCTGGATATAAATTTACCAGCTATGCAATGCACTGGATTTGACAAGCACCAGGGAAAGGACTGGAGTGGGTTGGATGGATTAGGACAGACAACTTTGAGACACGCTGTGCTAAGGTTCTGGAAGGTCGAGTCACCATCACCGTGGACACCTCGATCAGCACCACATATCTCCAGCTCTCCAGCTTAAAAGAAGAAGACACGGCTGTGTATTACTGTGCAAGATAAGCACAGTGAGGAAAAGAGAACTGGGGTCTGTACAAAAACCCACAGCTTGGCCACAAGGGGGAAATCTCTGGTGGTTTCCCCTTGAAGAAGAAAAAAGCAGTTGGCATAGTGAGAAAAGCAGGTTGTCCAAAGAGGGCTTGCAACTCCCAACAGATTGTCTGTGGCTGTGTGATGACGTAGCCCATTTCTGCAGCCACCCTGCAAAACACTATTACCTACTGAAAAACCCACAGCACGGGCAGCCGTGTGATCGCCGAAGTGCCCGTCTCCCGCAGCTTGCGAGGCCCCCTGCCAAACTGTGCATGCGCACACATGCGCAACTGACTCACCTCGCTCTCCTGTCCATGGCTTCCCCCTCGGCATCTGATCACGCTGGGGAGCATATGCGTGGTCGCTCGGGGGTTCTGACTGATCCCACTTCTCTTTTCCTTTGGTTCTAAAA
>NW_015164880.1:727-10808 GCF_001447785.1 Gekko japonicus
CCATCATTCTTTCAAAATGATCATTACTTATGCATTGAAACAGACACGATAATTATTAGCTTCCTGAGCTGCGGTGGCTCAAGTGGTTAAGACGCTGAACTGCAGGCTGTGGAAGGTCGGTAGTTCAGCAGTTCGAGACCCGGGTGCCGCATGACGGAGTGAGCTCCCGTCTCTAGTTCCAGCTCCTGCCAACCTAGCAGTTCGAAAGCAAGACATAAATAAATACGTAGGTACCACTGCGGTGGGAAGGTAACAGCGTTACGTGCGCCTTGGTGTTTAGTCATGCCGGCCACATGACCACGGAAACGTCTTCGGACAGCGCTGGCTCTTCGGCTTTGAAACAGAGATGAGCACCGCAACCCTAGAGTCGGATTCGACTGGCTTTCGAGCAAGGGAACCTTTACCTTTAAGTTCCAGCATCTTCTGTCTTCTTGTTAATACAGAGTTGATTAACTAATAAAAAATACATTGGAGCCCAGAAAACCATTTAGGTCTATAGATGCCTACAGTGTAGGCTAGGGGAGAGTCTTCTCCCCCACCCCATGACCTACAATATAAGAGCACATACCTATCTACTCCCTGGGCCTCCCAGCCCCCCGAACTAGATATACATCGAGCTAATAAATATGTAGCTTGCTATTTTGATAGAACATTACAAAATTACATTACATCAAGCTGTATCAGAAACATGGAGCTTCCTGCTTTTAACTGGAGTCCACGGTGAATGTGTCTTCCTTTTTACAGCTCAAATTTCAGCTTGCTCTAGCTGAGGCAAACCTAATGCAGATAACAACACTGATCCAGAAACAGAGTCATATGCAATATATTGAGTTTGCTGACCTTCCGCAAACATTTCATCTGACCACAACCAAAGGAGTTTAGAAATATTAGGTTTCAAGTCTCTTCAAATCTTAAGCGTTTCTGGGGGAAGATCCAGAAATACAAGTATTCTGCTTCCTTGAAAATCCAAGCCGCTCTGCTGATATGCTTCTGATTTATTTTTGTGTCTAATCAAGAATTATGTTGCTATTGCAGGATGATAGCAGGAATCCAAGCCCTGCCCCTGGTATTCATAGTGATTTATTTTATTTATTTATTTATTTATTTAGATATTTCTACCCCGCCCTACCCCGCAAGCGGGCTCAGGGCGGCTTACAAGGGGCGTGAGCCCATATATAAAACCAATAAAACCATAACATTTAACCAACAGTACAGTTTAACAATAAACAATAAATAATAAAGTGCTTCTATTTAACAAGATGGTCTCAGTAGTTTTAATAATGACTTCCAGCAACCCCCTATTTGGCGTGTCGCTGTCCACTAGAAAGTGCAAACTCGTCCGTTGTTCTCGTCGCCATGTAGTTCTTATATCTCCAATTGCTCGGGCGCTCCTGGCCCTGATGGTATTACCAACCGTTGGTAGTGGTGGTAGTTGCGGCCTGGACAGGGAGGATGACTGTTGTCATGATGAGCAAGACACACGGCCTAGTTGATGTTAGGTGGATTGGGCAGGATGTAGTGATCTGGAGTTTTGTGTTGAGAACAACTCCTCCCCCACATTACTGGAGGATTGGGGAAATTCCTGTGACATCAGGAGGCAGCTGGGCACATGTGCAGCCTTAGAGACAGTGTTCCAAGTTGCCCGCCGGGGGCAGGGCATTTCCCCATCATCTGCTCATCTCTTCTGCTGCAGCTTTTGTGGCTGGTGGGAGAAAAATAATGGAGACACAAAATGTTGCTGGCAATAGCATGATGTCATTTCCAGGAAAACCCCGGAAGCAATGTCAGTCCTTTCTGAGAACTGCTAAAAGCATTACGTTTCACTATATTGTTTCCAGGGATTCCCAGACAGATGTGATGCTGTTTCCAGGTTTTCTCCAGATGTGATATTACATCATAGCTAATAGTGCCCCCTTATAACCCCCTACTCCCTGTACTCCCACTGACTGCCAGTGTCTGTCAATGTACCTCGAAATTAATTCTAACCATTGGGATGTGACTGTTTGAAGAGGCCAGGAAGTGATTTCACTAGAAATGGACAATGGACACTTTTAACTATCTGATTCCATAGGAGATAGCCTATCCACCATCTGACTCGATAGGTGATATTGAAGAAGAAGAAGAAGAAGAAGAAGAAGAAGAAGAAGAAGAAGAAGAAGAAGAAGAAGAAGAAGAAGAAGAAGAAGAAGAAGAGATTGGGTTTATACCCTGCCCTTCACTACCTGAAGGAGTAGTGAATCACTTTCCGTTTCCCTCCCCATAACAGACACCCTTGTGAGATAGGTGGGACTGAGAGAGCTGTTTTGAGGACTGCTCTAGAGAGAACAGCTCTGAAAAAAACTCACGACTCATCCAAGCCTCTGGAGGGGGGGGCAGGGAAACACCAAAGCTACTGCTACAGACAGACTAACATGGTGACCCATCTTAATTAATTTATAAAATGTTATACAGCATAGGATATATTCAGGTATGGTGAAGAAGACAGGTGAAATTGCTGACATCTATAGGAATGGCACCACCACTAAACATCTCAGTTTTTAGCCTGTCTTGGTCTGTTTTAATAGGAGCTACTTTGACATTATGCAAATCACATTCTGGTGCAATCTTCCTTAAAAGGATGGCCGAGGTAGAAGACACAGAACTGAAAGTCTTGTGTTGTATTCCTCTTTGTCCTTTCAATTTTTTC
Source organism: Gekko japonicus (assembly GCF_001447785.1). Lineage (NCBI taxonomy): Eukaryota > Metazoa > Chordata > Lepidosauria > Squamata > Gekkonidae > Gekko > Gekko japonicus. The sequence goes on from NW_015164880.1 coordinate 3,414, forward strand.
CAAAACGAATGGATTCAAGACTCTTGATAAATTGCCTCTTGCTCTTCCCAGCATGTAAGACAAACTTCCATTATTCCTTTACGGGGATGTTGATATTTGGATGGTGGATATATTCTATGGTGCTATTTTCTTTGCATCTTTTAACCATACTTTTTACATTCTTTAACTTCCCTGCAGGTGTCTCTCCCCAGACCCTTGTTGAGACTGGTGGTGGCATCAAAAGACCTGGAGAGACGCTACAACTGACCTGTACAGTGTCTGGATTTTCTTTAACAAGTTATGACATGTACTGGATCCGTCAACCACGAGGAAAGGGACTAGATTGGATGGGAGCTATGTGGAGAGATGGAAACACTGCTTATAATAGCGCTTTCCGAAACCAGATTAGCTTCACAAGAGACACTTCCAAAAGCCAGGTCTACCTGCAAATGAATGGCTTGAAGGCAGAAGACACTTGTGTGTATTACTGTACGAGGCACACACTGAGAGAAATTCTTTCAGAGGCAGCACAAAAACCACACTCCCAGAAAAGCAAGCACTGCTCATGCATGTCTCTGTGTGCAGCATTTGGAGAAAGTGGTCTCTTTCATCCTGTTCATTTCTTCTGTCACTGACAACCTGATGTCAGTCGTCATTCATACTTCAACAGCACTGTCTTCGTTAGGATACTAGGGCTTTGCCCCTGTTCTCTCTGCTCGCCAACCTCATCACTCACTGTTCTCATGATATTTAATGGTTGTTTGAATACAGAACAGGTTACTCTGTATCATGCTAAAGGAGCTCCAGAAAGACCTGATTAGGTGATTGTGAGAGACATCTTCTTTTGTTGGACAACTGTAGGTAAAATTGGATTTATAACAAGTACCACACTGCACTTTTCTGTCTGATGGGTACCCAAAGCAGCTTACATTGTTCTCCTGTCCACCATTTCATCCTCACAGCAGCTGGCCTGTGAATATGAGCTGACACAAAAATGAAGACCACTTTCAAACAGCCTTTGTATTCTGTTTTAGTAACTTGTTGCTAATGGATTCCCCCCACCCCGGCATTTCAGATAGACCCATTTTAGTAACTGGTTGCTAGCGGAATGTCTTTGCCTGTTCATACAAATTCACTTGTTTCAGATTAGCAAAGTGTGGTTGAGACACTTTTGACGGAAATGGCTTTTAAAATCAGTTTTCAACCCTTTCATTGTGCTTCTGAATCACTGTGGTGTACTGTTTGAAATGTCTATAGTGCTGAGAGCCAGTTTGGTGTAGTGGTTAAGTACATGGACTGTAATCTGGGAGAACCCTTTCATTGTGCTTCTGAATTACTGTGGTGTGCTGTTTGAAATGTCTATAGTGCTGAGAGCCAGTTTGGTGTAGTGGTTAAGTACATGGACTGTAATCTGGGAGAACCAGGTTTGATTCCCCACTCCTCCACTTGCAGCTGCTGGATGAACTTGGGCAAGCCATAGTTCTGGCACAGCTTGAAGGGCAGGGTATAAATCGTGAAGAGTGGGGTATAAATCCAATCTCTTATTCTACTTTCTCTTCTCTTCTGCTTCCTACAATATTGCTTTCCTCTGCCCTTTTTTGTCTTCCTCAGCCTTTTATAAATGTTCTACGGTGAGCGTTATAGCACTAAATCGCTATAATACTGAAGTGCTATAGCAGCACCATTGAGATGCATTGACTCAGTGCTGTTACTGTTTGAAATAACCATAGCACTTCAGTGATGGCTACTAACGGAAGGAAATTTGTTGTACAGTACCCCCAACTCTGTATTCCTTTACTCAAAATCAGGCCAACAACAAATCCAATTTAGAATGGTAATGTGAAAAAGGCCTAAGTGTGGCCAGCAACAGAAAAGTCCCTGTTTGGTGGGGGTTTTTTCAAATTGTGGGAGAAGTTATTGGGATATTGGCCAGGAGAGTGAACAAAATAGGTCATGCAGAAAGTAATACCTAATAAGATGTGTGCAAATGTTCAGGGATCACTGTTTCTGCAATCTCAGGCAAATAAACCAGAAATATCCTGCAACTCCAGCTTCTTTTGCACACTGGAAGAGCATGGATGGCTTCAAGAGGGAATCAGATAAACATATGGAGCAGAGGTCCATCAGTGGCTATTAGCCACAAAGTATAGGTAGGAACTCTTGGTTTGGGGCAAGTGATGCTCTGAACTCTTGGTGCTTGGGGGGGGCACAGTGGGAGGACTTCTTGTGTCCTGGCCCCACTGCTGGACCTCCTGATGGCACATGGTATTTTTGGCCCCTGTGTGACAGAGTGTTGGACTGGATGAGCCATTGGCCTGATCCAACATTGCCTTATGTTCTCTTATGTCCTTATAAGTGTGTGGTGAATGTGACAGCCTAGAGATTCACCCATAAAGGATCTTGCATCCTCCCCAACCTCTGGGCTCCCAAGACATCGCTCCTAAAGTCTCCCAGCATTTGCCAAGGCAGGGTTGGGAACTCTTCAGAACAGATGTGGAATGGCCAGCAAGGAAGAGCATGACCAGACCCGTACTTTTCATTGCTGACCTCACCACACACCGGCTGCTAAGGAGGACCATGAGCACAGCAGTACCTCACTCCTCCCTGGGACAGCTGAGGTGTGGTTCGACTGGAAAGGAGAAACAGGGCTGTACCTGCCTTTGTTCTGCAAGATCACACAAGGTATCATCAGCAAGAAGGAAAGGCACCCCTTTTCCCTCCAGATGCCTCTGCACTCCTTTATCAAGTGAGGAGGATGTGGTGGTGGGTGGGGCAGCAGCTGCAGGAGGAGTCATTGTTCATTTTCTTGGCCATTTTGGCCTCCCAGTCCACCCCTGTATGTTATCTTGAAGGATATGCAAATGAAGTTGACACTTGTCTCAATAAATGTGCAATGTTCTTGCCTGGCTGCATTTGGCAGTTGAGCCTTCAGGTTCTCTAGTTTAAAAGGAAGGACTTGAATAGTCTTGCTTGGACCACACAAAATGGCACGTTGGCTCCATATGCTTCTTATTGTAGCCATCTGGGAAGGTAATTTTGTCCATTCCCATATCATTTATAAATATCTTCATAAGATCATTCCACAATAAGAGTTTTATCATTAGTGTATGGTATGAAAGTAAGTGTGACTTCATATTCCCTTTTCCAGGATCCCATTCAGAGGTTGTTTTGACCAAAAAAGGTTCAGAATTGAAGAGACCCGGGGAATCTTTTCGGCTGACGTGTTCCACCAGTGGATTTGTCCTGAACGACTGGTACACTGCTTGGGTCAGACAGAAGCCAGGGCAAGGTCTGGAATGGTTGGTGCGGTACCACAAATCTTCAGCAACCAATTATTATTCACCCACCATCCAAGGACGATTCACAGCCTCCAAGGACAGCTCCAACTTCTACCTCCAAATGGACAACCTAAAGCAAGAAGACACGGCTGTGTATTACTGTGCGAGAGACACAGTGAATGGAAGCCAGTCTAAGCTCATGCAAAAAGCCCCCTGCTATGTAATTTCGGGAAAGAATGTACTTCTAGTGGCGCTCATGTTCCACTACATCAGTAACTGAGAAACGGAACTTTGATGGGAAACCACAAATATGAGAAAATGAAATCTAGCTTTACCACAGGAACCTCCGGGACTTTCAGTGGAAGTCTTACCCATTTCTTATCCTTTCCATTGGAACAAGTCTGAGACCTTCTGCGTGCAAACTCTGTAAACCATCCCTAGTCCACATTTCCTTTCTATATTACACAAGGAAAAGGAAAATAGTTGCATTTCAAACAAATGCATAGAGAAATCCACCCTACACTGAGTGTATTTTAAAGATACCTATAGTGCAAAGCAGTTGCTGAGACGCATTGGGTTTTTTTGTGTGTACGTATATATAATCCATCATCTTCACCAACCATTTTTCTATTGTAGGTAATGTCGAAATTTTCCATTTGGGGGCATATAATAATCTTGTTGCCATTGTCATATACAAAAACAAGGTTTCATGAGTATTTTCTACCTGTTCATTAGCCCCAGCAAAAAAAAAAAGCCTCTGGTTTCATTTATGTACTCTTTAAAATCTTCTGGATAAGGAAATGTATTTGTCTCCAGTATTTTGTGGCTTGATTGCATGTCCACTATAGGTGATAAAATGTCCCTTCTTGCTCTATTCTTCATTTATCTATTCTGTAACTCCCTGGAAGACTGCCAAAACAGCATCATGACTGGATCCAGCCACAACCAAGTAGTATAATGGCTACCTCCTTTCTTAATGTAAGGCAATGTGATTGGGACAAATATATACTGTATTAGGGCTAAAGGTTAAGAGTGGGATTAGGATTTGACTGAAATCCTCCCTCCAATGATTTCACAACGTTGGAAGACATTGGGGCTGCCTTTGTCTCAAATTTGGAGGCTGTAGCTGGTGCAGAATGCGGCAGCCAGGTTGCTGGTGGGTGCCCCTAAATGGGAAAACATCCAACCTGTGCTGAAGGCGCTGCATTGGCTGCCTATAGTGTACTGGATTCGTTTCAAAGTGCTGGTGCTCACCTTTAAAGCCCTACATGGCCAGGGTCCGACATACCTGAGGGACCGCCTTTCCCCATACAGGCCCCAAAGAGCACTTCGGTCGGGGTCACAGAACTGCTTAGTGACCCCGGGCCCTAAAGAGGCCAGGCTAGCTATTACGAGGGCCAGGTCCTTTTCGGTGGCGGCCCCTATCGGGTGGAATGAGCTCCCGGAGGAGATCAGGGCTCTGCAGGACCTTTTACAGTTCCATAGAGCCTGTAAGACGGAGCTCTTCCGCCAGGCTTTTGAATAGGGGCCACCGCCACCACTACCACCACTGCATATATGCAGAGCAGGACTGTCAGGAGAGGCTAATGAGAAACTGGAACATCATGGCTCATGCCATGTCCCCCACCCTTCTGATTCGATCTTGGACCTCTTTCTGACATATAATGGAGAGTGTGTAAGTCTAGTCCTCCATGTATCTTGTGAGCTGTGTATTGTTTTAACTTCTGTTGTTTTAATGTATCTGTTTTATAGCACTTTGTGCCTTGTAAGCCGCCCTGAGCCTGCGTGCGGGGAGGGTGGGATAGAAATGGAATGAAATAAATAAAATAAATAAGACTCTTCAAACTTAGCGGTATATTTACTGTTTTATTGTTTTGGCCATTGTTAACAGACATGTCCTTGGAGCACCTTTCATTTTTTAAAAAAAGTTATACAACTTTTAACTAGCTTCCAGACCATAAATACTTTATGATCCTTCAGATGCTGGGTGTTTAATAGGGTAGTCTTGGGAGAGCTCCTTTGGGAAAACTTTCCATTATGAACAGGTTTCCAAAGAAAAGGGGAAAAATGCTATTTAACAAGTGTGGTGTCCAATGCTACAAATAGAATTAATTAGCAATTTAATTTGCCATTACACAAGCTTTCTTGAATACCTAAGATTTTATATTAAGTGGTTAGAATATCTAGTTGGAAAAAAAAATACATTTCTAGCATTAGAAGATGGAACTAGACCCATCAACCTTGGGACAAATGCTTCCAGAAGCAATTGTTAAGTGGGTGATCAGAGAGTATTCCATGTTCCTGACATTGTGAGGTACAGAACTGTATGGGTTTATGGGAGAAGAAGGGGTTTTTTTGTTTTCTGTTCTTATGGTGGCATTGCAATACAAAGTATTCGGAATGTGATTCTTTAAATATTGTTGTTGATGCATGCGTGTGGATGGAATGTTAAATATTTGTACTCTTTCTTAATAACAAAGGTAACTTGAAGTTTTCTTCAGTGAACCAGCACAATTGTTGGTTTTGCCAGGAAAACGTTACTTAATTTGTATGGATTCTACCTGTCTGCACAATGATTCAGTAAAGATTTTCAGCTTGGTGACTGAGAGATAAACAAGAGTCTTTGGGCATATCTTGAAGCATGTTCTCTTTCTCTGTTTTTAAGTCAACTATTTTAAAAAGCAGTGGAAAAATTAATAGAGGTGTACGCCTAAAAACTTCAGCTGAGGGATATGAATAAGTAAGACACCTTTGAGCTATATGGCTTTAGTATTGAAGAAATGGCTCAGCGTGGTAGAGCATCTGCCTGGCATGCAGTAGGTCCCAGGTTTAATCCCCGGCATCTCCTGTTGAAAGGATCAGATAGTGTCAGAACCCACAGCTAACAACGTAGTACATGCTTTATTGAAGAGCTATAGATGCATTAACACAGGCACTGTTAAGAATGGCGGCCGGCCCTGTGCCATAATAGGATATACGGTATTCGTATGCACCCCCCTACTGCCCTGGCCAATTAGGCACCCTCCCACGCGCGGGAGATAGAACTCCGGCCGTTTAGCGCTGAAGCTGGGAACGAAACTCTCCCACGGTTCCCGAGAAATCCAGACAGCTACATCCCCACCTGCAGACCTTTAGAGATAAGTGTTGTAGCAGCACAGAAGCACAGAAAGAATGCAAAGGCAATCAGAAGACAACCAGCTTCCCCACCCCCATGGCAGCATAGCTAACAGGCAGCAGGTGATAGAAAGATGTCTGCCTGAGATCCTGGAGAGCCACTGCCAGTCTGAATAGGCAATACTGACTTTGATGGATCAAGGGTCTGATTCAGCATAAAGCTCTGTGTGTGTGTGTGTGTATTTATGCATGTATATGTAACCAGCAATACATATAACTATAACTATGTAACATTTAACTAGACATATTGTATAATTATGTGTTTGGGTAGAAATGAGTTGCTGTGACCAGATCTGTCTGTCTTTCTTTTGTTTGTTTGTTCTTTCTTTAGGAGATGGAGGTGGGCAATGGAACATTCATCACTGAGTTTGTTCTCCTGGGTTTTCCTGAACTTCATGGAATAAGGATGTTGTTTTTTGCCCTTGTTCTTCTGATGTACTTAATTTCAGTCTCGGGCAACTGTTTAATCATCACAGTGGTCTTTATGGAACCTAAACTCCACATGCCCATGTATTTCTTCCTCAGCAACTTTTCCTTGGCTGAACTCTGGTGCACCACAGTGGTGGTACCCAAGATGCTGACCAACCTAGCTTTGGACCAAAACACCATCTGCTTCACATGCTGCATGGCCCAAGCTTATGTTGCCTTTTCTATGGGAGCCATCCAGTTCTTCAACCTCACTGTCATGTCTTTTGACCGCTACATAGCCATTTGCAAGCCCTTTATATATAATGCCAAGATGACGAATGGCCTTTGTTTGTACCTTTCATTGCTGACTTGGTTCAGTGGGTTTACAATTAACTTTTTCCAGGGTGTTGTCGTTTGGACTTATCCATATTGTGGGGACAACGCCATTGACCACTTCTTCTGTGACATTGGGCCTATTTTGAAATTAGCTTGCACTGACACAACACTGTTTGAGCTTATAGGAGTCCTTTATGGGGCCATTGTTATGTGGGGTTCA
>NW_015164881.1:0-1090 GCF_001447785.1 Gekko japonicus
AATCTCTTCTTCTTCTAAAAATGTTGTAAGGGGCTGAGCCTGATGGGGCCTGCAGTGCAGGAGGGTGAGGTGCTCTTGGTTCCCTCACCCCATGCCTTATTGAGTGCTAAAATGGCTGCACACACACACACACCATGTAGCTGTTTTGGCACTTACAAAAGCAGGGGGAGGTAGGCGGGGGAAATGGGGGAACATTGGCAGTGTCCTGATGTGCTGCCATCACTCCCCATGCAAGCAGAAGTGACATCAGTGTGTCATCAGTTGATGCCAAGGGCACTATAGAGTTTCGTGCAAATGTCAGTGCTTCTCTGGCACCCTATGGTGATGCACTGACGTAACTTCTGGGTGCATGAGGAATGATGTCAGTGTGTTGCTGGTGAGGTCATTATGTCACTGCCAAGGGCCCCAAGCCATTGGTGAGTCACCCCTGGGGGAGCAAGAGTACCTCAGCCCGCCAGGTTGCAGCTCTCACTGAATTTTTTAATCCGTCTAAAATGACAGCAGCAGTGTCTTTGACGTGGTCAGAAGGACTCCCATCTCTTTGAGCTTAGCCCAGAGTTGGTATCTAGACCCAGGTCTCCCTGGTCCTAGTCACCCTAACCACTACACCACACTATCTCTCTGTGATGGTGTTCTACAATTATAACATCACAAAGTTATTTTCACCGCACCACACAACAGGAAAGGCCTGTGAATAAATTCATTGTTTCTTGCTGGAGTGGCCTTGCTTGAACTTGCTCTGGCTATTTGGGGGAGGGTGGCAACTGAGTTACAAAAGTGTAGTAGAGGGACATGTTAGTTTTAGGCAGATTAATAAGGATACATGTTGTTTTCCCACAGCGGCTCCAATAGTCTTTTTCTTCTCTAAACTGGGTTTGGAAAGTTTGAAATCTGGGTAACCCACAAAACCACTAAAGATAGATTATTTGTTCAGAGTATGGCGGCTTATATTGTAATACCCTGTTGATTGATTGGCTGATTGATTGATTGTGCAGCCTTATGCTTCTAGCTGTCTTTGCTATAAAAACCTTCCTTGGAGAGAACAAGAAAATGGGGGTGGGGCATAATTTATGTAAAACACTTCGGTCTT
>NW_015164881.1:9515-11059 GCF_001447785.1 Gekko japonicus
ATTGGGGAGAAAGGCAGGGTACAGAGAAGGCAAGTAAATAAATCCCAAATCACTGTTCTGCACCGGTCTATAATATAATTCTGCTTGACATCAAAGTGTGTGTTTGAACAACAGTACTTGTAGGGTTTTATCCTGTTACTACGCAGCGACAAGCGTTACCTGGCTTTCTGTTTCATACAGAAAGAGGTCCCCCTGAAGCAAATGGCAGTTTCAGAGGGTAAGCTCTATGGTGTATGACAGATGATAGGCGAATTCCCCGCCAGGTTCTTCCTTCCACAGGCATTGCCCCCAGATCTCTAGGACAGGGGTCCCCGAACTTTTTGAGCCTGCAGGCACCTTTGGAATTCTGATAGAGTAACAGAAAGAGGTCCCCCTGAAGCAAATGGCAGTTTCAGAGGGTAAGCTCTATGGTGTATGACAGATGATAGGCGAATTCCCCGCCAGGTTCTTCCTTCCACAGGCATTGCCCCCAGATCTCTAGGACAGGGGTCCCCGAACTTTTTGAGCCTGCAGGCACCTTTGGAATTCTGATAGAGTGCGGTGGGTGCAGCCGCAAAATGGCTGCCACTAAGTGGCTCCCACAGCTTACCTTCAGTCACACAGTGAAGATCCTTGGACTCTGGTGGCAGTTGCTGCCAAAGCAACATATATTTTTTTTTAATCTGCAAAGCCAACCAAGTCTCCAGTGGCCAGTCAGGAGCCTTGCTGGGAAAAGCCCTACCTAGCCCCGCCCACTTTCTCAAAAAAGGTGTTGGTGGGTACCCACGGGCACCATGTTGTGGGCCCCTGCTCTAGGAAGTCCCCAGGTTGGAGCTGGTACCTCCTAGCTGTATCTTTCCATGGTGGCGAAGACTGCAAAAGGGGAAGAGAATGGCTCACTGCAAGCCACACACACCCTTCTTCTTTTGTCTCGGAGCGTGTCAGTCAGTTCCTTTTGAAACCTACCACATCACCCATGAGGGCTAGCAACTTGTTCTTTCTTTTATGACATTTATTTTCCTGTCTGTGGCACAAGCTGGGATATGGAGAGGGTGTGGAGGGGATGCTGCAGGCAACATTAAATGCTGCCTTGTTCCTTTTAGTCCCTTTCCTGAGACAAAGGAAGATATACTGTGTCCCCTGCAGCTTAGGAATCTGCCATCCTTCCACCCCATTTATTTCCAGCCCACTCCTCGCAGGCCATGTCCTGCAGCACCACTACCCCCTCTCCCCCCCACCCTCCCATTAATTATATCCTCCAACTTGCTGCTTCCTGGATCGCTCACGTATGCCCTGAATTGTAATGGTTGCTCTGTGCGAGATGGAAGGGGGCGGCTTGCCTGGCAGGAAATAAATCTCAGCAGCTGTGGAACCAGCTTACGGAGGAAGCCCAGGCTCTTTGTGGTGCAGAGACTGAGGTTAGGGACTACCGTTTAAACTCCCCACTTGACTGTTGCGTTGCATTGCAGTAATTCGGGTGCCTCTTCAGCATCCAGCCCAGGCTGCGAGTGCAAAGGCACAAGTGATGCGCAAACACCAAGGAGCGGAGGGTGGTTCAGCTTTCT
>NW_015164882.1:0-2981 GCF_001447785.1 Gekko japonicus
GGAATTGGGATGAGGAAAAGTGGGAAGCATTCCTAGATTTGAGCCCATGAGCACTGAGGGGTGTATGCTGAGAACAGATATGTACCCACTTCTAATCTCTAGTTTTGTTTTGTTTTTCTCTTCTTATGGGGGACAAGAGTGGCCCAATGGAATCTGGATGGTAGGAATTGCTCTCCCAGAATTCTTTCAAAGCACTCCTTTGGACCTGCTCTCTGTGTTCACCTAACATAGAAAGTCAAAATGAGAACTTGGGAGGCTTCCTATAGGCTCTGTATCCTGAATACAATTTAAGAAACAGCCCTGACACTAAAAGTACAAATGTTGTAATATTGTGTTGTGGTCATTTGTTGGCAGTACTCATAGTGAGAATGCATTGGCTTAATGAAAATGAGATGGAATGCACACAAATATTACTTAAGCTTCCAAAGACATTGCACATGGATTGTGACCTGAGAAACCTTAGAAAGCTCATTGCTTGTCCTGAGTTGGAAATACAAATTGCATTGAACTATGTGGCTGTTTAATGAACCGTGCAACAGGTAGATCAGGAGCAATATTTTAAGTCCTCAGCTAGTCAACCCTGTCATCCCCCCCACCTCCTGTCTGTGTTATTTCAGATTAGTTTTCAGTCAGTGTTGTTTTAAATGGGTTGGCTCCAGCCATCTTTTTTGCTTAATCTCACCCCAACTTCTGCTCCCCTTAGTAACACTCCATCCCACTCGGCTTTAGTCCATATGGATCCTGTGAGTCCTGGCATAACTTTTTAAAGTGGTCAACATTATACAAAAGGGGACTTTTTAAACAAAGGGGATTTTAAACAAAGGGACACCCTCTCCTTTTTCATTCAGTGGAAAAGCTGGTTGGATCCAACCTAGCAGTGGCACAATTAAAATGTGGAGGTTGTGTTAGTAATTTACCATGCCATCCTATGCAAGGTTACACTCTTTTAAATACATCAAAGTCAAAGTGTGTAACTGTTTACAATTGCACATAGAGTTGCCTAGCCCCCACCAGTGGCAGGTGATTCCCCACTGCAGCCACTGCCCCCCAGCAATCAGCTGGCTGTTGAGGGGATTTACCAGTAGTGGGGGAAGGCCTAGTCCAGTGTGGCAGCAATGTTGCTAGCAGTGCAGTGATGTTACTTCCAGCATGCAATGGAAGTGATGTCACTGAAAGTGATGTCATTGCAACACCAGTGATGCAGAATGCTCTGGTATTTATTTATATTTTATTTTATTGTTTCAGTTTATACCCCACCCTCCCCATGAATGGGCTCAGGGCGGCTTACATTAATTGGTACCTAGTACCATAAAACCGTATACAAAAGTTAAAACAATTTAAACATTAAAACATACTAATAATTAAAGTGCTGGTGGTAGTAAACATCTTTCACTAATTAGGACGGTGTACTATAATGGTGTACAAACAGCTATTTCCAATTCAGTGATCCTCAGCATTGTGCGATGGTATGGCACAATCTCCAGGCCAGAGCTGACCCATAGCCGCCAATGTTGTTGTTGGTGGTGTGGTGGCTCCTAATTGAAAGCTTGGTGGAAGAACTCCGTCTTGCAGGCCCTGTGGAACTGTAGAAGGTCTTGCAGGGCCCTGATCTCTTCTGGGAGCTCATTCCACTAGTATGGAGCTGCCACTGAAAAGGCCCTGGCCCTGGTGGCAGCAAGCCTGGTGTCCTTAGGGCCTGGTATGGTCAGTCAATGTTGTGATCCTGACTGGAGTGCTCTCTGGGGTATGTATGGGGAAAGGCAGTCCCACAGGTATTTTAGACCCTGGCCACATAGGGCTTTAAAGGTCAATATTAGCACCTTGAAGCAAATTCGGTATGCTACTGGCAGCCAGTGCAGTGCCTTCAGCACAGGCTGGATGTGCTCCCATTTAGAGAGGCCCACCAACAGCCTGGCCACGGCATTCTGCACTAGCTGCAGCTTCCGGATTTCCGGGCAGCCCCATGTAAAGAGCATTACAGTAGTCTAGTCTCAAGGTGACCATCACATGGATCACTGTAGCCAGGTCATCACGGCCGAGGAAGGGAACCAACTGCCAAATCAGCCAAAGATGGTAAAAGGCCAACCTAGCAGTGGCTGCTACCTGGGCCTCCATTGTTAAGGAGGCATCCAGGAACACTCCTAACCTCCGGCGCTGGCACCAGTGGTGCCCTGCCGAAGGTCAGGAGTGGGATCCCTACCCTCGAACCACCCCGACTCAGGCACAGGACCTCCGTCTTCACCGGGTTCAGCTTTAGCCAGCTCAGTCTGAGCCAACTAGCCATAGCTTGCAGAGCCTGGTCCAGGTCTTCTGGTCTGGAGTCTGACTGGCCGCCCAACATCAGATAGAGCTGGGTGTCATCAGCGTACTGATGACAACCCAGCCCATGCCTCTGGGCAATCTGGGCAAGGGGGCACATGTAGATGCTAAATAACATCAGGGACAGACAGTACAGCCCCTTGAGGCACACCGCACTCCATCAGGTATCTGCTGGACTGCTGTTCCCCTAGTGCTACCCTTTGTCCACAACATTGGAGAAAGGAAGAAAGCCATTGCAAGGCAAGTCCCTGAATCCCCATGTCGGCAAGGCGGTGGGTCAGCAACTGATGGTCGACCATGTCGAACGTGGCTGACAGATCTAACAGCAACAATATTGCCGAACCGCCTTGATCCAGGTGCCTCCGGAGATCATCCGTCAGAGTGACTAGTGCCGTCTCTGTCCTGTGTCCTGGGCGGAAGCCGGACTGGAAGAAGTCTAATACGGAAGTGTCATCCAAAAAGCCCTGGTATTTGGTGTACAGTTTGGTGTGGTGGTTAAGTGCATGGACTCTAATCTGGGAGAACCGGGTTTGATTCCCCACTCCTCCACTTGCAGCTGCTGGATGACCTTGGGCAAGCCATAGTTCTGTCAGAGCTGTTCTCTCAAGGACAGTTCTTTCAGAGCTCTCTCAGCCCTGCCTACCTCACAGAGTGTCTGTTGT
>NW_015164882.1:7890-11006 GCF_001447785.1 Gekko japonicus
GGGGGAGCAGTTGTCATAATGCTATTAAATTGCCCCAAAAGACCACCACATTTAACTTTAGAAGGGGTAATTTATCTCAAATGAAGGGGCTTGTGAAGAAGAAACTGCAAGGAAAGGTAAGGAGGGTCAGATCCATATTTAAAACTATAATACTGGAAGCTCAGATAAAATGTATACCACAGGTTAGGAAAGGTACAAATAGGTGTTAAAAAAGGCCTGCGTGGTTAATGAACAAAGTAATGGAAGTGGTAAAAGGTAAGAAGGATTCCTTTCAGTGGTGGAAGGCTAGTCCGAGTGAGGTAAATAAAAGGGAGCACAGGCTTTGGCAAATAAAATGCAAGCTGATGATCAGACAGGCAAAAAGGGACTACGAGAAACATATTGCCAAAAATAAATAAATAAATAAAGACCAATAATTAAAATTTCTTCAAATATGGCAGAAGCCATTTTTACGACAGCTTTTTGCCCAAATACCAGAGCATCGCCGCAACATCACAATGTGATGATGTCACTCCTAGGGTGTGCAGGAAGTGATGTCACCCCATTGGTGGCCAGGAGGTACCTGTCAACCCTACTAGTACAGCATGTTACAGCTTAAATATATAATGCATTATCTTGTGGGGCCATGCTGCTGAAGTACCAGCCCTGGTCACCAGACTGCTGTGTTATTGCCTGTTATCAACTGTTACGTGGTGACTGCTCCCTCATGGTTCCATCCCATGCCACTCTGACAGTACTGGAGCGCAAACACTATGTGGGCAGATACAATCACACAGTATGAACCCCAAGCATTAAAGGCAGGTTGGACAGTGCCATGGATTTTCCAGTGCATTCCTGACTGTTCAAATATTTATGTATTTGCATAGTTGATACCATATAGATTGAAAAACTATGTACAAGCAAAAATGACCCGATTCTGAGAGGAAGACTCTATTGTCTTGGCAGCTATAGTAGGTAGAAGATCATACCATGACTTTTGAGTCATGTTTTAAGTGTCTTCTGCATGTTTATCACCAAATTATCTACTTTCCATTTGATACAGTATTTTGTATCTTACATGATTAAACAGACAGCTGCACCCTGGACAGATTTGCCTGCACTCACTATTTTTAGAACCATTTTTTTTTGTTCCTGTTCAACAGTTGTGATAACCTTCCTCTGCTGAAATCTGTGAAGTCAGTTCCAAGTATTGGTGTATCTTGAGTTAGTGCATTATTTTTTTAGGGATGGTCATGGTTATACAGCAGCTGTAGTTCAGTCCTGTACAGACGATCCAATCCATGGGTTTTGACTGGAATAATAATAAATAGGATTGCTTTGACAATTTTATGTATGTAGGACACACTGATGGATTTTTCCATTTATGTTGAAATGGGTCATCATGTGCACATAACACCAATGTGCCAACATCAGAATTGTCTCCCCATTGCCTTCCATATTCAATTCAAGTTGCTCATTAAGGCATATAATATAAAGTCCTAAATGACCTGGGCACAACATGCCTAACACTTCTATGCAGAGTTACACCCTTCTAAGCCCATTCACTTAATTGGTTTTAGAAATCTCTAACTCTGCTGTAGGAATAGTAGGTCCTTTTCTCTACTTTGATATCCCAACTATGTTACAAGATGGTATTATGAAGACTCAGAATGGTGTTCTTAATAGCTGCAACTCACTAAACTCTTGTCACCCTTACCTGGATGCCCCAGGGCCAGGCTGGCCTGACCTCATCAGGTCACAGAAGCTAAGCATGGTTGGCCCTAGTTAGAACTTGGATGGGAGACCACCAGGGAAGTCCAGGGTTGCTGCACAGAATCTGGCAATGGAAAACCACCTCTATTTGTCTCTTGCCTTGAGAACCCAACAGGGCTGCCATAAGTCAGCTGCGACTTGACAGTGCTTGCACCATCAAATTCAGGCCAAAGCCCAAGCCTGAGCATCTTCCAGGAACAGCGTAAGCCTTTTCTGTTCCAATTTGCTTTTTGATGGTCTATGAATAGGATAGTATGAGGATTTGGTCTGCATGTACATTGCTACCAGTCCATTCAAATAGAGCAGGCAGGTATGGCTCACAAGCCTAAATACTCCTGCCAGTCACACCATTCATATCCTCTGAAAACCACATCCATAACATCTTGCCTTTTCTGTTCCAATTTGCTTTTTGATGGTCTATGAATAGGATAGTATGAGGATTTGGTCTGCATGTACATTGCTACCAGTCCATTCAAATAGAGCAGGCAGGTATGGCTCACAAGCCTAAATACTCCTGCCAGTCACACCATTTATATCCTCTGAAAACCACATCCATAACATCTTGTCTTCTAGTTTCAGATAAAGGAAAAGAAGCTACAATTAGTTAAATATGGCTCAAAGGCACTCTTAACATGCACAGAAGCACTATAGCTATTTATATGTGTTGTGGCTCAGCCATAGTATTGAAAGATTATTCCAGTTCTGAGCATTGATGAGACCGTTGCTTCAAATGAAGCTTAGAACATTCGAGGTCCAATTAACCATATAATATCGGTGTAGCGACAAGAGTAATCTGGGAGTTTATGTATTCTGGAGTCTGAATGCTTATTCTGACATGTATGGTCAGAGAATCTTACAACTGAGCCACCTCTAATTTATTAAATATTAAATATGATGTTGAAAATATCCTGATAGTTTATTGTTTGTTGGTATGTTGAGTTTTTATATTTAATACTGTTGACAATGAAAAGTAACAAATCAAATTGATGTCTGCAACCAAAGGATTCAAAGCATGTAGATGAAAATTGTCAGGGGACCAGTGGAATGAACCCCCTCACCCGGAGGTGAATTCCTGCCTCCTCCTTCTGAGCAAAGAAAAGAGGATAATCATGAAATATAACTATACCCAGGCTGAAAAGACGTATGTTAAAGGGCCTTTCTTGAAAGATTTCACTGCCTAGGTTGGAAACATATATAGCTTTTCTCTGTGAAGATTTGGTTTATTAGTAAAAGTCTGGGTAAAATTTCAGGATTTAAGAGACTACCAATAAAGTGAAGATTGACATTAACCAGACCAGGCTATAAATACCACACAAAGAGACCAAACAAACCCTCTACTGAGTGAACTGGCCAACATAGTACTT
>NW_015164883.1:0-1327 GCF_001447785.1 Gekko japonicus
TCAGTCTACAATCCTATGCATACTTGCTTGCAAGTAAGTTCTATGGAAATAGCTTCAAAAACATGTATTTGTAGCTTTGGTTCAGGTTGTTAGCTTTTTTCCTTGATTTACGAGGCACGTTTCCATGACATCTCCTCTTTTTCCAAATAAATGTTTAAACTGTATACTAAACAGAACACATGTGGCACTGGCTGATTGTTAAATGTCGAATTTACCTCACTTTGCTCTTTCCCGGAATAGAGATCATACGATTCAGATCCACATACTGCCATTGTGTCCTCCTATTCCAAAGTCTTTTAAAAAAAACCTCAAATCCACTGAAAAATCCTGAAGAAGCTTCACCTGCTGTATTTCTGCCTGTGTTTTGCAGGTGCTAAAGGCACATGAGCCCTGCACCTCCACAGAAGAGGTTGCAGCACTGTAAAATTCCATCAGGGATCTGACTATCTCTATTAGCTGATTTCAGATATGCCTTAAAAGGGCTCAGGATGTAATTACAACCCAATATTAAAATAGTTTAACTAGGATTTGAAGAAAAGCAGAAGGAGTAGATATAGACATGGGAATGTTAAGGGTGTTGTGCTGAAAAAGTATGAGCACCCCCTCTGCTACAGGAGACAGTGAATTCCTATCCCCGTGACGTGTTCGTTTTCACCAGGCCTCCTCCCCTTGCAGGCAATTAAAAGCCCAGTTGTTCTAGGAAGAGCTTTGTGGAGTCAGCAGCTGTCAGCTCCAGTTCTAGGAATTGTGGCTGCCGGTCTTGAAGGGAAACTTCCTGGAATCCTCTCTGCCATTCCATGGAACGTAATACGCAAAAGAACTATCACAGTGACCTTAAGATTTGAGAGCAAGAGTTTAGGTGGAGGGGCCAGGGATAAAAAAGCAAGAAAAGCTGTTTTGTTTGGGGTTTCTGGCTATTGTTGGAATTGTAATACAGTAGGGTTTTTTTCTTTTTCTTTTTTTACTTCACTTTGCTCTGACACTGACAGACATGGAACAGAGACATTTTAACTGCAGAGAGTAATCTCAGAACTTTGAGAGGAGGATATCGGGTTAGCCAGTGAAAGTTATCAATCACAGGACAGTGCCAGACCCTATGCAGTCAACAGTGTTCTCTGCCCTGAAAGCCCTCTCAGATACAAGATTTTTCTTCAAAGGATCATAAAATAGGGACCATCATAACCCCACTTATTCTTTTTTGTAGAAGAAGAAAATAAGAGATTGGATTTTTACCGCACCCTTCACTCGGAGTCTCAGAGCAGTTTACGAACTCATTTCCCTTCCCCTCCCCACAACAGATACCCTGTGAGGTAGATGGGGCTGAGAG
>NW_015164883.1:1513-1655 GCF_001447785.1 Gekko japonicus
TCAAAGGCCATTGTCAAGGGTCTACTGTATGCATATAGAGACACAGGTCTCATATGCCAGATAAACATGCATGTAGCTGCTCAGATGTGGACACACAAATATCAATGTATGCATGTAAGCTCCCCACCATGATCTGGAACAT
>NW_015164883.1:1822-1982 GCF_001447785.1 Gekko japonicus
TGGATCAATTAGGTTGCTTCACCTAGCACCCCACAACCTAGAGCCAACTCTGTATACATTATTTCAGTAATTCTTACACCTATCCTGTAAGGTAGGTCAGTATCTCTCCTTATATATAATTCTTTTTTGGTCATGGACTCTCCTGAACATTCCACATGCT
>NW_015164883.1:8954-9058 GCF_001447785.1 Gekko japonicus
CCCTGACATCACCGGAAGTGTGTCAGAAGGCCCGGCTACTTACCCTCCTGCTTCATCCTCATTCCCAAACGGAATGAGGATCGAAGCAGAGGGCGGGGTAAAGA
>NW_015164883.1:9604-10878 GCF_001447785.1 Gekko japonicus
GACACTGCTGGAAGAGGAGGCATTCTCAGACCAATCAGGAGTAAAGGGGCCCATCTGTGAGGGCAAGTGATCCTTCTATAAACCTTTTCAGAGGGTGAAAGAGGGGAGTGCCTCTGCCAATTTTTTTTTTTAATGTGCCTCAGCTACCAGAAATGTTGATAATAGTGTCTGTGGGCCCTGCTTGTCAGTCCTGCCCCCTTTCCTCTATCCCCTCTTTGTGCCTCCTTCTGGAGAGGCTTCTACTAGCCCTTGGGCCTTCCCTGTATTTTTTAATGTGCCTCAGCTACCAGAAATGTTGATAATAGTGTCTGTGGGCCCTGCTTGTCAGTCCTGCCCCCTTTCCTCTATCCCCTCTTTGTGCCTCCTTCTGGAGAGGCTTCTACTAGCCCTTGGGCCTTCCCTGTTTATGAGGGGGAAGGGATATTGGGATGCAGTGGAACAAATCTAACATTCATGAAGAAGAAAAATTGACTCCTTGAATCCACAATTCCAGGAGGAAAGATGTATTAAATTTAACAAACTTGCAAGAATTAATTTACATCAGCAATAAAAATTACACAATACAGTTTCACATTATAAGATTGCCGTGGCCTAGACACACCCTGATTCCTAGGAAAAACAGAGGCAGATCTCATCCCGTTCATCCTGCTTCTTTGGGCTGCCAAACTAGGCAAAAGCAGGCTGGATTATGACTAATCTGGAGAAGAGACTTTCTAGAAATGTCTAATTATTCTTGATGAGGCAAGTATCCTTCCTTGCAGCTCATTGTAGATGTAATAATGTCCTTCACATGAGATTTTTAACTCAAGGGTGTTGCAAGAGCAAACATTCTTTGTTAGTTCCCTCAGGGGAAGATAGGAATTTTACTCCTTCAGGAATTACAGTTCTACATTCTTTTGCTTTTCTTGGAGAGGTTTGAATTGATCAGCAATTGTTGTGTTTCTATGCTGAGGGAAATACAGGGATACCTACCTACACTTCTCAAGGTGTCAGTCTTGCATGGCTTTCACAGAGCTGCCTCAGCCATGTGAAAACCCTAAATGGCCCCTCCTGTAATGTGCTACCGGGAATTTGCTTGCAAAACAAACTCCTAAGACAAAGCAAAGGCATTATTAGCAGTAAAATGTTTAATTAGCTTGTTCTGAACAATGTGGTGCCTCCTGACATCTGATTGGATAGATAGCAGAGGTGTATCTGTATCTCCAATCTCAGTTAGAATTCCTGGAAAAGCATGAATGATTAAAGTAGCAGTTAATCTGAGAATGGGAAGGCTG
>NW_015164884.1:0-2272 GCF_001447785.1 Gekko japonicus
GAACATATGGAGAAAGGCGGTCCCTCATTGAGTTTAGTTGTACCTGAATTAACAATGTATGCTTTTGAACTGTTTTTCTCACTTTATAAACATTGGCCCTCTTGCATTGTATTATATTGTTTTACAGAAGTCTTTTATTTAAAATGCCCTGATTTTTGTCCTAACTTTAATGAGCAAATTGGGCTAAGGTATGAGTGAGTGGGAAACATTGCTCTAACTTCAGATTTTTTTATATCTGATGAGAAAAGTCATAAGGACAATTTTCTGTTCTGGATCAGCAGACTCTTGGGGGGAAGGAGTTAATTAACACGGATATTTGTAAAAGCAGGATAATGCTGGTCCTTCTGGAAACTACTTCATGTTGCTTTCCAGAAGAGACTCCTGTTCAATGTATGCATAATGTGGCTCTGAGAAATCAGGGTGATGGATCAAACTAGTCTTTCGGGTGCTGCTGGCCATGATTGTCAGTATACAGATCCAGAAAAAGGATATATCTAACTATTGAACTCATAAAGGTGCCTATAGTAGACCTGCTAGTGAGTTACAGTGAGGGCACATACAATCTGTTAATGTATGCATAATGTGGCTCTGAGAAATCAGGGTGATGGATCAAACTAGTCTTTCGGGTGCTGCTGGCCATGATTGTCAGTATACAGATCCAGAAAAAGGATATATCTAACTATTGAACTCATAAAGGTGCCTATAGTAGACCTGCTAGTGAGTTACAGTGAGGGCACATACAATCTGTTGAGCAATTCTCATGTTATTCAGTGCATTCACATCTCAGTGTGTCAGTTTTATTTATGAATTGCATGCGTGTTGGCTCTTTCTTATGAGCATGTATCTGCATTAACTGAACATGTGAACAGGGCTACTGAGTCAGACCACTAGTCTAGAAAGCTCAGTATAATCTAATCTCACCAGCATTGGCTCTCCAGGGTCTCTAGTAGAGGCCTTTTACACTATCGACCACCCAGTCTTTTTAATTAGAAATGCCAGGGGTTTAACCTTGGATGCTTTATCACTCTGGATGCTGGGTAGTAATATCTGAAATTCACCTTGAAGCATCAGACCACTGTTGGTACGCACAATGTTGAGGTAAATGGACTATTGGCCTAGCCTAGCACAGCAACTATTTTTATTTTTTTAAAAAGGTTGACAGTGCAGAAAACAATAAATACCACTGGATGAAAATCATAATGAAAGTCAACTTGAATGTCCAGCTTTGAATCTTATCTTTCAAGGATTTGGTAATACACGTAATATATGCTGGTAACAATTGTGTGATATTTCTGACTGGAACATGCCAGCTCAAATTTGGCCCAAGTTGTATTGTAAACAGATGCAAACATATGCCTCTGCTTGCAAGAAAATTAAATTTAGTTTCTCTTTGGATGGAAAAGGTATAGTGGCAAGTCATTTATTTACAAATTAACTGTATTGTAATGGGAAAGCCATCTGTCCAGCCTACAGACTGTTCACTTCAAGCATTATATACATGAACGTTGGCTAGCTGTGCTGACTGAGATGAACAAGTTTGAGGGTATTAAAAAAAAAGCTGGATTTCAAGTGCTTTGGGGGGGGGGGGAGAAAAAAACAACCAGAAACCCATTTTAGACCAAAGAATGCAGGGCCTATAAATGCAATCCCTCTTTCCCCAAGCTTAAACTTCTTGGCTTAGTTTTCATCCATTTCAAATGCTTGTGCTAGCTTTGAAGACAGAACACCACCCCCTCAAGCCCTGACACTGCCTGTTTGTTTCCACAAGCTGAAAATTAAGTGTTCACATGAGCTCATTTACAGAGAGTGGAGTTGGCAGCATTATCAGGAAAAGAGAAAGGAACCCTGAAGATGAAAAGCTATTATTTCATCCATTTCAAATGCTTGTGCTAGCTTTGAAGACAGAACACCACCCCCTCAAGCCCTGACACTGCCTGTTTGTTTCCACAAGCTGAAAATTAAGTGTTCACATGAGCTCATTTACAGAGAGTGGAGTTGGCAGCATTATCAGGAAAAGAGAAAGGAACCCTGAAGATGAAAAGCTATTGCAGTGACAGAAGTCTTTATTAGCTTGGGCAGTAATGGAATGTAGTGTACACAGGATAAAGCAACGGCTACCTGGAGCATTTAGGGAAAACTAGAAGAGTAATCACGTTTTCTGTTGATCCTAGTTTGGCTTCTTCAGACATCCTATTGACCCTGGAGATGTATGAGATAAAAGGGCTGGACGGCATATAAACACATGCCAAGGGGGAAAGTGAAGTTGGCATTA
>NW_015164884.1:2321-2512 GCF_001447785.1 Gekko japonicus
CATTTGCCCCGCCCCCGCCCCCCCCGGGCCTTCCTCTCCCCAGACTTCAGCCTCCCCAGACTCCACCCTCAAATCTCCAAGAATCTTTCAACCTAGAGTTGGCAACTTCAACCAGGGCACTAATTCATTCAGGCTGGTAATCAAGTAGGCTTTTTAAACAGATCATTCGAAGCTCATTTTCATTACACGAG
>NW_015164884.1:8621-8743 GCF_001447785.1 Gekko japonicus
CCGTTTGGGGAGGGTGGGATATAAATTTAATAAATAAATAAATTGATTGATTGGGGGGGTGGGAGAGCCTCCCCCACCCCCCCATTTCTTGGCTCTTTTTCTTTCCCTCCTTTCCTTCCCCT
>NW_015164884.1:8968-10842 GCF_001447785.1 Gekko japonicus
ACTCTTTCCTTCCTTCGTTCCTTCTCTCTACCCTCTCTCTCTCTCTGTCTCTCTCTCTTTCCTTCCCTCTTTCCTCCTTCTGTGGCCCAACTCTAGTGAGAAGTGGTTTAAACTTTAAACCTCTCTTCGCTTCCCCACCCCGGGAAGGGAAGGGGAGGCTTTTGAAGATGCCTTCCCCCCCCCTTTTGCTTCCCCTTCTGACATCTCTTCCGGTGATGTCAGGGGGCGTTGCATAGGCTAATGAGCGATTATGCTAATAGCCTATTAGCTCATTAGCATACCGTATGCTAATGAGCCCCTGCAGCTCTTTTTCTACGAAAAGACCCCTGATTATTATTATTTGTATTCATAGCCCACCCATCCCGCAAGTAGGCTATAATGTTCTGGAATCGTCTGGGAGGGGCAGGGAGGATGAATAATTTTACCAGGATCATGTGGGATCCATCACTGGACTGCAAGCCCATTAAAATGATATGATCTACTTCAGTGGTCCTCAGAGTCTAGAAACCCAAGCATCCTCATTTAGATTTACAGTTATTTTGCAACCCCTCCCTTGCTGCCCATTCTGGCACACATATACAAAAAGCCATTCATTCTTGCAGTCTTCTGTCCTCCCCTAAACTATTGAAAACACATATGTATGGTAGGTAGATACAGATGCACAAGCCAAAGTTGGGCATCAACACAGCTGCTTTCTAACCCTGTCATGTCTGGTTTAAGGGGACGATGATGGCCTCAGGAGCTTGCCCAGCCGTTCTCCCCTTCCCTCAACCTTCAAAAACATTTGTGCCCCAGTTTTCAGAGATCCAATGGGCAGGCCAGAGTGCAGATGACGGTTGCTGGGGCTGGGGGCACTGAATAACTAACTGCAGTAGACAGTCTCCTGTTATGGTGATATAGTTGACTACTGTCCCAGGCATTTCTTCCTGGCACTCTAACGGCGAGATCCTCTGGAATGCCCTTGCACATGTGCAGGACTCCATGGTTCTCTTTCTTAGAAAAGTTATGTCTATTCTATCATTTCAGATATATAATAGTACATTGTGTTTCAAAATGAATGAAAGAGTGGGGAGTGGGGAGAACATGTTAACTGTTTGTACTGGGCCCGCAGATATTGTGGTTGGACGCTCTGTAGTATCCGTCAAAGTTATGCCAGCATATAAGCAACATGTATGTGAATAAACCACAGAAGTTCCTTTGAAGTGGGACAGAAAGACATGCTGCAGCAATTGTTGATGGCATCTCACCTACGCAAAGAAAACATGCCGAATTCAGGCCTGATTTATGTCTCTTTCAACAGGTACTCATTTCCAAACTAATAACACTCTTATAAACCCATTATTTAGTTCCTTTGAAGTGGGACAGAAAGACATGCTGCAGCAATTGTTGATGGCATCTCACCTACGCAAAGAAAACATGCCGAATTCAGGCCTGATTTATGTCTCTTTCAACAGGTACTCATTTCCAAACTAATAACACTCTTATAAACCCATTATTTATTTGGGGGGGGGCAGAAGGAGCACAATCCCATGATTGTGTTATGTTTGTCATCATTGGATACAGTAGGTTATGCTTTATTTGGTTATTTTTTCCCATTCTTTTTACTGCATTTCAGTCTTCATTAAGGTTTATCTTCCCTCTCCAAACCAATATAAAATCCAAAACACTTTTGTGTAGAGAAGATGATATTCACAAAGCAAAACCTTTTGAATTATTGGTAGGGGAAAAAATAAAGAGCTAATTGTCACTCTGGTAGTTATAAATTTCAAAGCTGCTATAAAATTCAAATTGAGACCTGAAATGTTTTTATAGCCCATCTCTGGCATTCCAGCAAAACAGCAACCAGGCTTCATGTCAATTTCAAATTTCCTTTT
>NW_015164885.1:0-1878 GCF_001447785.1 Gekko japonicus
GAAGGTTAAATGCGAGAACCCTGCCCGAGCGGAGGTGTTAGGAAGAGCCCCGCTAAGACCTATCCAGTACCACATCCTCTTCCCTGCAGTGGCGTGCAAGATACTTCCAGTAAGCCCTCACGTAGACACATGAAACTGCCTTCTACTGAATCTGTCCCTTGGTCCATCGAGGTCAGTATTGTCTACTCAGACTGGCAGCAGCTCTCCAGGGTCTTGGGCTGAGGTCTTACACATCACCTCAAGCCGGGCTAGAAGGCTGCAGCCCTTCTGGCTTTTTTATTTTTTATCACCTGCCCCACACTCCACGTCTGGCATTCATTGTCGTTCTGCCCCTGAACGTGGAAGTTCCATGAAGACATGAAGGTCAATAACCAAGAAAAGAAGTTCTGCCAAATGTGCCTTCTTTTAGTGGCTTCCTGGTGATTTTTTTTTTTTTTAAACTCGGGCCCTAAGAGGGGAAGGGCTGTGGCTCAGTGGAAGAGCCTCTGCTTTGCATGCAGAAGGTCCCAGGTTCAATCCCCGGCATCTCCAGTTAAAAGGACTGGGCAGTAGGTGATGTGAAAGACCTCAGCCTGAGACCTTGGAGAACTGCTACCAGTCTGAGTAGACAGTTCTGACCTTGATGGATCAATTTTCTGATTCAGCATAACATAGCTTCATTCGGTGAGTGAGCTTTACTGGGGAGCCCAAGCATCCAAGGGGACTGATTGGCCCAAGTTGCAACCCCTTTACCACTGGGGATGGGGAGATGGGTCTCTCAGAAGGAGTGTCCAGATCTTGTGCTGGTTAAGAACCAGGGTGAGATCAGAGCACACGACATTCTGAATAGTGAGGTCCTTTGATCGGCTGTGTTTTTTAGGCTGTCGTCATTTCATTTTTTATTTTTACTGATTTGATTTTTTTTAAGTTGCTGCTCACCCGAAGGGTCTTATGGCGACTTACAACATTAAAACCAATAAGGTAAAAAAAACAAAAAAAACAAATCTAAATTTTAATATTAATATTAAAATACGTGGCTATCACCACACCACTATTAAAACAGTCCAAACGTAGTATCATAGAATCTTAGAGTTGGAAGGGACCTCCAGGGTCATCTAGTCCAACCCTTGCACAACACACGAAAGTCACAAATATGTCAATTACCTTCTAAAGGCCAAATAATAATAATAATAATAATAATAATAATGCTTTCGATTTATTAATCGCTTTCCCCACAAGTGGGCTCAAAGTGATTTACAGTTACTCTTTAGACAGGGGACTAACAATGTTTTTCATAGGGGATAGGGAAGACGACATATAATTCATTTAAGTTGCACACGCCGTACTGCCCAGTGGAAACGTTTCTGGCTTGACTCAAGTCATGTTCCGAACAGCTGCATCGCCACACTGCCACCGCCTGGCCGGAGCATCCCACTGCAGGGATTTTTCTTAGCTGAGTAGATTCTTCCGCCTTCCGGGTCCAGACCAGGACGTCTCCAACCAAGAGCTAACACCTTCCCAGAAGGGAGTCGGTGTGCCCACCCTCTCTAAGGAGTGGTTCCCATTTTATCTACTTGCCGAGGCTTTCGAATCGCTGGGTGGACGATGAGCTGGGGACGACAGGCTGGCTGCTCACCAGCGCGGGGCTCGAACTGACACAGTTTGGATGTTAAGACAGTGGGATATACCCACTGTGCCACCGCTCCCCTTTAACTAAAACAACTAAAACAATCCAGCTTTGCAAGCCCTGCGGAAACCAAACCAGTCCGGCAGGGCACGGGTGTCATCTGAGATTGCATTCCGCAGGGTAGGGGGCCACAACTGAGAAGGTCCTTCCCCTGGTGACAGCTAACCGAGCCATCCTGGGCACCTGCAAGAGGCCCCTAGACCGAAGGGAGT
>NW_015164885.1:4127-8853 GCF_001447785.1 Gekko japonicus
TTCCGTCACCGCTTAAGCCTCACGGTGCATGAAAGAGCACACACAGGGGAGAGACCTTACAAATGCTCAGAGTGTGAAAGTAGTTTTAGTCGCACATCACACCTGCAGCAGCATCAAAGCATCCATACAGGGCAGAAGCCCTATGAGTGCTCAGAGTGTGGAAAGAGATTCAGTTCCCCATTCCACCTTCAGCAGCACCAGAGGATCCACACAGGGGAGAAACCTTACAAATGTTCAGAGTGCGAAAGGAGCTTCAGCCACTGCATAAGCCTCACAGTACATCAGATGACCCACACCGGGGAGAAACTGTACCAGTGCTCCGAATGTGAAAAGAAGTTTAATTGGATATCATCCCTGAGGAAGCATCAAAGAATCCACATGGAGGAGAAACCTCCCGAGTGCTGAAAGAGATTCCGTTTTTCATCCTGACTTCAGCGGCACCAGAGGATCCACACAGGGAGAAACCACATCGATGTTCAGAATCTGAAATGAGAAAGGGTGAGATGTCAGACCTTCAGTGGCATTGAAGAATCCACATATCGCTGCTCAGTTTGTGGCAAAATCTTTTTTCTGCC
Source organism: Gekko japonicus (assembly GCF_001447785.1). Classification (NCBI taxonomy): domain Eukaryota; kingdom Metazoa; phylum Chordata; class Lepidosauria; order Squamata; family Gekkonidae; genus Gekko; species Gekko japonicus. The sequence goes on from NW_015164885.1 coordinate 4,703, forward strand.
AACTCAAACCTTTAAGAAGCACTAGAAAAGAGCAAGAGATCAGTAGCACCTTAGACTAACAAAATTTGTGGCAGGGGATGAGTTTTCATGAGTGACTCACAAAAAGCTCATCCTCTGCCTGAAATTTTGTTAGTCTTTAAGGTGCTACTGGTCTGTTGCTCTTTTCTACTGCTACAGACAAATATTGCTACCCATCTTGTTCTAGCGCCTTATGAAACACCAAATTCATTCGGGAGAAGAGGCATGTAAATGTTATACCTGTGGAAAAGAATCTCCGCTGTCCTTAACCATCAGAGATCTCAGATGGGAGAAACTGTAAAAGCGCTCAGAGTATAGAATGAGCTTCTCTGATTCAATAAACCTCAGTGCATATTTGCATATATGATCATACGATGCTGACTTATACTGAATCTGACCATTGGTCCATCAATGTCAGTATGGTCTACTCAGACTGGAGGCAGCTGTCTAAGGTCTCAGATAGGAGTCTTTCCCATCACTTCCTACCTGATTCATTTAACTAGAGATGCCGCGAATTGAACCTGGGACCTTGCCAAGCAGATGCTCTAACACTAAACCATGGCCCTTCAGTTATTTATTTCTGTATTTTATTTACAGCCTGCTTGTTTCACTGGGACTCAAAGCAGATTCTGCAGGGCAAGACAATGCAGTCCAAGTAGCACGAGACATCCAACAAACAATGCAAGAGGACCAGGGTCACAGATATCAGAAAAAAATATTTTTAAAAATAAAATCAGTCATAGTCTATATAAATAAAAGCCTCTTGTCTGTCTGTCTACCTCTGCATCTGTGGCATGCAGAGGTTTGTCTTTTTTAGAAGAGTTTGGATTTATACCCCGCCCTTCACTTGGAGTCTCAGAGCAGCTTACAAACTCCTTTCCCTTCCCCTCCCCACAACAGACACCCTGTGCGGTGGGTGGGGCTGAGAGAACTCTGACACAAACTGCTCTTTTTCAAGGACAGCTGTGCCAGAGCTTGTGACTGACCCAAGGTCACATCAGCAGGTGCAAGTGGAGGAGTGGGGAATCAAACCCGGTTCTCCCAGATTGGAGTCCGCACACTTAACCACTACACCAAACTGGCTCACTACACCAAACTGGTTCCCTCTAAGCTGAGTTAGTGTGAGCTAGCTCACAGTTTTTGAGCCTCCAGCTCACACATGTTATCTTTGCTCAAGAAGGATGGCTACAGAGCAAACCAATTTATGCAGTAGCCAAATCGCTCACTCACAACTTTAATGCCAGGAGCTCACCAAGTAGAATTTTTGCTCACTAGACTCCGCAGCTTAGAGGGAGCATTGGTGGCATGTGTAACTCCTCAGATAATAAAGCTAAGAGACTCAAAACTGGCCAGTGGCATCAAAATGATCATCGGAGCTGCACTGTCAAACATGAAAGCCATCAAAACATTCTGGCCTTCACAAATCCCCAGGACCTCCCACTCCCGTGTTTGTTTTGTGTTGGAAGCTACGATTGTCTGTGGCAGGCATAACTCCTCTGAAAATAAAGCTGGGGGGGGGGACTTGCATTGACAGAAATGAAGGAAATTAGACCCTCCTGGCACAGTTTGGCTCCACAATATCTCTCTGTTTTTTGCAACTGAAGTGAAAGTGAAGAGAGGACTGAATAAACATAGGAAGCAGAGGTCCATCGGTGGCTATTAGCCACAAGGTATAGAGGGCTGCGGTGGCTCAAGGGGTTAAGACGCTGAACTGCAGGCTGTGGAAGGTCGGTAGTTCAGCAGTTCGAGACCCAGACAGGGTGAGCTCCTGTCTCTAGTTCCAGCTCCTGCCAACCTAGCAGTTCGAAAGCAAGAAATTGCAAGTAGATAAATAGGGACCACTTCGGTGGGAAGGTAACAGCGTTCCGTGCGCCTTGGTGTTTAGTCATGCCGGCCACATGACCACGGAAACGTCTTCAGACAGCGCTGGCTCTTCGGCTTTGAAATGGAGATGAGCACCACAGCCCTAGAGTCGGATTCGACTGGCTTTCGAGCAAGGGAACCTTTACCTTTTTTATAGAGGGAACACTCTGTCTGAGGCAGTGCTGCTTGATGCTTGGGGGGGGGCAACAGTGGGAGGGCTTCTGGGGTTCTTCTGGCCCTCCTGGTGGACCTCCTGATGGCACCTGGGTTTTGGCCTCTGTGCAACACAGAGTGTTGGACCGGATGGGCCACTGGCCTGATCCAACATGGCTTCTCTTATGTTCTTAAGTTATACCCATGAAAAGCCAGGAAAATGCTGGTGGGAAATACAGACTGGAAGGGTGGAACATAGCCCTTCTGTGAAAGAAATGGGGGTTAACCACTTCCCTGGGCTATCGGAGCCTGTGGGGGTGGGGGATAGTGGTTAGAATGTCGAGCTAGGATCAGGGAGATCCAGGTTCGAATCCCCACTCTGCCAGGTTGTCGGCTGACTTTGGTCCAGTCACACACTGTCAGCCAAACCCCACCCCACAGGGTTGTTGTGAGACTGGAACGGAGGGGAGGAGAAGGTCAGCCGCTTTGTGTCCCCGTTGGGGAGAAAGCAGCACAGACAGGGAGGGTGGCTCTTTTTGTATCAGGAACTCCTTTGCATATTAGGCCACACACCCCTAATGTAGCCAATCCTCCAAGAGCTTACAGAGCTCTTCTTACAGGGGCTATTGGAAGCTCTTGGAGGATTGGCTACATTAGGGGGGTGTCGCTTAATATGCAAATGAGTTCCTGCTACAGAAAGAGCCCAGCGGCCGGCCCCGGGCCCCGCCGCCACCGCAGGGCTCTTTTTGTAGCAGGAACTCCTCTGCAGATTAGGCGACACACCCCTAATCCAGCCAATCCTCCAAGAGTTTACAGAGCTCTTCTTACAGGGGCTACTGTAAGCTCTTGGAGGATTGGCTACATTAGGCGTGTGTCGCCTAATACGCAAAGGAGTTCCTGCTACAAAAAGAGCCCTGCGTCCCCTCCTTTACAAAACAAAGGTGGCTTGAGATCCTCCCTGAGCAATCAGACCGAATGTGGTTTAGTGGGTAGATTATCTAACCCAGTTTGGATCCCAACACTGCCACAGAAGTTTTGTGGGTGACCTTGAGCCAGTCACACACTCAGCCTAACCCATCTCACTGAGCAGTTGTGAGAATAAACAGGGAGGAGAGGAACTGGGAACACAGAGAGAAGAATGGTGTGAACTGTATTGTGGAGGAAGGCAGGGTGTCCATGAAGTACATCTCTGTGGTATATGTTCCAGACAGCATCTCGAATTCCCAAACGGTTCCTTCCTATCAAGGAGGCCTGTGAGGGTGGGAGAATCAAAATGCCCGCTGGGAGTGGCAGCTGAATGCTTTTTTCCCCACTCGGACTTTTCTAGTGGCCCCCACAAATACTGTCCTTAGGAACTAGGGTTGGGGGGGGTACTCTTGAGGGAAAGTTTCTTCTGGGTTTCATCCATTTTCCCCTTTGTGATCTGAAAACTTTTTTTTAAAACAGATAATTTTTATTCATTTTTATAAACAGCAAAGATTTACAAGGTAAGCATGAGCAGAATCACACTCAAGTATTCAAGGAAATCAAAACACAGCTACAAAAATGGGGGAAAACAAACCTATCTTGGACAGACAGATGCAATTTGATTAAGTCCTTTATTCTCCCTAAATTCATTTTCCTTTTATAGAGCCATACCAATGGAGATACCAAACTCAAAATTAAAAGAATGGCAGAATACACTAAATAACTTCCTGTGGGCACAAAAAAAGCACAGAATCAGGGCACAAATACTATACAGATCAGATAAGAGGGGAGGACTGAAATTCCCAAATTTACAAAACTATTACTATGCCACCCACCTTGCCAAGATAATATGTGTGTATATATATTTGGAAATCAGATAGTATAAAGAAAATACAGAAAAGTAAAAGTGATTAATATAAACAAAACAAAAAAAGAAACAAGAACTATTTCCCCCCAACACCCAGTTCATTACGTTAGAAGGTTTTTGGAGCACGTTCTATAAGGTACAATAAGAGTTACTTCTGTTGGGATACATTTTTATTCAACATTTCACATTTGAAATTTCAGAACTAATCCGTTTCTCAAATAATTTATTAGTTTCACCGGTGCTGCATACTCAGTATTGCATACTTCGCCATACTGCATACTTA
>NW_015164885.1:10019-10800 GCF_001447785.1 Gekko japonicus
TCCCAGAGTTCAAATAGCACCTTTAAGACTAACAAATAACACCTTTAAGACTAACCTTTAAGACTAACCTTTAAGACTAAGACTAACTGAGTGGGGTGTCAAGAGTTCAAATAGCACCTTTAAGACTAACAAATAGCACCTTTAAGACTAACCTTTAAGACTAAGACTAACTGAGTGGGGTGTGTGGCCTTATGACACACTTCCGGTGATGTCAGGGGGTGTGGCCTTATGACACACTTCCGGTGATGTCAGGGGGTGTGGCATATGCTAATGAGTTATGCTAATGAGTTCCCCTAGCTCTTTTTCTACGAAATGACCCCTGCTAATAATGGGCTTTGAGCATTCATCACCTTCCAAATGGATTCCTTCACCCTAGACTTTCTTTTGTGGGTTGAAGAAACCTGGAACCTACATGGCTGTTCTGGCTACTGAAGCCAAAACTGGCAACACGCAGAGGAATATAAAAACTTCTTAGCTTCTTACATGGTATATCGTGTAAAAATATCTGTTAATTAAGTGCACAAAGGTTTATTCTAGTGCAAGGGTGTTTGTTGTGTGTGTGTGGGTTTAAATTTTGTCACTCAACCCGACTCACTTTGCCCAAATCCATGAGACCTGTGAAACACAAGAGTCCATGCGGAGTAGTGGCTTAGGCCACAGTTCAAATCCCTACTCACTGGGAGACCTTGGGCTGCTCTCTTTCTCACAGCCTACCCTACCTAACAGGGTTGTTGCAAAATTAAATGAAGCAGCAGACAGCCAGTGTGGTGTAGCGATTAAG
>NW_015164886.1:0-8042 GCF_001447785.1 Gekko japonicus
GGCCGACCCTGCTTAGCTTCCGAGATATATGACTCATCTGGGCCATCCAGGTTCAGGATAGGAGACTAACAGGGGTGGTTTGCTATTACCTGCCTCTGCGTAGCAACCATGGTAGATTTCCTTGGTGGTCGCCCATCCAAGTACTAACCAGAGCCCAACCCTGCCTAGCTTCCGAGATCTGCCAAGATAAGACTAGCCTGGGCCATCCAGGTTCAGGATAGGAGACTAACAGGGGTGGTTTGCTATTACCTGCCTCTGCGTAGCAACCATGGTAGATTTCCTTGGTGGTCGCCCATCCAAGTACTAACCAGAGCCCAACCCTGCCTAGCTTCCGAGATCTGAGGAGATCGGGCCAGCCTGGGGTCTCCCTCCAAAGTGGCCATTTTCTGCAGGGGGACTGATTTCTGCCGCCTGGAGATGAGTTTAGGTCTCCAGGCCTCACCTGGAGGTTGGCAGTCCTACCTGGATCCCAGTGTAGGGCAACACATGGGGCAGGTTATCCAGGCACCGTAAGTCTATGGCAGGGGTGTCAAACTTGCGGCCCGGAGGCCAGATCAGGGCCCCCCCCCCCTGGTGGGCTTCTGTTTGGCCCACAGTGGAACTGGTTGTCTTCTGCTTCTTCTTCCCTGCTGCTGCGTCATCGTAGGTTTGCAGCTTACAGAAACACACCCGAACAGCATACTCAAGGTCGCAACAGCACAGGCATTTTGATGCAATAATTCAGAGCAAGAGGTGTCAGTTATCAGACACTGTTAAGTAAACAAAACATTGCAAGAGTGCTAATGTTTTAAGCATGTTTTTATTTTAAGTTAAAAAAAAAAACCCTTTGCCTCTGTGTCCTTTATAAGGTTTATATCTCCGCTACCTGGCACTACATCTTATGACACGCACGGCCCGGCCCAACAAGGTCTCACTGATGTCAGATCCGGCCCTCATCACAGATGAGTTCGACATCCCAGCTCTATGGCAAATTTGGAAATCATTGAAGGAGCTGGAAGAGAGAGAAGCTGGGCGCAGCTCCGGCCACTCAGATGCCCAAACTGATCCCACGACCAGGCTGAGAGCATCTGAGATATTCTAGGAGACAGGATGGGGTGTGTGTGTGGGCTGTGGTTCCACCACGCGCCGTGGTGGGGAGGAGCCCCGCGTGGCTTTGGCCGACGTGGTTGCCTGGAGCTGAGCCGGTGATGCCGTGGCGGGCAATGGGCCACGTCTGCCAGCACAGCAGACTGCGTGCCAAAGGAAACCGCACGGCCTCCGGGCAGGAGCTGGCAGAAGGCTTTCAGGGCCTGTGTTTCCCCTACCCCTCCCTGCCCAAGCCTGCTGGATCTCAGAGATGGAGAGAGAAGTCAGGAAGCCGGCCTCTCTTTCCCATTGGCCTCACCGCCCTCTCCCCTCCTCCGAATACACCGCCCGTCCCTCGTTCCCTTGCGCTCAAGGGCCAGCAGTCGCCCGGCGCTTCTCCATCCGACCTGACGTCTCTCCCTCCATCTAAACCCTTTTAGAACCTGCTTCTCTTGCCAAGCGAACGTCTTCCCCCCCCCTTTTTGCATAACCGTTTGGGGATTCTCTCTTAAAAGGTACTTCCAAAGAAAGCCCTCCCACCCCCTTTCTCCGAGATTTGTCTGGGGGAGAGGGAAACTCTCTTCGAGACTTTTCTGCGAGCAAAACAGGCCATTTTATTTAAGAATGGGATTCATCCTGACACCAGGTCGTTCAATAACGATCGGCATCCCTTACAGGAAAATACAAAAATAAAAAGCTTTGGCGTGAGTTTTTCTCTCCCCGACAGGGCTTTTTTCTTCGGGGAACTTGCCGGAACAGAGTTCCGGAACCTCTTCAATAAAACTATTTGAAGGAGGAGGAGGAGGAGGAGGAGATTGGATTTATACCCTGCCCTTCACTTGAAGTCTCAGAGCGGCTTGCAAACTCCTTTCCCTTCCCCTCCCCACAACAGACACCCTGTGAACAGTGTTCCCTCTGAGTTAGTATGAGCCAGCTCACAAGTTTTTACCTCCAGCTCACAGGTTTTTGTCTCAGCTCAGGAAGGATGGCTCTAGAGCAAACTAATCGATGCAGCCGCCAAATCACTCGCTCACAACTTTCTTTCTTTTTTCTTTTTTAAAGCCCTGGTCCCAGATACATCTTGGAGAAGAGAGGGGTAGATTTCATCGAAAATACCTTTTAAGAGAATCCCCCAACGATAACTCCTTCGAAGAAGATAGGTTCAGGTGGGGCAGCCGTGTTGGTGTGAAGCAGCAAAACAAAGTTTGAGTCCAGCGGCCCCTTTAAGACCAACAAAGTTAACACTGGTTCTGGGTAGAGGCTCTCCTGTGCCTGCACATTTCTGAAGAATGTCTTCAGTAGGTAAATGAAGAAGTGGGCCGTGCCCACGAAAGCTGATACCCAGAATTGAAGTTTGTTGGTCTTCGAGGTGCCGCTGGACTCAAAACTTTGCGCTTTCAAAGAACTCGAACTGGTAGCCAGAGGAAATCCCCATCCTTCCTGGGGGCCCTGGCCTGTCACGGCTTCCAAGGGTGGGGATAGGATGCGCCGGGAGACGCCGCTGGATACGCCGGCCCGGTTTGCAAACATTTATGCTGGCGACGAAGGAAGAATTCTCCCAGTCCGCCCCACTCCTGTTTCATGCTCACTTTGGGCAAACACACGGCGGCCGAGTGCCGTAGCCCATCCATAACTAACAGCCGCGCTTGGATCCAAAAAACTGTTAAAAGCAGCGGTGGGTGGAAGAGACCACAGAATCTCATCTTGGGGTGGGGGTGGGGCTGGTTCTAATCTAAGAAGGGATGGATCTGGGGTGGGGGAGGCTGGGACTGAGGAGAGGATTTGGGGGTGGGATAAATGCCTTCGGTTGCTATCCGCGGCTGTGGGAAGGAAGTGGAGTCCTGTGGTCAGACGCTGGCTGGGGGAGGAGGAGGAAAGGACCCCTCCCAAGGGGGGAATTGCTGCTCCAAGGACAAAAGAGAACTGGCTGGTGGCAGTCGATTCCGGGCAGACGAGAGAAAATCACTGGCCGCAGAAGCTCTCGTTAAATTATGGAATTTGTTCCGTGTCGACCGGCTTAGAGGGGATTAGACAAATGGAGCATGGGTCTGTTGGTGGTTATTAGCCATGACTGCTAAGTAGGGGTGGCCGGCCCCCCCCCGGCCACCGGCGGGGGCGGGGGGGCAGGGTTGCCAGCTCCAGGTTGGGACATTTAGGAGTGAAGCCTAGGAAGGAAGGGACCTCTGTGGGCTACACTCCCATGGAGTCCACCCTCCAAAGCATCCATTTCCCCCCAAAGGAACTGAGCTCCGTAGTCTGGAGGTGAGCTGTGATTCTGCGGGATTCCCAGGTCCCACCTGGAGGCTGGCATTCCTAAGGGCAGAGCTTGGGAAAGGTGGAGTTTGGAGAGGTGAGGGAGCTCAGAGGAGATCTAATTCCACGGAGTCTAGTGTCCAAAGCTGCCATTTTCTCCAGGGGAAACGATCGCTGTTGTCTGGAGATGAGCTGTCATTCTGGGGGATCCCCAGGGCCTGCCTGGAGGCTGGCATCCCTAACCAGTAGGACTCTTAAGCAATGTTAACTCTAAGCTGTGGGGTCTTGTGAGCAAATATTCTACTTTGTGAGCTGTTGGCATTAAAGTTGTGAGCGAGTGATTTGGATACTGCATAAATTAGCTTGCTCTGGAGCCCTCCTTCCTGAGCTAAGACAAAAATCTGTGAGCTGGAGGCTAAAAATCTGTGAGCTAGCTCACACTAACTCACCTTAGAGGGAACACTGCTCTTAAGTGCTGTTTTCGAAACTGACGGCGCTTTCCCACTAGGAAGTAACCCGCCCTCCCAAGATCCTGGAACAGGATGTTCATTCGGCAAGGACACGTTTGCACTGGCTGTGGTTTCCTTTTGGCAAGACACGTGGGAAAGGCTTTCCTCTTGAAGGGTTGTTTGAAAACCTCCAGGGGCCACCGTTGGCCAATGACTGGCCATCTTTGCAAGCAGTAAGCTACAACGTCTGGGGTCTTTAAAAGATGTGTCCAGGAGGAAAAAGCAGGGAATACGGGTTTTAAGGAGGAAAGAGGAAAGAATGCATGGAAGAGGGAGAAAATAATAGTGTCTGTCTGTATGCCTACCTACCTATCACAACATTCATCTGTATTTTTTTAACTTGCTTTTCCTCCAAGGAGCCCAGGGAGGCGATTTCCAAAAGCCAAAGGATTCAACTGTTTAGGGTTACAGTGCTGGTCGAATCCGGCAGGAATCTTGCAAGCTAGCAGAGCTGGGTACACGCTAAGAATCCGTGGAGCTGCAGGAAAAGGATACATTAAACTTCCAGAGAATCTCGATGTTCAGGGTTTTTGAAGTTTCTAGTCCTTGTGAGCAGAAAAGAGCAAGAGTCCAGGAGCACCTTAAAGCCAAACACAATCTGTGGCAGGGGAGGAGGAGCTTTCGTGAGTCTCTGCTGAAGAAGAGACTGCTGAAGGAGTTCCTCCCCTGCCTCAAACCTGGTTAGTCTTTCAGGTGCTCCTGGACGCTTGCTCTTTTCTACTGCTGCAGGCAGACTATCACAGACCGACCCGTCTGGATCTTGTCCTTATGGCTGCGTTGGGGGGGGGGCGTGCCTGAAAGCACATGGGCATCCGCCGACAGAAGCCCAAGAGCTCACACATTCATCAAAGCATAAGCTGTTGTGAACAGAGGATGCCTTTTAAAATTAATGGCAGGATGAATGATGTTGTGATTACAGGGCTATTTTTGGGCCGGAACGCACAGGAATGGAGTTCCGGCTGGCTTCAGAGTTGGCCACGCCCACTACAGCCAAAACCTCTGCGTGCCTGGCTACAGAGGGAAGGCCTGGAGAGCGACCCCCCCCCCCGGTGATGCCAAGGCGGGCAGGCCAGGGGGGGGCTGGAAGGATCAGGGAGGCATTTAAATGCCTCCCCCGGCCTGTCCAAGGGCCGACTTGCTTGGAGAAACGCCGTTTTAGATATGTGTTTGAGTGGGTGGCCACGACCGTTCTTGCTGCAGAATTTTCAGTTTGTGCAGGAGAGGGGTACGACGTCCACGCAGCCTCGAGAGGAACCAAAAGCTAGTCGGACAAACCAAGGGGGGGGCTCTGGGACCAAGGGTGATTCTGCCGTGGCTTTTCCCTCCGTTGTTTTAGCAAACCCACCTTGGAACAGAAATTCCCCTCTGCATGGCATGCTGCTTTCACTTCCTTTGATCATTGGATTTTATTGTACCTTCTGCATAGATTTACGGCCATTGAGGGGTGACTTTGCAGTCAGCACAGCGTTGCCCCGGGGCATTTGAATGTGGTTCTGAGCCGCACCTTTCCCCCAGTGTGGAGAAAACGTGGAGTGAATGCCAGGTGGAGCATCGCCCAGAGTCCCTCAAGATGTTCCTTCTCCTCTCCGTGTAAGAAGTTCTGCACGTTTTCCTGGCACATGCCAACACGCACGCGTATTAACGTGTCACCTGGCCGAACCCCAATAGAGCCCCGGTTACAGTCCTCAAGTTTTCAAGCAAGTCTGCACGGAGAGATGATGAGGACTAGGTGCATGGACCGCCCAAAAGATTCCGGCGTCTGAGGCAGAAAAACCCAAATCGCTCTCCCACTCCCCAGAATTCAGTGCAACTTCCTGTTGCGCTATTGTGCACAAGAAGTTGCCCTACTGATTACGTCTTGGTGGTGTGTCGTTCCCTCTGCTGGGGATGCCAACCTCCAGGCGGGACCCGGGGACCCCCAGGAATTCCAGCTCGTCTCCAGACGACAGGCATTTGTTCCCCCTGGAGAAAATGGGTTCTCTCGAGGAGGGATCCGACGGCGTTGTACGCCACCGAGGTCCCTGTCCTCTCTAGGCTCCGTCCCCAAATCTCCAGGAGTTTCCCAACCTGGATCTGCCATCCTTGCATCCCCGTCCCCTGCCAGTGGGCGGGGGGGGGGCTGGCCACCCTACGCGGCCTCTTGCCATCTGTTAAGGAACCCAAATTTTGTTCGTTGGGGGGCGCCAACTTTGACTTTTGCCCAAAGAAGCGTTTTGCATGAACCGTCCCTCCGAAATAATAAGAAGAAGAATTTGCAGGGTGCAGTAACAAGAATAAACAGTTGGGCTGGACGGTTACGGTCGGGGTTGGCGCAGGGACCTCGAAAGCTCCCCTTCCCGAACAGGAAAGAAACCCAGGGACAACAACCCAACCACCGCCTGGGAACACAGAAGCCTCGTCCAGGGGAACGCAACCGAGGAGTCTCCCCGTCTTGTTCTCACAGTGTGTCAGACGCCAGCTGCCAGGCAGATGAAACAAGCGGAAACCTGAGAATGAGGGGTTTTTTTTTAAAGAGCAAGCTGTTGTCCCAATTCCCACCCGCTTTGTGGGAGGAGTGGGGGGGAGAGCAGAAACTGGACAGCCACAGATAAGAATCCCACTAAAACAGAGAGAACATGTTTTACATGGTTGGAAGCTCAAGCAGAGGTTAGGGGAGACACGGTCTCCTCGTGTTCGGAGGGGGGAAATCTTTCTCAGGGTTGCAGAGGCAGGGGCTTGGTATCGAGGGACCTTGGGTTCCCTTCCCAGCTCGGATTTGAGGGGAGTGGTCTCTAATGTTTAGAACCAGCGTTCCCTCTAAACTGAGTCGGTGTGAGCTAGCGCACCTTTTTTTAGCCTCCGGCTCACACACTTTTTTGGGGTCTTCGCTCAGGAAGGAGGGCTCCAGAGGAGACTAATCTATGCAGTCGCCGCACGGCTCGCTCACAACCTGAGTGCCAGTCGTTCACAATATAGAATTTTTTGCTCACAGGACTCCACAGCTTAGAGGGAGCGTTGGTTAGAATTGTGGGGGACGAACTTGTAGCGAGGTCTGAGTTAAAACAGTGGGGCAAAATTATGTTCCTAGAGAAGAGTGGTGGTGAGTTATAAAGAGGAATGGGGAGGGGGGGCAAGGAGAGCTAATGGTTAGAGCAAGACAGCGGTGGGGATCGAAGCGTAGCGAAAGTGACAGGGGTAGGGTTGCCAACTCCAGGGAAGGAAATTCCTGGAGGTTTGGGGGCAGAGCCCGAGGGCAGCAGAGTTTAGGGATGCGAGGAAGTTCGGCAGGGCTAATGTCACACAGTCCACCCTACGAAGCCGCTATTTTCTCCAGGGGAGCTGATCTCTGTAGTCTGGTGCGGAGTCCTAATTCCGGGAGAACTCAACCTGGAAGTTGGCGACTCGAGGGACTAGAAAACCGGACTCCAGGGTTCTCTCCCCACACCCGGAGTTTCCGTGTGGTCCCACGTAACGCTCCCTCTAAGCTGCGGAGTCTTGTGAGCAAAAAATCCCACTTTGTGAGCTGGTGGCATTAAAAGTTGCGAGCGGGCGATTGGGCTGCCGCATCAACGAGTTTGCTCCTTCCTGAGCCGAGACAAAAAGGCATGAGCCGGAGGCTAAAAAAAACTGTGAGCTGGCTCACACTGACTCAGCTTAGAGGGAACACTGGTCCCACGGACATCGCTTTTACCCACGGTCGGAGAGCGGACGTGAAAAACTTTGTCTGACTGCACCACAGGGGCTGCAGGGGGAATGCAGGACGAAAAGAAGGAGAAGAAAACCTACCTTTGGGTCAGAGGACGGTCCCGGGTGCAGCGACGTAGGGCAGGCTTTCTCCTCCGGCCGAGACCCGCGCGTCCCTCCCGCCTGGAGGTCCCCTTCTTTTCTGCTTTCCTTCCCTCCTCCTCCTGTTCCTCTGACTCCGCTTTTCTGCCAGCAGACCGGAGCGGTGTCAAACCCTTCAGGAGGCTGTGCTGTACTGTACTGGAGGGAATTCGGAAGGGTTGACTTCCCTCCTAGGCAAGCTGGTTTCAATGAGGCACCGAGCTTATGCTACACACACACACAGAGAGGGGGGAAAAAAGACTTCAGGGCTAAACCGTCATGTGGTTTCCATCAACCACCTGCCAAAGGGGGGGGGATTGAAAGACAGAGGGGGGGGGAATGCCAAAAAAAGCCCAACCTCAAGGATGGAAGCCTCCCTCCTCCTCCTCCTCCTCCTCCTCCTCCTCCTCC
>NW_015164886.1:9279-9961 GCF_001447785.1 Gekko japonicus
CTCTGTGGCCTTGTGCCCCACTGGGGTCCAGGGATGCCAGCCTCTAAGTGGGGCCTGGGGATCCCCCAGAATTCCAGCTCATCTCCAGACTGCAGAGATCAGTTCCCCTGGAGGAAACGGCTGCTTTGGAGGGGGGACTCTGTGGCATTCTATCCCCACTGAGGTCCTTGTCCTTCCCGTACTCCATCCCCAAATCTCCAGGAGTTTCCAAACTTGGATCTTATAACCCCACCCCACCATCCCCTGCCAGCAACCCTGGGGAAAACTGCAGGAGATCAGTTGTAACTACAGGTGAACTCCAGGGTTTTCGTTGAGTTTAGTAACACTGAGGTCCTTGTCCTTCCCGTACTCCATCCCCAAATCTCCAGGAGTTTCCAAACTTGGATCTTATAACCCCACCCCACCATCCCCTGCCAGCAACCCTGGGGAAAACTGCAGGAGATCAGTTGTAACTGCAGGTGAACTCCAGGGTTTTCCTTGAGTTTAGTAACAACTAAATATACACTGCAAAAACCTTTTAGCAGACCAGACAATTTTGCATCAGTGTTTTAAACGTCAAGCCCCAACGGGAGTTTCTAGAATTATAAACCCACTTCTCCTTGCATGAAGTCTTCCAAAAGGGGGGACTTTGAAAACAGTGGTATAAAATTGTCTGGTAGTTGTTGTTGTTGTTGTTCAGTCG
>NW_015164887.1:0-5538 GCF_001447785.1 Gekko japonicus
CCATGAACTAGGTGGTTGTTACCAAGTAAAGAATAAACAATGTTTTCTTTTAAGTGTCAAGGAGGTTTTACAAACAGGTAAGTATTTCTTTATTTTTTGCAGGCATATTGCATCGAGGTGGTGAACTCTCATCATGTATGTAGTCCAAAAATGGAAGCCATTTGGCCAATAAATTCGTGGTAAGTCCTCGTTCCTCCATTCTTTGTATAGTATCCGATATTTTGCCCATTGTTAGGAAGTCCCATAGTTTCATGATCCATCGTTTAGTAGATATTGGGTTGGGATCTTTCCAGCTGGATGCAATCAAAGTCTTAGCAGCTGAGGAAGAGAAAAACACAGCGCTTGCAGTCGCTTGAGATCTGAGCTCTGGGCGATTGATCATTTCTATGGACTTACAGGGTCTCTGAGCAATCAGAGACTACTCCACACTCCAGGGAAGTAGTAGTGGGGGGCAGGGGGCTTGAGCTGAGGTCCTAGTGAGAAGGCAACTTGCTGGGAGACCTGATTAGCTCACTCTGAAGCAGGGGTGTAGACTTTCCAATTTCCCGGGGGGGGGCTGGGCCAGAGGCATTGCTGTGCTAGGAGCAAGGGTGGCCCCCGGGGGAGGCTAAGCACCTTCCTGAAAATTTCGGGGAAGGCTGACGCCCCGCCGCCCCCACGAAGATTACGCCTATTCTCTGAAGCAAGCCGGAGGAAGAAGCTCACCGAGGTGGGCAAAGCTTTGTTACTATGATTCAAGAGGCTGACAGGTGAATTTTAAATTGAGCACAGAAACGTGAGTGAAAGAAACTGTTCTGTGTTCTCAAAGTAAAGTCTGTTGCAATTGAAAATCCCCAATAGACTGGGAAAATCTCCCCAATTCTACTTAACTGGCCAGAACAGAAAGGGAGAAATTTCCAACTTGAGCTGTGTTTTCGCAAAGTAGAGGGGGAAACGGAACAGCTGGGGGAAAATACCATCAAATTGCTAATAGAGGCACAAGGAAAATTTAGAGAGAGATTTGTGGATGTAAAGAGCAAGCAAGCTAGCAAGCCCCCATAATTTTCTACAAACTCAATTTTTCCCTCTAGCAGGAGGGGGGCAGGAGGCCTATTATAATTAATTAGTGAGGTGAAATGGTAGAGATGATCCGGAACTTTAATAAAGACTAAAAGTGCTTGCTATGTCCTATAATTGACTACTGATGGTTTTAAAACTGACTCCCCCTTCAATGGAGCGTGAATGTGTGTGAGGTAACTGGAAAGATGGTGACCTTGAACAAACAATAACAAAGTCTAGGCGTGTGGCCAAGAGATACTGGCGACTCTCCAGCACTGGGCAGTGAACCAGAACTGGGCTTAAACAGAGCTTTCTGGAGGATGCTTCAGTCTTAGATTCCTTCCAGTCCGGTTTCCGCCTGGGCCATGGGACCGAGACGGCTTTGGTCGCCCTGACTGATGATCTCCGGAGACATCTGGATCGAGGTGGTGTGGCGGCACTCGTGTTGTTAGATCTGTCGGCAGCGTTTGACACTGTCGACCACCAGTTGCTGATCCACCACCTCGCCGACGTGGGGATTCAGGGGCTTGCCCTTCAATGGTTTGCCTCTTTCCTGCAAGGTCGGGGACAAAGGGTGGCTTTCGGGGATCAGTGCTCCCGTAGGTATTCCCTTGAGTGTGGGGTACCACAGGGGGCAGTGCTGTCCCCGATGGTGTTTAACATTTATATGCGCCCCCTTGCCCAGATTATCCGGAGTTATGGGCTGGGGTGTCATCAATATGCGGATGACACCCAACTCTATCTGATGCTGGGTGGCCGGTCGGACTAGGGTCCCGATGACCTTCATCGGGCACTTGAAGCTGTGGCTGGTTGGCTCCGGCTGAGCAGATTGAAACTAAACCCGGCGAAGACGGAGGTCCTGGGTCTGAGTCGGGCCGGGACAGGTTTGGGGATCCCTCTCCCGACCTTCGACGGGGTGCCTTTGGTGTCTGCGTCTGGGATCCGGAGTTTGGTAGTGCACCTGGACTCCGTGTTAATGATGGAGGCCCAGGTGGCAGCCACTGTCAAGTCCGCCTTTTACCATCTTCGGCGGGCTCGGCAGTTGGCCCCCTACCTGGACCGAGATGACCTGGCCACAGTGATCCATGCGACGGTCACCTCAAGGCTAGACCACTGTAACGCTCTCTACATGGGGCTGCCTTTGTCGCAAATCCGGAGGCTGCAACTGGTGCAGAATGCTGCGGCCAGGCTGTTAATGGGTCTCTCTAGACCACATTCAGCCTGTGCTGAAAGCACTGCACTGGTTGCTAATAGCGTACCGAATTCGCTTCAAAGTGCTGGTTCTTACCTATAAAGCCCTACATGGTCTGGGTCCAGTCTACCTGAGGGACCGCCTTAACCCGTATGTTCCCCCAAGAGCACTACGGTCTGGGGCCCAAAACTTACTAACCGTACCGGGCCCCAGAGATGCAAAATTGGTCACTACTAGGACTAGGGCCTTCTCGGTGGCGGCCCCTACCTGGTGGAATGAGCTCCCAGAGGAGATCCGGGCCCTGCGAGACCTGATGCAGTTCCGCAGGGCCTGCAAGACAGAGCTCTTCCACCAGGCCTTCAAGTAGGGGCTGCCGCCTCTCCCCCCCTCTTTTATATTGCCATCA
Organism: Gekko japonicus; assembly: GCF_001447785.1. Lineage (NCBI taxonomy): Eukaryota > Metazoa > Chordata > Lepidosauria > Squamata > Gekkonidae > Gekko > Gekko japonicus. The sequence goes on from NW_015164887.1 coordinate 2,637, forward strand.
TGGGGGGTGAAATGAGGCCCTAGGTAGGAAGGAAACATCGGAAACACTAGAACTTCTTGAACATCTTAAACATCCTACCTATCTGATCAAATGCTTGAAACCATCGAACGTTTTTGGGGAAACCTCTGGACTGGACCGTCATCTTTTGGAGCTATGTGAAGATCAACGAGCACTTTAAATTTAAATTTAATTGTAATAGGATTGGTTTTACATGTATATTTGTTTTTAACTTTGAGTATTATGTTTTATCTTGCAATATTTTTGCCTGTTAGCCGCCCTGAGCCCTACGGGGGAGGGCGGGGTATAAGTTTGATTAATAAATAAATAAATACATAAATAAACCATAACACGGAGATAACAGAGTCTGGGAAGTCAGCCAGATGGGGAAAAAACAATAAATAAAGACAATAAATAAAGTCAATAACAAAATTGGTTAGAATTTATATAAAGCTCAGAGAACAATCAGCAAAATGTCATCTGTAAAAACTGTGCACACTGCCTAGAATACACAATCTTCACCAGGAACAGGGGGGGGGTGTGACTGTTAATAAATTAGCAATGCCAGTGCAAAGAGATATGCAGAGCATGGTCATCGATGCAATCGATCCAATTAAAGCTGAAATGGACCAAACTTTGAGACAAATAACACAAATAACTGATCAATTTACAAATAGTATGCAAGCTATTAAAAAACAGGTGGTGGAAAACTCAAAGGACATAGCAGAGCTGAAGAAAAACAATGAGAAGACAGAGAAGAAGATGAAAGTGGTGGAAGAGGACACAAGAAGGACAGAAGATAAACAATGGGAATATGAACAAGAGCTTATATGATTACAGGTGGAAAAAGCGGCAGATTCCAGAACATTCCAGAGGAAAAAGATGGAGACTTGTCAGGAAAGATGGCCAAATTATTGGCAGATCACATGGACATGGGAAAAGATCGCAGATCATAAACCAGTTTATTTGAGTTGCAAACAACTGGGAAGAGAAGCAGATGGACCATGAACTTAAGAATTTTAAGAAACAATAATTTTGTAAACAAAATGAAGGAAGAGCTAACAGTATTTTTCAAAGAAAATAAAAAACAAGATACATCATTAAAGGTGATATGGGATGCAATGAAAGCATTTTCTAGGGGATTATTAATTCAAGAAGCAGCAAAAGTAAATAGGCAAAGGAAACAAAGGTTTGAGAACCTGAAAAAACTAATAAATCTACAAGAGAATATTATGATGTCTAAAGTAAATAATGATGGAACAAAATGAAGACTAAAAATGTTACATCAGATGAATTGTTTATTGAAAGAGGAGATAGCAAAGAAATTATATTTTGCAAAACAAAACTTTTTTGAAAATGCTAACACAAACCCACTAGATGGCTAGCCTATAAAATTAGTCAACAGAAGGAAAGAACTTTTATTAAAGTCCTGAGAAAAAATGGGAAAGAAATCTATAGAAATGAAGAAATCAAGAAAGCTATGGAGGAATATTATAAAACGCTTTATGGGAAAACAACAGTGAGCACGGAAAAAATCCAAAGTTATTTGGAAAAATACAAATTGCAAAAACTTACAGAAGGACAAAGAAAAATATTAAACCAACAAATTTCAATGATGGAAGTCCAAAGCAATAAAGAGACAAAATAGAGGGAAAGCTCTGGGGCCAAATGGACTTCCAATAGAATTTTACCATATTTTTGAAGAGCAGATTGCACTGACCTTTAAGGTTATTTGTAATATGGTGAGAGAACAAGGTGAAATCCCAGATATGTGGAAAGAAGCAAATATTTCTTTGATTCATAAACAAAACTTAGATGAGAAGGAAATGAAAAATTATTGACCGATATCACTGTTAAACGTGGATTACAAGATTTTTGCATCAATTTTGGCACAGAGGCTGAAAAAAGTAGTAGTGGAAACAATAAATAAGAACCAGTAGGGATTTTTACCTAAGAGACAAATGAGGAATAACTTGAGAATACTGATGAATGTGTCAATAGAGAGCTTTCAAATAATTTTGAGATTCAGAAAGGTACGAGGCAAGGTTGTCCCTTTTCCCCACTTTTGTTTATAATGGTACTGGAAGTTATGAGTGAAGCCATTAGAAGAGAGAGTAAAATAACTGGACTTCAAGGAAAGAAAGTACATTTAAAAATACTAGCTTTTGCAGATGATGTAGCATTAATACTTGAAAACCCAATAGAAGCAGCGGGAGCATTGATGGAGAAGATTGAAGAGTATGGAGCAGTGGCGGGCTTCAAAATAAATGTAGAAAAAAACAAAATTATAACTAAGAACTTGGAAGATAAACAAAAAGAGAAGTTACAAGAAATCACAAGATGTCAGATTGTAAAAAAAGCTAAATATTTAGGAATTATGGTCACAAACAAATGTAGTACACTCTATGAAAACTATAAAGCACTGTTACAAATTACTAAACAAGATTTGGACAACTGGAGAAATCTGCAAGTTTCTATGATGGGAAGGATCGCTACAATAAAAATGAATATTTTACCTAGATGGATGTTCTTATTTCAAACTATTCCTGTATTACAAAATCAAAACTTGTTTAAAGAATTAGACCAGATGACATCCAAGTTTATATGGCAAGGGGAAAGGGCACGAATAAGATTGAAAATGCTACATGATGTAAAAGAAAGAGGAGGGTTTTGAGTACCAAACTGGTTATTGTATTATAGAGCTGCAGCATTAGTATGGATTAAAGAATGGATTACTTTAGAAGATAAGAGACTTTTAAAAATTGAGGGCCATGATTTACAGTTAGAATGGAATGCCTTTTTGTGGTATGAAAAAGCAGGCCCTCAAAAATATTTTAAGCAACATTGGTTGAGAGCAGCATTATTAAAGGTTTGGGACCCTATACATAAAAATGTTTATACTAAA
>NW_015164887.1:5758-9675 GCF_001447785.1 Gekko japonicus
CCAACACTCTGTGTCACACAGTGGCCAGAAATACCAGTGCCATCAGGAGGTCCAGCAGTGGGGCCAGGACATTAGAAGCCCTCCCACTGTTGACCCCCCCCCCAAGCACCAAGAAGACAGAGCATCACTTGCCCCAGAGCCCCTATCTATACCTTGTGGCTAATATCCACTGATGGACCTCTGCTCCATATGCTTATCTAATTCCCTTTTGAAGCCGTACATGCTTGTAGCCGCCACCACTTCCTGTGGCAGTGAATTCCATGTGTTAATCACTCTTTGGGTGAAGAAGGACTTCCTTTTATCTGTTCTAACCCGACCGCTCAGCAGTTTCATGGAGTGCCCACGAGTTCTTGTATTGTGAGAAAGGGAGAAAAGTACCTCTTTCTCTACCTGCTCTTTCCCATGCATAATCTTATAAACCTCGATCATGTCACCCCTCAGTCGTCTTTTCTCCAAGCTAAAGAGCCCTAAGCGCTTTAACCTTTCCTCATAGGAAAAGTGTTTCAACCCTTTTATCATTCGAGTTGCCCTTTTCTGCACTTTTTCCAAAGCTATAATATCCTTTTTAAGGTGTGGTGACCAGAACTGCACACAGTATTCCAAATGAGGTCTCACCATTGATTTATATAGGGGCATTATTATATTGGCTGATCTGTTTTCAATACCCTTCCTAATAATCCCCAGCATAGCATTGGCCTTCTTTATTGCAGTCACACACTGTCTCGACATTTTCAGTGAGTTATCCACTACAACTCCAAGATCTCTCTCTTGATCAGTCTCTGCCAGTTCTTCTTTTTTTTTTTTGGTAAACAAAGTTTTATTGTTTTTCATCATAGGAATCTAACATTCAACATTTAACCAATATCATTGTCTACCCTACTCCCTTTACCTCCCTCCCCTCCTGTGGCTTCCCGCAATGCTTTCGCCCCTCCCTTCATATATATTTTCTCACTTATCAACATCAATTTTCTTATCATCATAGGAATCTAACATTCAACATTTAACCAATATCATTGTCTACCCTACTCCCTTTACCTCCCTCCCCTCCTGTGGCTTCCCGCAATGCTTTCGCCCCTCCCTTCATATATATTTTCTCACTTATCAACATCAATTTTCTTATCATCCGTTTAAAGATAACATCATTTTACTTAGTATTGTTCTAAATATAGTAAGTTTTGTTTCACATCCCAGTTCTTTTCCAGATAAATTTTAAAATCAGTCCATTCTTCAAAAAATTCTTCATCTTCTTTGTTGTTCAATTTCTTTGTAATTTTGTCCATTTCTGCCATGAACAGACCTTTTTGTATCCAATCTTCAATCTCTGGTACTTTTTCCAGTTTCCAGTATTGTGCATATGTCATTCTTGCTGTCGTTATTAAGTACCAGAGTAAAGTTTTTTTCGTCACATTGACTTCTTCCATCTTTAGTCCCAAAAGCAGAATTTCTGGTGCTTTTTTAAAAGAGCATTTTAATATTTTCTGCATTTCGCTGTGGATTTTTGTCCAAAACTCCACTGCTTTTTCGCAGGTCCACCACATGTGATAAAATGAGCCCTCATGTTTTTTACATTTCCAGCACCTATTTGACATATTGTGGTTCATATTTGCTATCTTTTTCGGAGTCATGTACCATCTATACATCATTTTATAACAATTTTCTCTCACATTGGTACAAGTCGATATCTTAATAGAATTTTTCCACAAATATTCCCAAGAGTCAATTGTCATTTCTTTGTTCATATTAATTGCCCATTTTATCATTTGTTCTTTAACTGTCTCATCCTCAGTATACCATTTTAACAATATTTTATACATGTTTGAGATCTTCTTCTGCCCTCCCCGCTCCCAAATGCTCTCCAATTCGTTTTTCTCTTCTGTAAAACCATAATTTTTTAAATCAGTTTTAAACAAATCATAAATCTGCGTATATTTCAACCATTCATAATTATAGTCAATTTCATTCTGCTTTTTCATTATCCATTCTGTTCCCTCTTTTTAAATTAAATCTCTATATGGCAACCAGTCTTTACCTTGCTGTCTTGAGTAAGGTGTTAGAACTTCCACTGGTACAATCCATAATGGTCTTACATCACGGAAAATTTTTTTATATCTCATCCATGTTACAAACAACACTTTATTTACCAAGTGATGCTTAAAAAAGCTATCCATTTTTACCTTACCGTACCACAAATATGCATGCCAACCAAACCTGCAATCATGTCCCTCCAATCCTAAAAGCCTGTTATTTTTTAACTTCACCCACTCTTCTATCCATGTTAAACAGACTGCATCATAGTAGAGTCTCAGATTTGGTAGCTGCAACCCACCTCTTTCTTTAGCATCACAAAGTATTTTCATTTTGATTCTCGGTTTTTTACCTGCCCAAACGAATTTTGACAGTTCTTGCTGCCATTTGTCCAGCAAGTCTGTTTTGTTCAATATTGGTATCGTTTGGAATAAAAACATCAGCCGTGGTAAGACATTCATTTTGATAACTGAAATCCTTCCCATCAATGATAAATTCATACTCTCCCATTTCTTAAAATCTTGAGTTAACCTAGTCCATAATTTTTCATAATTATTTTTATACAAGTCTATATTTTTTGCCGTTAACTCAATTCCTAAGTATTTTGTTTTCTTCACCACTTCACATTGTACCAGTTCTTGTAATTCCACTTGCTTCTGCTTTGTCATATTTTTGCATATCAACTTAGATTTATTTTTATTCACATAAAATCCTGCCAGCTCTCCAAACTCAGTTATTTTTTGAAAAAGTAATGGTAGCTCTTCAGTTGGATTTTCCACAATGAACATCACATCGTCTGCGAATGCTCTGTATTTATATCTAAAACCTTTATGCCTCAGTCCTTTAATATCTTGGTCATCTTGTATCTTCTGTAACAATACATCCAATACCCAGATGAACAGTAACGGTGATAAAGGACAACCCTGCCTTGTTCCTTTTTGCACCTTGAAGTGATCTGTAAGGTCCTTATTCACATTCAATTTTGCTCTTTGTTCAAAGTAGATCGCTTCAATGAAGTTGGTAAATTGTTGTCCTACTTCTATTTTCTCCATCATTTGAAACATAAAGTCCCAATTAAGATTATCAAACGCCTTCTCCGCGTCCCCAAATAACAAGGCCACTTCTTTTTCTGGATGTTTTTCATAGTATTCAATCGCATCCATTACCATTCTCACATTGTCTCTAATCTGTCTGTTCGGTAAGAAACCTGCTTGGTCTTCTGAAATCACCGTTTGTAGATAGGTTTTTACCCTTTCTGCAATAATTTTTGCAAATATTTTATAATCATTATTCAAAAGCGAAATTGGCCGGTAATTTTTAACGTTTGTTAGGTCTTGTCCTTCTTTCGGTATCAATGAAATTATTGCTTCTTTCCATGAGTCTGGCACTCTTTTAGTCTCTCTAATTTCGTTGGATAAAGCTTCCAGGACCGGCGTTAATTCCTCTTTCATTTTTTTGTAAAACTTTGCAGTAAATCCATCCGGTCCTAGTGCTTTTCCCAATTTTGTTTCTTCGATTGCTTTCCTCACTTCATCCTTCTGGATTAGACCATTTAATATATCTTTGAATTCACTTTTTACTTTAGGCAGTGATATTCCGTTTAGGTATTTTTTTATCTTCTCAAGATCAGTTTTAGTCCCTTGGAAAAGTTTTGCATAATACTTGAAGAAACTTATTTTTATGCCATTGGGTTCAACGAATTCTTTTCCATCTTCTATTATTTTTGTTATCATTCTCCTTTCTCTTCTACTCTTCAACTGCCATGCCAAATATTTTCCTGGCTTGTTCGCCCCTTCAAAAGATTTTTGCTGCAGTTTCTTTAAGTTCCAATAGAGTTCTTGGTTCAGTGTCACGTTCAGCTGTTCTCTGCCAGTTCTGACCCCATCAATGTG
>NW_015164888.1:0-9541 GCF_001447785.1 Gekko japonicus
TCCTCCACCTTAGCCCGACCGGAAGCCTAAAAGCTACAGGAGTTTTGATGAAAAAAAACTGATGGCTCTTCACAGAATTAGCACAGAATGTCTGATTAGCACTGGCATTTTTTTGTTCTTAAGGGGCCAGGGAGGCCAGAATGGATCTCGGGCTTGCAATTATTGTTGTTGTAGGTAAGAAAAAGTGGGAAATGCATGTTGGCTTAGCTAAGGGTTGCCAACTGATCACAAAATGCAAGTCAAGTGGAATGAAAAGGAAAAGTGCCATGGGTAAAAGCAAGATAAGCTCCAGGCAAACTAGAAATTAATTGGACTACATATTGAGTGTCAGCAAACAATTTAAAAGGAGATGTTACAAAACTTGAAAAGCTAAAAAGAGCAGGAAGTTTGAAAAAAATGAAACAGACCGCAACAAGGAAAACTTTGAAGCTGTAACAAATTTAATGAGGCAAGATAAGGGAGAAACACTTATGAGAATGAAAGGGGAAAAAACATTCCACAATAAAATTAGCACTGAGAGTGCTTAAGCTCTGCAAGATGGGTTGCAATAATGAAAGCAGAAAAAAACTTAGAAGGTCAGTAGAGAAATGAGAACAGAGTGGTGTCTGTCTCTAAGAGTCTGAATATTGACACAAGGTACTGAGTTTAAGACTCTTCAGTAATAACGTGTGGTAGGATGCTTACAAGGTTTCTTCTGTGACAGTTAAAAGCAAACTTTTCTCTGTCCACGTAATATAAACAATCTTTCAATAAAACAGTTGATAAGCATTTGGAGGCCAAATATAGCTCTCAAATGATGCCAGTTGCCACTCTACTTCAAGAATTGCAACTATAAGAGTGGGAAAAAATCATTCCATAATAAGTTTTGGTCCAGGCTGTCCCTGGACTGCTAAACAGCCCGAAGGCACGTTCGAGGCTTATTGCCTTGTTGTATGACTGCTGCTAGATTAGCCTGATTGCCCACGTTCTGGCATGCTTTAAGCATATCAGAAAGAGAGGGGTTGTTTCCCAATCCAGTTAATTTATGCAAGAATGGCTTAGAGGCTTTTTGTGCGAGACTTGAGAGAGTCTGCAGTGGCTCTGGAACTAGAATGTGAGTTTTCGTTAGAGCCTTTAACATTTCTGGAGCAGAGGTACTCTGCAAGTCTGTCACAATAGGGTATGAAATGGGTTTAATTTCAATAATGGTAGTGCCAGTTGTTTTTTGATTTTCAGTGAAATGCACTGGGCACATAGACAATATTTCAGAGCTCTCTTTAATGTCCTCTAAGGAAGAGGTCTGATTCTTTAAATGATCTATCAGAACACTTTTTTGAAGTGGATAGTGGAGGCTGCTGCTGAGCAGGCAGGTCTGCTAGTGAGAGACTTTGAGGAATAGGAAGAGGGTATGCCTCTGAAATCAAAGTTGGAACTGAAGGCAGAGTGGGATAGAGTATAATAGACTGTATTGAGGCCCTTGGGAATAAGCAAGGTGGGCCTCTGCATTGCATGTAAGAGAGGCCAAAGGAAAAACAGGTGCAATTGCATTGATTGCATATCTGCACAGAAACCAGGACTTTAACACTGCAACAGGAGCTTTAGGCTCTGTGTGAAATATCTTCCCAATGATGTCCCAGTCTCTTAAATCCAAAGATCCCTCCTTTGGATACCAAGAACATTGCCTTTGAATCTCAAAAAGCAATTGAGTTAGGGTCTCAGAAGAAACTGGCCTGCCAGCTTTCTGGGTAATAATCTGTAGCTCCTTTAAATGTGCCTGTAGGGGTAATGCTAGTTTAACACCCATTATCTCACCAATGAGGGGTCGTGTATCACGACGAGGAAGTACTTCTTGAGGCCTTTGCCAGGCGTTGGTGAGATTGATCCGTGTAGAGATGCCCCTCGTTAGGGCGCCACTTGTGGTGCTGCTCCATGGGGTGTGGGGGTGCAGGCGAAGCAAAGACGACAGGATACAAGCTTGCAGGAAGCTGATCTGAAACCTCTCAGCTTCCCAGCATTTATTTATACACCTTTCTTCCCCCTTCTCCCTCCCTCTCCCTCCATAAGGGAGTTACAAGCATTAGAGCATCCTTTTGGAGTGTGTGTGTGTGTGTTTGTGTGTGTGTTTCCAGGCAGCTGTCCGCTATCTGCCTCTTCCCCTTTCTCAAGGCTAACTGACTGCGTAGTTTAGGCAGTCACCAGACTTCTCTTAGCACACAAATACTTCTGGGTTCCCCCTGCACTGCCCTACAGGGGAGGAAAAGGGGAAGGACTTTGTAAGCCGCTCTGAGACTCCAAGTGAAGGGCAAGGGGTATAAATCCAATCTCCTGTGGGTGCTGCTGGTTTCTGGCTGCTTGGCATCTACCCTACTCTACCTTCTTCAAATGGAGGACGATTTTTGTGAGGCTGTTTCCATTTCAGCTTGCAATTTTGGTTTGGGGTGACTGGCAGTGTGACTCAGGTGCATACGCGCACCACCCTCAGCATCACCCTGCACTGCACGGCTACCAGGGTTCCGTGGAGGTATTTCTGCTGCAGGTGGGATGGATGGAATTGGGGAGATTGGTGGGGCATTTCTGTGCCCATCAAAATTGTAATGGCCCCGGCTGCTACTCCTCCCTACCCTCTCTGGTTTTAATCATGGGATGAGCGTTGTGTAACCCAACTTCCCAGCACAGGCCGAGAGGGGATTGCAGGCACAAGCATGCGCACTCCCTTCAGTCACTCTCAAAGTCTAGGACCGGGAAACCAAACAGTGGCAGGTTGACCTTCAGGAAGACCAACTGCTCCACTGACCTGGGGAGCAGGCGTGAGCGATGCGAGCAGACAATGTCGCCCGCATGGGGAAAAACGTGCTCACTCTGCATGCTTGTCGGAGGGCGTGAGAGGAGTTTCTGGGCCACAGCAAAGAGGTCCAGCCAGACCGCCTCCTTCGTGGCCCAGTAGCTCAGTGGACACGTCGCCTGCAGCTCGTGGAGCTCCGGAAGGTACTCCCTCCCCATCGCAGCCGCTGTGTCCTCTCTCGTGCGCCTGCCGCTCCCAGGAGAGGGGCCAAGGATCCGCCCGATGGCTGACATATCAACACTCATCATAGCGGGAGCCGTGGGGGAGGACGCTGCCTAGCAGGGGGGTGGGGGATGAACAGCAGTGGAGCGGCTGGCACCCCCTCTCCCTCAGCTCGTGGCAACGTGGCCCTCTTGGCCCCCATGTGCTCAACTCGCTGGGGGAGCTCGTCTCGCCATTGAGTGAACTCGTTGGCCCGCTCGGCAATCCTGCCCTTGATGCGCAGGTCACACATAGTCACCATCGTGTAGACCTTCTGCTTGAGGATAGACCAAAAGTGCTTCTCGATTCCGCTTTGCAGCCTTCTCACCAGCGTGCGCGTGCACCGCCGGAACCATGTCTGCACGTCCTGCAGCTGGCTCCAGAAACGAAGCCACGTCCTCATGGGCCGTGCGGACCTTGGGGATGTCTAGAGCCAGCCTTGCCATGTCAGACGAGAGCATCTCTGTGTAGCTCGTAAAGGGCTTAAGAACCATTCACGGTCTGAGAGGTGGTTAGCCAGTCCTCCCGACTGAGCCGGTTCTCTTCCCGAAGGACCCCGCTCTCAGAGATCAGGGCAGTCAGGGCGCTCTCCTGCTCCACCAAGCATTCAAACATGACATGGGTGGAGTTCCAGCGAGTGGGAACGTCGCCTAGCAGGTGGTGCTCCGGCACGCCTGTCAGCGCCTGCTTCTCACGCAGCAGAAAGGTGTCCTTCGTACAGCGAGAAGAGATGTGACTCATAGTGTGCCCTTTCTGGAGGAGATGCCGGAACTCACAAGTCACAGCATCCAGATTGGGCTTCTCCGCAGAGCCCAGCTCCTGAGCATCCTTGAACACGAGGTGAAGAAGGTGGGCTGCACAGTAAACGCCCGTCAGGCCCAGTTGCCCTGCCACTGCCCTAAGGTTCTGGCCACCATTGGTCACCACGAAGCCCTTGGTGATGTCCCTGCCTACCCACCCCGCTGACTGTCTCTGGAGGATGGCCGAGATGTTGTCTGCCATGTGCGACCCATCGAGCTTCTCGGTGTGAAGCAGACCCTGGCAGTAGCCGGCCCCGACCCTGCCTGACACTGGTTCCCTCTCCCCCACCCAAAACTGGGCTGGGTTCCCACCACTGCACAGTCAACGAAAGGTATGAATCGTGCTCCTGACGGGCGGTCCAGACATCGGATGTGAAGGGCACAAATCTCCCACGAGTGCAGGACAAGTGTGCCTTCACGTGGTCCCTGGCAGCCCTGTACCATGTGGGCATCATGGTCCTCCTCAGCGTGGTGCGAGAAGGAGGGTGTGTACCAGGGACGGGCATCCTGGAGTCCCTTGCGGGAACCCACGTCTTCAACTGCGGAGAGCGACCATCTCATCAAGGAGGCGAGTGACTCTCTTGCTGGCCTGCTGCTTCCCCTCCGCCCCCCCTTAGGAACTCTGGTCCCGCCGCTGCCAAGCATCTCTGTCAGAGATGTGTGGCGTGACTGCCCCGTCCCTACCGTGGAACGTGCAGAGAGAAGAAGAAGAGAGAGAAGAGATTGAATTTATACCCCACCCTTCACTTGGAGTCTCAGAGCGGCTTACAAACTCCTTTCCCTCCCCCTCCCCCTCCCCCTCCCCACAACAGACACCCTGTGAGGTCGGTGGGGCTGAGAGAGCTCTTGACAGAAACTGCTGTTTCTCAAGGACAGCTCTTATCAGAACTATGGCTTGCCCAAGGACCACCCCAGTAGCCGTCCTTCTTAACAGGGAAGAGAACCAGGCGTGGCTTCTTGGCGGAACCCCTCTGTCTGTCCAGAGGTCGGAATGGTGCCAGGAGGCTCTGCTGTGGTCCTGCACTTAGGTGGTAGTGGGGGACAGTGAGGCCCTCCCCCCCACCCCTCCCTCCGGTCTTTTCCTTTGCCTGACCCCCAGGACCCCTCTGCGTTTCCTTCCTGTCGCTCATGCTGCCCCTGGCCAAACTCAGCCTGACTTGTGCGGGGGGAGGGTATTGGGCACCTCACTTACCTGTGCTGTCACCTGACCCCAAAACAGCCTCACCTCTTTACAAACCCTAACCCCCCCTAAAAACTAGGGGTTTTTTTTGTTTCTTTCAGTGGAGCCTCACCTAGCCTTGCTTCAGTTTTTTAGAACTAGTGAATTCCTACACTGACCCTGAGTATGGTTTAAAGACTATCCTTGGGATGTGGCTTGAAAACCTTTTTAAACGTTTTTGGGTTTTAAAACTACTCCAGTCTAGATTCTGCTGCGAACAGCCTGATTCCCTGTGTGGAACGCAGGAGGGGCTCCCTAACTGAAAAACACACAAGCTAAAGGCGGGGGGGTGGGGGGAGAGTTCCTGATTTCTCCAAAGTTCGGTCAGAGCGCACTACTTTTTAACTCTAAAAATAAAACCTGCTAAATCCAAATGAAACGTGCTGATAGAAAAATAAAACCTGCTGAAAGCAACAGAAACAGATAAAGGCAACTGAAAAGACAGAGCCTTGGCCCAGGTAGAAGGCCTAACACACACACACACACACACACAAAACACACAACTAGCCCAGAAAACACAAAGGCAACAGAACTTAAAGGCAACAGAAGAGAACCAAAACAGAAGAGAACTCAAAAGACAAGAACAAAAAACAGAGAGCCTGGGGCCCAGGCAGAACAGGTGGCCTAGTCACACACACACAGAGACACACACACACACACACCAAAAAAACCCCAACTAGCCCACAAAACAAGGAACTCAAAGGCAACAGAACCAAAGGACAAGAACCAAAAACAGGCCTAGACAGAGTAAAACCCCCCCACAAAATAAGAACTTTAAAAAATAAGAACTTAAAAAACCTGCAAAGGCAACCAAGAACCAACCAAGGCACAAGAGAGAATAAAAAACAGGGAGAGGCAGAAGACTAAGCAGCAAAACCTCCCCAAAAAGAAGCCCCAACAAGCAAAGAATTAAAATAGCACATCAATCACAGTAAAAAAAAAATAAACTGCAAAGGCAACCAAGGCACAAGAGAGAATAAAAAACAGGGAGAGGCAGAAGACTAAGCAGTAACAAACACACACACCCCAAAAAAGAAGCCCCAACAAGCAAAGAAATAAAATACCAAATCAATCACAGTAAAAAAAGGAAAATACAATAATCTAAAAGAAGAGAATCTCCCCCCCCAAAAAGAAAACAGGACGAGAGGCCCTAGAGGCGTCCCCCACACACACAACACATCAAACCCAGACCCCAACCCACTAGAAATAAAGGAAATTGTTTAAAAATGCCCTAATTTTTTTCAAACCGTATGATGTCTTCAGTCCTGATTCAAGGCTCCGAAGTCCATAGGCGGCCCTGGGAGGCAAGGAGGCTCAAGGAGCAGGGGCTGGTTCTAGCAGAAGCCAGCCAGCCACACACAATCTCCAAACCAGGCGCTCTCTCAGCAGCAGGAACCAGGAACAGCAATGGAGTCAGCCAGCCAGAGAGTCTCCTTTTATGCTCTCCGGGCATACACAGAAGGATTTCAAAAAGAGAAGCAGAAGAAGAGAAGATATTGGTTGTTAGATCGCGCTAACAAAGACTTGGAGAGTGATTTCAGCAAGTGATTCAGCTTTAATGAAGGAACGAACAAGCACTCAAACGCAGTGAATAACCAGAACACAGAACATAGGGAGCTGGGCTCCTTTTAAACATTCCCGGGCTAACATAGCCACACCTACTATATACATAACAACCAATAAGATTGCAAGGATAAGGACCAATGAGAGTTCTTCCCGCTCAAGGACTAGTCCTTCTCTGATTGGTCGCTGTTGCAGAGCGACCAATAGCAAGTCACCACTGATGGAGCCTTCGTCAGGCTCGAAGCTTTGCATGGGAGTTCAATGGGCCGATTCACTTAAGCATTTCAATACATAACATTGGATTTATACCCCGCCCTTCACTTGGAGTCTCAGAGCGGCTTACAAACTCCTCTCCCTTCCCCTCCTCACAACAGACACCTTGTAAGGTGGGTGGGGCTGAGAGAGCTCTGACACAAACTGCTCTTTTTCAAGGACAGCTCCGACAGAGCTTGTGACTGACCCAAGGTCACATCAGCAGGTGCAAGTGGAGGAGTGGGGAATCAAACCCGGTTCTCCCAGATTAGAGTCCGCGCACTTAACCAGAGAGCAGATGCCAAAATCCTATTTTCCACCAGCGCTCCTTCCCTGGGAAAGGAGCAAGCTAGCAGCTGGGCAGCAAACAGCAAAAACAGCCTTGCAAAAAGTTGCAAGCTGCAATGCATTTTGAAATGCATTGCAGTGATTGGCTGTCTGGAAGGTCCCTCCTTCACCCTCCCTCCTGGAAACAGGAGCAAGAGGCAGGAAAGAGGCTAGAATGGTGGGGAAAGCAAGCAGAAGGTGCCCTTCGAACTTTAAATCCCCCTAGTGGCTGTTTTTTGGAATACCAAAAACCCCAGGAAAAAAAATTATTTTTTTAAGGGTTTTTTCCCCAAATATCCAAAAAGGCTGAAAAGCCAAAAAAACCCAAAGAGACTTTTTTGGGGGGGTTTCGGATTCAGAAAACCCGAATGCACACCTCTAGTAAGTATTCCAGCTGTAGCCTATGTTACTTAACAGAAAACTAGTCATCATTATGCAGCAACAAAATATCAAGACATACTAGCATGGCATGAGCATAAAGTTAGCCTGGCTTCCCTCTTGTCTATATGTCTATTATACTTTCTGCCTCCTCGGGTCAGGTGGTCCTGACGACCCAATCAAGGGTTCTCCTTGATGGATTTTTCCAGAGGCTGTCAGCACCCTCCTAATCCCCCTCCCTCCTGGTTACACAACTGGATGCAGATTCTCATGGTTAACCAAATACTATTAACCAATGACTGCATTCTTAAGTCCAGCCTTGAAAAGGATAAGAATGTTAGCTGCTGGAAGATTCAAGTCACAAACAACAGCAACTCAGAGTAGGCCACTTAATAATCATGGAAACCTGTGGGGGAATTAGGATGTTTTGTCTCACAGATCTGTTCCCCCTTATACTGGTTGGGATCATTAGCTTTGATCTTGACCATGGTTTCATCGTTCCAGAAGAATTTTCACTCTTGGATTTCTTGCCTTCCCCATAGAAGAATGATCACTCTTTCTCTTTCTCTCTCTCTCTTTCTCTCTGCGAACAAAGGCAGGAATATAAGAGAGACTGTGGCGGAGACAGACAACGGCCTTGCATCTAAAGAAAACGTGAAGATTTCCACAAGAGGATACCAAGAGCACATTTCCTTCCCAAATGAGCTGTCTGAGAGTGAGTATCCTGCACGGTTATGTCAAGGGAAAAGGCAAGGAAGTGCTTTATGGGATTGCTGATTCACTTCTGAGCAACATTTCGTACAGTCATGCAGCCCGCTGGGAAAGGAGGGAGGGCCTGAAATCTGGCGGCTCAGAATGTCCTTGTGGGCAAGAGCTCAGCTGTGGCACTCGAGGGGGTGAGATAAACACTAGATATTCTGGGTAAAAATGGAGGGGCGGTTAAGTTCAGCCAACCCGGACAAGGCCAAAGGGCCATCAGTCCTTATCTACTGCAGTCACATAGATGCCTTTGGACCCTCCGGCCCTCCCAGGTGCTAACACTCTGTTTCTTCCAGCAGAGGATGATCAGAGGAATGAAGAGGGTGGGGAACTTCATCAGCAAATCCGAGATAAAGTTAAAAATGAAGATTTTAAAGAAAACATCAGGAATCAAGGCGGACCGATGAGAAAGAAAGGCGTTCATAGGGTTGAGAAGAGACATGGAAGACAGCATAATGTACACATTCCAAAGCACAGGATAAAGAAGGAAAGTAAATCTATTTGGTGGGAAAAGTACTTCAGAAACAGATCACAGCTCTCTGTACACCAAAGAATACCTTCTGAATACTCAGAGAGTGGAAAGAGATTCGGTGTGAGGGAGAATCTTAAAGGCCGTCAGAGAACCCACAAAGGAGATAAACCTTTTGAATGCTCAGAGTGTGGAAAGAGATGCACTGTGAGTGGGAATCTTGAAAAGCATTTGACAACCCTCACAGGGAAGAAATCTTTCAAATGTTCAGCGTGCAGAAGGAGAATGATAAAGAGTGCCAATCCTCAACAACATCAGACAACCCACACAGGGGAGAAACCTTTTGAGTGTTCAGAGTGTGGAAAGAGATTCAGTTCGAGTATCCATCTTCAGCAGCATCAGAGAACGCACACAGGGGAGAAACCTTTTGAATGCTCAGAGTGTGGAAAGCGATTCAGTCAGAGTGGCCATCTTCAACAGCATCAAAGAACCCACACAGGGGAGAAACCTTTTGAATGCTCAGAATGTGGAAAGAGGTTCAGTCAGAGTGGCCATCTTCAGAAGCATCAAAGAACCCACACAGGGGAAAAACCTTTTGAAAGCTCAGAGTGTGGAATGAGATTCAGTGACAGTGGCAATCTTCAAAGGCATCGAAGAACCCACACAGGGGAGAAACCTTTTGGATGCTCACAGTGTGGAAAGTCATTCAGTCAGAGTGGCGACCTTCAACAGCATCAGAGAGCTCACACAGG
>NW_015164889.1:0-2909 GCF_001447785.1 Gekko japonicus
TTCCAGAAAAAATGGGAGGGTGGGTCTGATTCCGTAGAAGGCCACTCCATGTGTGACTCTGGCTCCGGGCCAGCTGTCCTCCGAGGGCACGCCTTGCCGCAAGCATATTGAAAACTGCGGAAAGGCCGATTTTAAATTGAAAGGCCGATTCCTCCGGGAGGATAATTACAGGCAACTCGACTGGCACCTGAAGGCAAAATTGGAACCTGCCGGGAACAGAGGCAGGTTGGCTGGGCCCTGCCGCCCCGTCTCCTCCCACAAGATGCCGTCTTTCGCAAGGCAGGGACGTTCCGGCTCGCTGGCTGCTGGCAGGCCTCAAGAGAGCCGAAATGCCCTTTCCGAGCATTCACTAACCTTTGCTCCTGCTGGGGGCGCGGACACCGAGAGGACGGGCGGAATTAATTGGCGTTCCCCCGGCTGCTTAAAGGATTCTGTCATCGGGCTCTGTTGTACGGCGGGCACCCCCGCTGGGGCTCCTGGGAATTTTGCCCGGGGGCGCTTGGCCTCTGCGCCAAAGAAAATCTAAACGGCCGTATCGAAGGGATTCGAAACTCAATCTGTGGCTGTGCGCATTTGGAGGCCCCCCTCAGCAAAAGAGAAGGACCCTTTCCCTTGGGCACTGCCAACCCAGGAAGACAGCAAAAGAGGCAGCCACTCTACCCATGCTGAGCACTGGGACAGGCGCATGAAGCATGTGCACTGGAAATCCACAGTGAGGAAGATTGCATTGACAGTGGGAGGGCTTCTAATGTCCTGGCCCCACTGGTGGACCTCCTGATGGCACTGGTATTTCTGGCCACTGTGTGACACAGAGTGTTGGACTGGATGGGCCTTTGGCCTGATCCAACATTGGCGTCTCTTATGTTCTTATGACGCACCACTGCATATCGCGCTCTCCTTGCACTGAAAAGGAGGCAGTCACCGTATGCGTGGTGGGCATTGTGATGGGTGCATGAAGCAGGTGCACTGGAAATCCACAGTGACCAAGACTGCACCCATGCACCAGTGCATATTGCGCTGTTCTTGCACTGAAAGTGAGGCAGTCACCATACTCATGGTGAACACTGTGACGGGTACATGAAGCAACCACGCTGGAAATCCACAGTGACCAAGGCTGCATCCATGCACCGTTAGATATTGCACTCTCCATGTGCTGAAAATGATCACTTGCAAGTGGATTTCCCTACACGGACAAGCCAATCTGGTTACAATGGATTCCTACAGTGCTGCAATACCCAGTGGTGTGAGGTTGTAATTAATACAAGAGTTTTAAGAGAAGAGAGAAGGAGAGATTAGATTTATACCCCACCCTTCACTTGGAGCCTCAGAGCAGTTTACAATCTCCTTCCCCTCACCACAACAGGCACCCTGTGAGGTAGGCAGGGCTGAGAGAGCTGAGAGAAATTGCTCTTGAGAGAACAGCTCTGAAAGAACTTGTGACTGGCCCAAGGTCACTCCAGCAGCACTCCACGCAGTTAGCAGTGTGGACTCTAATCTGGGAGAACTGGGTTTGATTCCCTACTCCTCCACATGCAGCTGCTGGTGTGACCTTGGGTCAGTCACAGTTCTCTCTGGCCTGTTCTCTCAGGAGCAGTCCTCAAGAGAGCTCTCTCAGCTCCACCTACCTCACAGGGTGTCTGTTGTGGGGAGGGGAAGGGAAAGGAGACTGTAAGCCACCCTGAGACCAATGTTCCCTCTAAGCTGTAGAGTCTTGTGAGCAAAAATTCTACTTTGTGAGCTACTAGCATTAAAGTTGTGAGCGAGCAATTTGGCTGCTGCATAAACTAGTTTGCTCTGGAGCCTTCCTTCCTGAGCTAAGACAAAAACGTGTGAGCTGGAGGCTAAAAAACTGTGAGCTAGCTCACACTAACTCAGCTTAGGGGGAACACTGCCTGAGACTCCTTTGGGTAGTGAAGGGCAGGGTATAAATCCAATCTCTTCTCTCTTCTTCTACCATACAGTGCTGGAAAGCGGCTGCGGGGAGTGGCTCAAATCCACCCCGATTCCACCAGAAATAAAACCACGATGAAGGCCAGGTTACACACGAACAACAGATAAAGAGTTCTTCTGGATCAGACCAAAGGTCCATTTAGGGCAGCGTGCCAACACAGACCAGACAGGGGCTTCAAGGAAGCCCACCAGCAGGGAAGGAGGTGAAAGCAGTGGCCCTCTCCCATCCCTTATCTCCCGACGATACACTGCCCCTGAAGCTGGAGGCTCTACTTTGCCACAGTGGTGAAGAGTTGCCCCAAATGATCCGCCGTGAATCCATCCCACCCCAAGTAATCTAAGCTGACTGGCACAGCTACGTCCTATCATAGCGAGCGTTCAGACCTGACCCTCTTTGAAAGAGGCCGGAACACAAGCAACCTTTAAAAGTCCTTTAAAAGTCTCTGTGACCCTGCAGAGAGGGAGTGCCCTTCCAACAGGAAATCCGTGTTATTCTGTTCAGCACAATTCCCCTCATGGATAGCCAGGATGGGGGGGGGGGAGAGACCCTTTTAAAGGGCCAAAAACACGCTAGTCGTGGAGGGGAAAGTCACCCCGCACACAAGTACAAAGATGCCTTTTGAAAGATAGAAGATGAAGAAGAGAAGAAGGGATTGGACTTATACCCCGCACAAAATCCTTTCCCTTCCCCTCCTCACAACAGGCACCCTGTGCGGTAAAAGAAGAAGAACAGGAGATTGGATTTATACCCCGCCCTTCACTACCCAAAGGTGTCTCAGAGCGGCTTACAAACTCCTTTCCCTTCCCCTCCTCACAACAGACACCCTGTGAGGTAAAAGAAGAAGAAGAGGAGATTGGATTTATACCCCGCCCTTCACTACCCAAAGGTGTCTCAGAGCGGCTTACAAACTCCTTTCCCTTCCCCTCCCCACAACAGGCACCCTGTGAGGTAAAAGAAG
>NW_015164889.1:3306-3433 GCF_001447785.1 Gekko japonicus
AGAGCGGCTTACAAACTCCTTTCCCTTACCCTCCCCACAACAGGCACCCTGTGAGGTAAAAGAAGAAGAAGAAGAGATTGGATTTATACCCCGCCCTTTACTACCCAAAGGTGTCTCAGAGCGGCTC
>NW_015164889.1:5451-9579 GCF_001447785.1 Gekko japonicus
GGATTTATACCCCGTCCTTCACTACCCAAAGGTGTCTCAGAGCGGCTCACAAACTCCTTTCCCTTTCCCTCCCCACAACAGACACCCTGTGAGGTAAAAGAAGAAGAAGAAGACATTGGATTTATATCCCGCCCTTCACTACCCAAAGGTGTCTCAGAGCGGCTTACAAACTCCTTTCCCTTCCCCTCCTCACAACAGACACCCTGTGAGGTAAAAGAAGAAGAAGAGGAGATTGGATTTATACCCCGTCCTTCACTACCCAAAGGTGTCTCAGAGCGGCTCACAAACTCCTTTCCCTTTCCCTCCCCACAACAGACACCCTGTGAGGTAAAAGAAGAGGAAGAAGAGATTGGATTTATACCCCGCCCTTTACTACCCTTTCCCTTTCCCTCCCCACAACAGACACCCTGTGAGGTAAAAGAAGAAGAAGAGATTGGATTTATATCCCGCCCTTCACTACCCAAAGGTGTCTCAGAGCGGCTTACAAACTCCTTTCCCTTTCCCTCCCCACAACAGACACCCTGTGAGCTAAAAGAAGAAGAGATTGGATTTATATCCCGCCCTTCACTACCCAAAGGTGTCTCAGAGCGGCTCACAAACTCCTTTCCCTTCCCCTCCCTACAACAGACACCCCCCCCCCATGTGGTAGGCAGGGCTGAGAGAGCTCTGACAGAAACGGCTCTTTTTCAAGGACAGCTCGTCAGAACTACAGTTTGCCCAAGGTCATCCAGCAGCTGCAAGTGGAGGAGTGGGGAATCAAACCCGGTTCTCCCAGATCAGAGTCCGCGCACTTTACCACTACACCAAACTGGATGGGGGTTGGATTTTGGGGGTTGGGAGTGGGCTATGACGGCTTAAGTACAGACCTGGATGGTCCAACCCAGCCTGATCTCATCAGATCTCAGAAGCTAAGCAGGGTCGGCCCTGGTTAGTACTTGGATGGGAGACCACCAAGGAAGCCCAGGGTTGCTACGCAGAGGCAGACAATGGCAAAACCACGTCTGTGTGTCTCTTGGCTCGAAAACAGTCAGCTTCCATCCTTGTTTGGCATAGTGGTTAAGAGAGCCAGTTTGGTGTAGTGGTTAAGTGCGCGGACTCTAATCTGGGAGAACCGGGTTTGATTCCCCCACTCCTCCACTTGCACCTGCTGGTGTGACCTTGGGTCAGTCACAAGCTCTGGCACAGCTGTCCTTGAAAAAGAGCAGTTTGTGTCAGAGTTCTCTCAGCCCCACCTGCCTCACAGGGTGTCTGTTGTGGGGAGGGGAAGGGGAAGGAGTTTGTGAGCCGCTCTGAGACTCCGAGTGAAGGGCGGGGTATAAATCCAATCTCTTCTCTTCTTCTTCTTCTTGTGCGAGAAACCCTACGTGGAGGGATGTTTCCTCAGCTGCCGGGAACTGCATTAGGAACACGTTTCGCCCTTCTCTCGGGATGCATAAAACACTAAGGAGACTCCCGCGAAGATCTAGAGCAGGCAAATTATTCTATCCAAGCTATTAAAGTCGACGCACGTCTCCGACACATCGGAAATGTGCCCTGGAGTAACCAATGCAGCATCGGGGGAAATGCCCCCCCCCCGGAGTACAAGACGGAGCAACGAGCCCGGAATACGTAGCTCGGTGTGGTTGCGGGGGCAAGGTTTGTGCGTGCATGCAACTGTGATGGATTTGTTCAAATGAGAGATCTGGATGGCTAACCGGCAAAAAGGACATCATCGGTGCTTAGTTCTTGTGGCCCTTTCTCGCATGCCCAGGGAAACAGCCCCCGCTGCAGCTATGAGCCTGGATCAGGGTGGGCAGTAAATACCCTGCACATGTGGACGTTACAGCTGTCATTAGCTGCAGCTGCTGGCGTGACCTTGGGACAGTCACAAGTTATTTCAGAGCTGATCTCTCATGAGAAGTTCTCTCAGAGCTCCCTCAGCCCCACCTACCTCACAGGGTGTCTGTTGTGCGGAAGGGAAGGGAAAGGAGATTGTAAGCCGCTCTGAGACTCCTTTGGGTAGTGAAGGTGGGGTATAAATCCACATCTCCTCCTCCTCCTCTTCTTCTTCAGAGCTGTTCTTTCAAGAGCAGTTCTCGAAAGAGCTTTCTCAGCCCGACATACCTCCCAGGGTGTCTGTTGTGGGGAGGGGAAGGGGAAGGAGTTTGTGAGCCGCTCTGAGACTCCTTCGGGTAATGAAGGGCGGGGTATAAGTCCAATCTCTCTTTTTTCTTCTCTCTATTGAGACCAGCGGGATCTCAGGAAAAACCTTTTGATATTACGAGTTGTGCGACAGTGGAACCAGCTTCCTGGGGAGGAGGTGAGCTCCCCCGCCCTGGCAGGCTTTGAGCAGCGTCTGGACAAACCCTTGTCAGGGATGCTCTAGGCAGATCTTGCATTGGACAGGGGGTTGGACTAGATGGCCTCTATGGCCCGTTCTAACTCTGGGATTCCGTGATTCTATGGTGGTGGAAAGAGCCATCAAGTCATAGCTGATGTATGGCAACCCCATAGAGCTTTCAAGGCAAGAGACAGTCTGAGGCGGTTTGCCGCAAAAAAACCCCCCCCCCCAATGTTGGCTATGTGCTTACAGTATCACTGAAGGTGGAAACAGATAGGTAAAAGGTAAAGGTTTCCCTTCCTCGAAAGCCAGTCGAATCCGACTCTAGGGATGCGGTGCTCATCTCCGTTTCCAAGCCGAAGAGCCAGTGCTGTCCGAAGACGTTTCCGGGGTCCTGTGGCCTGTGTGACTAGACGCCTAGGCACACGGAACGGTGTTACCTTCCCACCAAAGCGGTCCCTATTTATCAACTTGCAATCTCTTGCTTTCGAACGGCTAGGTTGGCGGGAGCTGTCGGCCAGAGACGGGAGCTTGCTCCGTCACGTGGCACTTGGGACTCGAACTGTAGACCTTCCGGTCGGCAGCTCAGCATCTTCACCACTTGAGCCACTGCAGCCCTAGATCAAAATAAGAACCTGGATTGGATTGAAAAACACAGGGTAGCAAAAAGCGCTTACAGATAAGAGCCCACCTGCTTTGGCGGGGAATTCTGAACAAGATAACAATGCGCTAAAAAGCCAGTCAACAAAACCAGTGCAGAATAATAACTAACAGTGTCACCCTAGGACCCTCCCTCTCTGCCAGAAAGCTCACTGGGTGACGTGGGCTTGGTGTTCTTTCGGCCTAACCTACCTCGCAGGGTTGTTGTGATAACAGAATGGGAGAAGAAGAAAAGGAGGAGGAGGAGGAAATTGGATTTATACTCTGCCCTTCACTATCTAATGTACTCTCAGAGCGGCTTACAAACTCCTTTCCCTTCCCCTCCCCACCACAGACACCCTGAGAGGTAGGTGGGGCGGAGAGAGTTCTTTCGAGGACTGTCCTTGAGAGAACAGCTCTGAGAGAACTTGTGACTGACCCAAGGTCACCCCAGCGGCTGCATGTGGAGGAGTGGAGAATCAAACCCTGTTCTCCCAGATTAGAGTCCGCGCACTTCACTACTATACCAAACTGGCTCTCAGGAGGGGAAAGAACACTGTATACCACCTTGAGCTTGAAATAAAAATGCCTAGCTAGATAGCTCCGGATTTGCCTTCCATGAAACGTCCCAGACTGTCATTTACAAGCATAGAGAAGCTTCAAGACGACTCCTTCCAGTCATCTGAATTGCCTCCTTCTAGCTACCTGGCTCTTGTCTGTGGATCAGCCTCCTGCGTTTAAACACCCGATCCAAGTAAACGCCACTCCGCGCGAGCAAAACTCAGCATCACGGGACCGCCTGTGCGACCGTGCCTTGTGTTATTATATAATCGTGCAGAATACACGAAGGGAGGGAGGGAGGAAGACATCCAAACCAGTGGGTATTCCAGGATATCAGCAATTCAATAAGGCCCGAGGAAGAAACTAGGTCACCCTTCTCAAAGAAAACAGGAGATTAAGAGGCAGATTCAGCGTGGTGCACGGAATTCACTGGAGACAATTTGTGTGAGTGTACATTTTTTTAAAATGTGTGTTACGGACTGCAACTTCTTTTCTAGAGGAAAGGGCCAGCTGCCTAGGAAATCTACCCTCCTCTAAAGAAAAAGGATGATGTCTGGAAGAAATGGCAAAGCATAGCAGACGAGAACATCAGAAGAGCCCTGCTGGAT
>NW_015164890.1:0-4693 GCF_001447785.1 Gekko japonicus
CAATGAAGCAGCATGTGATTATGTTATGCCAGGTGTACATTACTGGAGTACATTACTGGGCACGCTTGGGCTCCCATGGCAGAATGGGGGTTCAGATCTTGGTCTGAGATCCTAGTTGGCTCCCATTATTCTTCACATTTTTGGTCCATCCTTCTTCCAAACAGTCCAGGGCTGTGTTTACAGGTGTATCCTTAAAGTTAGGTTTATTCTGTCAGGTGGCGACTGGCTCAAGATCACACTGCCCCTTTTCCTACCCTTCGAAAGAGGAGGGATTAAGAACACAAGAGAAGCCAACTCCAGAAACCCTCTCACTGTTGCCCCCCCAAGCACGAAGAATACAGGACGTAACGGAAGCCATGTTGGATCAGGCCAATGGCCCATCCAGTTCAACACTCTGAAGGGAAAAATAGACATTGTGGGATATTATAGCTTTGGAAAAAGTGCAGAAAAGGGCAACTCGAATGATAAAAGGGTTGGAACACCCTATGAGGAAAGGTTAAAGCGCTTAGGGCTCTTTAGCTTGGAGAAACGACGACTGAGGGGAGACATGATTGAGGTTTATAAGATTATGCATGGGATAGAGCAGGTAGAGAAAGAGGTACTTTTCTCCCTTTCTCACAATACAAGAACTCGTGGGCACTCAATGAAATTGCTGAGTGGTTGGGTTAGAACGGATAAAAGGAAGTACTTCTTCACCCAAAGAGTGATTAACACTTGGAATTCACTGCCACAGGAAGTGGTGGCAGCTACAAGCATGGACAGCTTCAAAAGGGAATTAGATAAGCATATGGAGCAGAGGTCCATCAGTGGCTATTAGCCACAAGGTATAGATAGGGACTCTGGGGCAAGTGATACTCTGTCATCTTGGTGCTTGGGGGGGGGGTCAACAGTGGGAGGGCTTCTAATGTCCTGGCCCCACTGGTGGACCTCCTGATGGCACTGGTATTTCTGGCCACTGTGTGACACAGAGTGTTGGACTGGATGCGCCTTTGGCCTGATCCAACATTGGCATCTCTTATGTTCTTATGTAATACAGAACGTAACAGAAGCCATGTTGGATCAGGCCAATGGCCCATCCAGTTCAACACTCTGTGCTACACAGTGGCCAAAACTCAGGTGCCATCATGAGGTCCACTAGCAGGGCCACAGCTCCAGAAGCCTTCCTCCTCCCCCCAAGCACCAAAAATATAGAGCATCACTGCCCCAGACAGAGTGTTCCATCTATACCTTGGGGCTAATAGCCACTCATGGACCTCTGCTCCAGATTTGTATCCAATCCACTCTAGACGTTGTTTATGATTGTAACCGCCACCCCTTCCTGCAGCAGTGAATTCCATGTATTAATGACTCTTTGGGTGAAGAACTTCCTTCTAAATCTATGGTGTAGCCTCCTTTGGAATACTGTGAACAGATCTGCTCACTGCACATCAAAAAAGATCTTACAGCATTGTAAAAGGTGCAGAAAAGGGCAGCTAAAATGATTAAAGGGGTGGAACACTTTCCATCTGAAGAAAGGTTAGAGGTTAGGGCTCTTTAGCTTGGAGAAACAATGATTGAGGGGTGACAGAATAGAGGTCTACAGAATTATGCAGGGGATTGAGAAGGTAAAGAAGCACTTTTCGCCCTTTCTCACACTACAAGAACTCGTGGCCACTCAATGAGCAGTAGGCTTAGAACAGATAAAATGAAATCTTCCCCCAGAGAGTCAGTAACGCGTGGAATTCACTGCTTCAGGTATTGGAGGTGACTACAAGCATAGACAGCTTCAAGAGAGGACTGGATAAACAGAGGTCCACCAATGGCCATTAGCCACAAGGTCCAGATGGAACACTCTGTCGGGGCCAGCGATGCTCTGTCTTCTTGGTGCTTGGGGGGGGGCAACAGTGGGAGGGCTTCTAGAGTTCTGGCCCCATGGGTGGATCTCCTGGTGGCACCTGGGTTTTTGCCCTTGTGTGACACAGAATGTTGGACTAGATAGGCCACTGGCCTGATCCAACATGGCTTCTCTTATGTTCTTATGTTTTAGATGCAATTTTTTTCCCTAGGCCCAAAGAGATACAGACAAGGGCATGTGCCATTTTCCCCAGAGTTAAACGGCAGACACCAGGGTGTTCTAGTGGCCAACACTTCCTCGCATTTTTGTCAAAGGTTTAAAGTTCTCCCCTCCAGTCTCTATGTAAAAGTAAAGGGGGGCTGCTTTTATTTTATCTGAGATTCGATAGTTTTGATTAAAGAAAGGGAGGTCCTGACCAATGCTCCCTCTAAGCTGTGGCGTCTTGTGAGCAAAAATTCTACTTTGTGAGCTACTGGCATTAAGGTTGTGAGCGAGTGACTTGGCTATGGCCTAAATTAGTTTGCTCTGGAGCCATTCTTCCTGAGCTAAGGCAAAAATGTGTGAGCTGGAGGCTGAAAAACTGTGAGGTGGCTCACACACTAACTCTGCTTAGAGGGGACACTGGTCCTGACCGTCTCTCCTTATTTGTATGGTTTGAAGTGCATTTTCAGCCCCACCACAGTCCCACTGATCTGGGAGAACTGGGTTTGATTCCCCACTCCTCCACTTGCACCTGGCTGGATGGCCTTGGGCAAGCCATAGTTCTGATAAGAGCTGTCCTTGAAAAAGAGCAGTTTCTGTCAGAGCTCTCTCAGCCCCACCTACCTCACAGGGTGTCTGTTGTGGGGAGGGGAAGGGAAAGGAGTTTGTAAGCCGCTCTGAGACTCCTTTGGGTAGTCTTCTTCTTCTTCGTCTCTGAGATACAGCAGAAAAATAGATCCATCCGCACATGGACACACTAACAGTGTATGTGCATCATATTCTCTCCTGCCGACTGTTTTACTCTGTTCTGTGTCATTCCCCTCTTTGCAACACTGGCCATTAATTAAATTTATGACTCCTCACCTTCCGGAGTATATATAAATTACCTGCCTACCATTTTTCTTCTCCCCTTGACCCAGAGAGTACTCCATCTTTCGGTGTTATACATCTGAGGATGCCAGTCACAGCTGCTGGCGAAACGTCAGGCCCTGCAATGCCAAGACCATGGCCAGACAGCCCGGAAGATCTACAACAACTACTAGAAAGTAGCTGTAACCTAAGTATCAGGCCAGACAGAGAGAACAGACACATGAAGATGCCTTATGCAGAGCTGGGTCAACGAACTCAGTGGTATTTGCTCCGCCTGACAGCAGCTCCCTGGCAGAGAAAGGTCTTTCCGAACACGTGATATCCTGAAGATGTTCCAGGCAGAGATAGCAAAAGATGGATACATGGACCCCCCCAAGACATTGGACATGCCAGATTTGAGTACCTTAGAGACCAAAAGGATTCTGGAAGTATAAGCTTTCGAAAGTAAAAACCCCTCTCGTTGGAACGAAGATCTCTTAAGTCCTACTATTCCAGTCAGAAGATGGGGAAAAGCAGGGGTCATTTAGTAGAAAAAGAGGTGCAGGAGCTCATTAGCATAACTCATTAGCATGCCTTATTTGCATATGCCACACCCCCTGACATCACCGGAAGTGTGTCAGAAGGCAACACCCACCGCTCAGGCTCCACTGGACTGTTTTGGATTGCTAGCTATTGGGGGGGGGACTTGCAGATTTGTCCTGGCAGAGGAGGGAGAGCTTGTACCTGAATAAAACTTGGTCTTCAAGGTGCTACTGGACTGTTTTGGACTGGAGGGCAGGGGAGGCTCTGCAGCTTACCTGGCTGCTTCTTGCTCTGACTGAGGGCTGCTGGGAGCAGGGGGTGGGGCTTGTTGCATGTGCCCGCCCCCTGGGCTCTTTACTGCCGGAGCTCCACTCCTATGCGCTCCTGCAGGAAATGACCCCTGGGGAAAAGTGTTGCAAATGAGGGGACTCAGAATCTGTGTTCCCTCTAAGCCAGAGGTGTCAAACTCATTCGTTACGAGGGGCGGATCTGACACAAATGTCACTTTGTCGGGCCAGGCCATGGCTTGCCCATTGTTTGACTGGGATTGACTGTAATTCAGTATTTAAGAAAGCACCTTGCTTGCCTGCCTGGTGCGAAGGTAGCGGATATTACGCGTGTTTTAGATAGGCTGGTAGATAGTGCTGGGGAGGAGCCAGTGGTCGTGGTGCATGTTGGCACCAACGATGTGGGGAAATGCAGTCGTGAGGTCCTGGAGGAGAAATTTAGGCTGCTGTGCAGGAAACTCAAGGCCAGGACCTCCAAGGTAGCCTTCTCAGAAGTGCTACCTGTTCCACGCGCAGGGCTAGAGAGACAGGCACAGAACAGGAGTCTTAATGCGTGGATGAGACGATGGTGTAGGGAGGAAGGGTTCAAGTTTGTTAGGCACTGGGATGCTTTTTGGAACAAGAGGGAGCTGTACAGGCGAGACGGTCTCCACTTGTCCCGAGAAGGAACCAGGCTGCTGGCACTTAAAATCAAAAAGGTGTCAGAGCAGTTTTTAAACTGAATATTGGGGGAAAGCCGACAGGTAGGTCTCTGGTTCGGGTTGGCTCATCTCAGATAGTAATTTGACTTCGACAAGAAAAACCACATAAATACCAAGGGTTTTAAAAGGGGGATTATATTTACCTATTTTAAAAGAATTATGAAGCCAGAATGCCAGCAGGGGGTTGGGGGCTATCCAGTGTTTTGCACAGAGTGTCACATGTATGACTATCTGCCCACTGGGCAGAAGTCTTGGGTGTGTGCTCGGTGCAAGGAGCT
>NW_015164890.1:8761-9376 GCF_001447785.1 Gekko japonicus
GCAGAGCGCTCAGGCACCACATTGCTCCCAGGCACCCCGCCGCACGCAAGCGCCGTGCCCGAGCGCCGGACGCAAGCCTCCCAGCTCGTCCACGTGTGCCAGCTGCGGGGACCCGCACGACCGCAAGACCTGCAGGTTCCGCATGGCCACTTGCCACAACTGCGGCCGCACGGGCCACATCGCGAAGGCCTGCCGCTCCAAGGCAACGCGCCCGAGGGCGGACGCCCACTTCGGGGATGACGCCGGCGCTGAGGACCTCTACCTCCTTACGCAGACAGATGAGAAGGTATTGCAACTTCCTGGCAAGGCCCCTTTCCTTAAGTTCATGGCCGCCGTCACCATAGAGGGGTCCCCGTGTACGATGGAGGTGGATTCGGGGTCCGCGGCCTCCATAATCTCCGCGGCGACCCTGAAGTGCCTCTGCCCCAGGGGGGGACCCCGGTTACGGCCTGCCCAGGTTATGCTCATGGACTTCCAGCGTAACCCAGTGCCAATCAAGGGAGTCGGCACTTTCCGGGTGCAGTTCAAAAATCTCAAATGGAACCTGGACCTGATTGTGGTCGAGGGCGACCTAGTCAGCTTATTTGGACGGGCCTGGTTCGAACCCCTGGGCAT
>NW_015164891.1:0-4059 GCF_001447785.1 Gekko japonicus
CTGTAATTAAGAGCACAGTCACAAGGCGCGCTGCTTAGTAAAAACCTAAGGAGTATTGCATGTTAACAGAATATAGTCTGCATGTACCGTAGTCCACACGTACTGTATATTGGTAATAATTCCAGAGTGTTGAGGGTTTCTCTGTATTGGCCATTTACATTTGAAGAGAGGCTGCGCTCAGGATTTTGGTAAATCTCCACTTTTCTATGAAGCACATTGAGTGACCCCAGACCAGTTGCTCTCTTCACCTAACCTACCTCCCCTGGTTGTTGTGAGGTTTAAAGGACAGGGGGTGACCGTCATGTATTGTCACCCTGAGCTCCTCAGAGGACAGGTGGCCTCTGTATTTATGTCTGAAACCTTTATGTGTCAATCCTTGGGCAGTGATCTTAATGTAGTTTTGAAAGCCAGCATCGCATACCCTTTGAGCTTTCTGTTCTACAGACTTTAGAAGCTGCGTCCAGTCATTCTAGGCGCAGCTGTGAACTCTGCCTCCTTTTGTAATTAACTCGCCTACTTTAATTGCACGGTGCATCTGCCTCATTTTTCTTGGTCTGACCGAGCAAGGCTTTTAACGATCCAAAAGCACGCACAGTATGCTGTGAGTGTTGAAAGTTTCATTAACTTGCCTTTCTGTTTTGTTTTTTGTTTTTCTCCAGAGCTGTGAAATTTGCCAGGAGCAATTCGAACAATATTGGGATGAGGAGGAGGAAGAGTGGCACCTTAAAAATGCCATTAGAGTAGATGAAAAGGTAACGTTTAAAGGAGTTTTGACGCCTGTGGGGGTTGGAGGGGGGCTTTTTCAACGGCTATTTCAGTAATCGTCCTAATTATTTCAGCCTGGACGTTTGATTGAGGAGGGAAACCATTCCTTTTTGGTGGCCCAAATGCTTATGTCCCTGACAGTACAGCAGTTCCACTGGCTACTGATCCACTCCTGAGTCCCGTTCGAGGTGTTTGTGTTCACCCTTCAAGCCCTCCATGGCTTGGGACCAGAGTATCTCAAGGACTGTCTTCCATATGTTCCCGCCTGGGAGTTAAGATCACAGGGAGAGGCCCTCCTGACTGTCCCACCAATCAAAGAAGTTCATTTGCCGGGTACACAAGAGAGGGCCTTTTCAGTGGCAGCCCCCCCCCCCCAATTAGAGAACAGCTTCCCCAGGGAAGGGCCTCCCGGCTCCCTTACTGCTCATCTTGAAGAGGCAGTTGAAGACACTGACTGCATTTGGCTGATTTAGTTCTTATTTACTGGCCTGGCCTAATTGGAGTATTTAAATTGTGACCCTTTATGTGGTTTTATAATTGTTACTTTAGTCATTTTTTTTGTTAATTGTGAAATTGTTTTATTTCTATGGTAAGCCCCCTTGAGTTCTGCAAGGGGGGGAAAAAGGCAGCTAATAAATGTTTTAAACAAAAATCAAAGTCGCCACGGGCTTCAGTTAGGTCTTACCCATCACATTTGGAATACTGGCCAAAAGAGGACGCAAAGATTTTGGTTCGAGAGAAATCAAAATTAGGCTGTACAAAGCTTCTAGTAACAGTTGAGAGTCCGTGAAAATCGTGTCTGCATATTTATCAAGGGACACAGGAGAATATTTCAAAGCAATTTCTGAGTTCGGTCTCCGTTTCTTTCTGCAGATCTACCATCCATCATGTTACGAAGATTATCAAAAAGTAAGTTTGCCGTTGTCAAGCCTCCAAAACACATAACTTGCTGCATCCCTCATTGGGATCGACAAGTGCTGAAGTCGCTACAGGTTAAAATAAATAGCACGCCATGTAATTCACGTAAGAGGAGGGGAAGCAATCTTTGTTCTTCTAACATTTGCCCTTAAATGTGGGAAAGTATGAACCCCCTCTTCGAGAGACTACTGTGTTGACTGCTAAAAGTCACGAGAGGTTTAACAATAGATTTGGTGGGTTTTTTTTAAAAAAGTTTTGAGATTCCATAGATATCTTTCAAACAAGAATGGAAAGGGTCCAAAGGTTTAAAAATGTGTGTGTGTGTAATATATATCTATGTAAATATATATAAATAAAAGTTGGGCTTTGCAGAATGCCAGCAAGTCAAAAAGTAGTTCAGCTGGCATGATTTGGACCATCCCAGGTGATGTACAAGTTGTGAAAAGTACCTTTGATACCTGCCTCTAACCTCAGTCACATTGGGAACGCTGCCAGTAAAATGGTTTTTTTATACAATACATTTTTATTGAGTTTGTAGTAGTAACAACAATAATGCAAGTGTGTAAATATACAAACTAGTACAAAATAGTGCATAAAACATTTAGAAAGAACATCATGAAGACAGTAATAATAACATCAATAATGAGGAAACGAGATTCAAGATACCATCTATAGATATCTCAGGGGAATATTATAAACCGTTGCTGTCTTAAAAGGTTAACTACAATACAGTGAAAACATTACCATAACCAGAGATCATCAACTACTTTCGGAGTATTTTGCTGTTTAAAGAGATATTCTAGGATAGGAAACCAGATTGCAACAAAATTAGTAGAGGCTGGAATCTTATCAAAACGCGTAAGATTGTCCGAGAGTTTAGCCACGATATATAAATCCCACAGCTTTTCATGCCATTGTGAAAGTGTGGGTGCCATTGTCGTTTTCCAGTGTGTGGCAATGACAGCCTTAGCTGCAAAAAGCAGTAATGAGACCCTTTCTGTGATAGTACTTAGTCCACAATTGTCAACCCATAATAGATGTTCCGCTGTAGGGGAGATATCTGTGCATGTAAAGGACTCGATTTGATTCAGTGAAATGTTTGACCGGGAATGGAAAAATTCCAGATGTGAAGTTTCTTTTTTGCTTACAGACCTCGTTCGATTCGACGCCCTCTCCTAGCAAGACTCCCATAGAAAATCCACTAAATATTATGTTGAATATCGTCAAGCAAGAGGTTCAGGACTCCAGTAACAGTCCCAAAGTCAAAGAAGAGCCAGAGGAAAAGCTCGAGGAATGTATGGAGGGGAGCACGACAATACCTGCCGAAATTAAAACAGAACCCGAAAAGGTTGAGTCGGTTTAAACTAATTTGAATTTTTTTTTAATTACAGAGAAGAGCTGTTGTGTTCTAGCTGACTCTAGAAGGCAAGGGATTTTTATATGAATAAAGTGTTCTCCTGGGGCAGGGCCCCAGCTGCTTATTTGGTTAATAAATACATTTTTGTATTTGAAATTTCTTATTGCCTGCACACTGTCAGGTGTCTATTGTGTGGAAGTTCTGTAGATGGTGTACCGATTTAAACCGGAATAGACTGTATATGTAAGAAGAAATTGTACGAGAATTTTTTTTTTTTCATTTGTGGAAATGTAAATTATAAATAAAATATTTTTGCTATCTATGGAGTGTAATGTTTATGCACACCATTCAATAAAAAAAAGAAGTATTTCTGTTTTGGGAGTGTTTTGAGTGGAACCGAACTCCGGACTCGACATAAGCCTTGTCCTTCATAAACAGGAGGATTCTCAGCGGAAACGACAAAGACGGACTTTTTTGATTTCTTAAGAAAGTTAAGGAGAGCTTTGCTGTTCCAGAAGAAAAGTGGATAGGTGTTTTCATAACCTGCGTTCATAACCAGATTCTTAAAAAGAAGGCTAGGAGGCATACATAACAGAGTGATAGGTGCTCGACTTTGGATCTGTGCCAAACATTTACAGTGAAAAGCCCCAGGCTGCGTCGGGAGCTGTGTTCTGAATCCAGTTTTCTCAATCACTACTTTGCCCCCTCTCATCTAGCCAAACATATAAGAACTTAGTCCGACTGAGGGAATTTCCTTTCAGTTTTACAGAGGAAGAAAAAATGTTTTAAGACTCTGCAACATGATTTAACGTTTTTTTGTTGGTTTATAGCTCAGGTCTAGGTGGTAAAGGGATTACCATGAGATGTTAATATTTATTTCATGTAATAAACTAGAGTGAAGCATACATTGTGTGTCTGGATCTCGTTATTTTGCGTGGGCTGTTTGGGGAAGCGTTGCATTGGGGCCTGAACTGCAGATTGGGGAATTAATATGTAATCGTTGCCCCAACTTACTGGGG
>NW_015164891.1:4185-8665 GCF_001447785.1 Gekko japonicus
GGCCAGGACACTAGAAGCCCTCCCACTGTTGCCCCCCCCAAAGCACCAAGAATACAGAGCATCCCTTGCCCCAGACTAAGAGCTCCTATCTATACCTTGTGGCTAATAGCCACTGATGGACCTCGGCTCCATATATTTATCCAATTCCCTCTTGAAGCTGTCCATGCTTGTAGCCACTACTACCTCCTTTGCCAGTGTATTCCATCTGTTAATCACGCTTTGGGTGAAGAAGTACTTCCTTTTATCCGCTGTCACCCAACTGCTCAGCAATTTCATTGAGTGCCCATGAGTTCTTGTGAGAAAGGGAGAAAAGTATTTTTTCTCTACCTGCTGTATCTCTGTATGGAAGGCCAGAAGACCACTAAATCGGGATTTAGTATGGAAGACCAGAAGACCACTAAATCGGGATTTAGTATGTTATCTTTAGTATGCCACCTTAAACGTACTGATAATTGTTGTAGCATTTTACATGTTATTGTATGATTGTTTTAACTGTTTTAAATGTTTTATGTTTACCGGCCATACTGTGCCGCTTATGTGAGCCGCCCTGAGCCCGTCCATGGGGAGGGCATGATATAAATATAATTAATTAATAAATAAAATCCCATGCATAATCTTGTAAATCTCGATCATGTCACCCCTCAGTCACCGTTTCTCCAAGCTAAAGATCCCCAAGCGCTGCAACCTTTCTTCATAGGGAAAGTGTTCTAAATCTTTCTGCATGGGTTTTTTAAGTCTTGTGCAGTGCCTTATTTTGACAGTAGCTAACAATTTGAGAATGTTCACTGTGTAGCCCTCTTTGGGCGGTGAGGTTGAGGTATAAAAATAGTGTCTCGGGTCTCCCCGCACATACCTTCCCAATCTTAACAGCTGGTCCCTGAAGCCAGTGTCCTGGTGATTCCCCCCTCCTCACAGTAATTTAGTTCTGCAGATACCGTGGACTGCCAAAAAAAATACAAATAAGTGGGTTTGCGTTCAAATCAAGTCTGAATGCTCCCTAGAAGCAAAAACGACTAAGCAGGCTTATTGAACTTTGGTCCCATTCTGAGAAGACAAGACTCATTGGAAAAGACAAGAATGGTAGGAAAAGTTGGAGGTGGCAGGAAACCAGGGAGATGACCCAACAAGAGATGGATTGACTCAATACAGGAATCTGCGGCCCTCCGTTTGCAAGACCTGAGCAAGGCTGTTAATGAGAGGACGGCGTGTGCAGTCTGCGGTTAATATATAACATGCCCTGAACCCTGGCCTTCGTAGGGTCCGCCTCCAAAATCTCCAGGTATTTCCCAAATGTGAGTTGGCAAACCTACCCAAGATCCCACCTGGAGGATGACATCTCTAGTGGGGACTTCTTACACCACTCTTCTCTATTTTATCCTCACGACTGCCCTGTGAGGCAGACCAAGATGGGTAGCGGTGTTTGTCTATAGCAGGAGAAAAGAGCAAGCGGCCAGGAGCACCTGAAAGACTAAGGAAAGTTGTGGCAGGGGAGGAGCTTTCGGAGTCTCTGCTCACTTCTTCAGATGCCAAAGAAGTATCTGAAGAAGTGAGCAGCCAGTGACTGACAAAAGCGCATGCCCTGTCACAAATGTTAGTCTTTAGGATGCTACTGGACTCTGACTCTTCTCTACTACTACCCTGTGAGGTAGGCTTGACTGGGGACGTGTGACTGGCCCAAAGTCACCCAGCAAGCTGCCACGCCATGGGGGTGGGGGGCAATGTTCCCTCTTAGCTGTGGAGTCTTGTGAGCAAAAATTCTACTTTGTGAGCTACTGGCATTAAAGTTGTGAGCAAGCAATCTGGCTACTGCATAAATTAATTTGTTCTAGAGCCATCCTTCCTGAGCTGAGACAAAAATGTGTGAGCCAGAGGCTAAAAAACTATGAGCTAGCTCACAC
Organism: Gekko japonicus; assembly: GCF_001447785.1. NCBI lineage: Eukaryota > Metazoa > Chordata > Lepidosauria > Squamata > Gekkonidae > Gekko > Gekko japonicus. The sequence goes on from NW_015164891.1 coordinate 6,084, forward strand.
TAAACTCAGCTTAGAGGGAACACTGGTGGGGGGGTGGGGATTCCAGTCCAGGACTCCCAGACCCTGATGCGACCCACTCCACCACACTGGCATTACACAGCTTTTGCTGGAGGCTTTTGCTAGGGACCAACGCTTCCTCCACGTGTACTTCCCAGGGCTTCTGTGATTTCTGTATGGTTGAGGGGAGAGAAGAGCAAACGGACCCCATCGCTTCCCTCGGTCCAGCCTTCAGCAGGCGCTGCATTTGTTGACCTGCGAGTCACGCAGCAGGCGTCGGATTCCAGCCCCCCCCTTTCCAGTCTCAATTCCGGAAAAGAGCAGGACAGGAAGTGTACATGGTTTCCATAGCAACCCTGCTGCAGCAGCTAAGAAGGAGCCGAGAAGAGGAGGAGGAGGAGGAAGAAACGGGCTGCTCTCTGGCCAGGCATCATGCCTGCTGCTGTAACCCCGACTGGTGAGGCCAGCCTTAGTCTCTTCCGACAGATGTGGGGTCATTTAGTGTGGGGTTTGTGTGTAGGGGATACAGCCCCATAGAATGGCTTAGTGTCTTCCTTCCTAGCAAGATTCCTGTGCCTTCCATAGATTGGGTTGCTCCCTTTTATAGATCGACACAGGGGTCATTTTGTAGAAAAAGAGGTGCAGGAGCTCATTAGCACAACTCATTAGCATAATTTATTTGCATAGGCCACACCCCCTGACATCACTCAGGCTCCACTGGACTGTTTTGGATTGCTAGCTATTGAGGGGTGTGTGCAGATCTGCCCTCACAGAGGAGGGAGAGCTTGTACCTGAATAAAACTTGGTCTTAAAGGTGCCACTGGACTGTTTTGGATTGGGGGGGGGGGCTCTGCAACTTACCTGGCTGCTTCTTGCTCTGACTGAGGGCTGCTGGGAGCAGGGGGCGGGGCTTGTTGCATGTGCCCGCCCCCTGGGCTCTTTACTGCCGGAGCTCCGCTCTTGTGTGCTCCCGCAGGAAATGACCCCTGAATCGACAGACAGACAGAGATATAGAATCATAGAGCTGGAAGGGACCTCCAGGGTCATCTAGTCCAACCCCCTGCACTCTGCAGGAAATTCACAAATACCTCCCCCCCCCACACACACACACCCAGTGACCCCTGTTCCATGCCCAGAAGATGATAAAAACCCTCCAGGATCTCCACCCAAACTGGCCTGGAGAAAAATTGCTTTCTGAGTGCAGAATGGCGATCAACATTTCCCTGGGCGTGTAAGAAAGGGCCACGAGAACTAAGCACTGATGCTAAACCCTTCCTGCCTTCCCCCTCGTGATCTGCCTAAGTCCACAGAATCAGCATTGCTCAGATGGCCATCGAGCCTCTGCTTGAAAACCTCCCAAGGAGGAGAGCCCCCCCCACGAGGAATTCCACCACGCTATAAAAACAATGAGATGAAAAGAAAATGCAGAAAAGAAAAGAAAATGACTACATATTACAATTATATATATAAAAAGGTGATTATTGTGTAACAAAATATAAGAAATAGGACATATTTCTCCCCAACACCCCCTTCATTACTGTGAAAGAGGTTTTTTTTGGACACTTTGTAAGATGCAATAAAACTTAGTTCTGTTGTAATACATTTATGTTCAACATTTTACTTTTCAACGGAATTGTTAATCTCACCATTACCACATACCCAGTACTGCATATTTTCACCATTTTTGCAAACGCTGTTACTTTTGGCAAATAGGACGTACTATAATAAAAATACAGAGGGGAGAGAGGGTTGGCCCCTTTCTCTTAAGATCCTGCCACAACTCTGACGGGAATGCTTCTAAACATATGCAGAGTATTTGCTCATGTTGGGGGGGGAGTATTTTTTAAAAAATAAATAAATTTTGAATCGAATCGTATAGACTTGAGTCAGTGCTATGCATTCACACTGGATCTTACTTTGAATTGCTACTCAGATGTTGAACAAGGAGTGGATAAGATAGACTCTTCTTACTTCCTGGGTATGGTTGCCAGCCTCCAGGAGAGGTCTGGAGATCTCCCAGAATTACAGCTGGAATCTAGATGACAGAGATCAGTCCCCATGGAGAAAATGGCTGCTTTGGAGGGTGGACTGTATGGCATTATATAAGCTGAGCTCCCTGCTGTACCCCCAGCCTTCCTTAGCCTCCACCCTTCCTTCCTACACCATCATCTCATCCATGCATTGAGAGTAGGGTTCCCAGCTCTGGGTTGGAAAATACCTGGAGACTTTGGCGGTGGATCTGGGAGAGGGCGGGGTTTGGGGAGGGGGAGGGGCCTCAGCATGGTACAATGCCATAGAGTCAATGCCATAGAGCCCACCCTTCAAAGCAGCCATTTTCTCCAGGGGAGCTGATTTCTGTCAGCTGGAGGTCAGTTGTAAAAGCAGGAGATCCCCAGGCCCCACCTGGAGGCTGGCAACCTAATCGAGACTCCTAATTTGTGCCTGTCTAGTTGGCCCTGCATGTGGAACAGGGAACATTTCTGAGAAGACTACCTTGGAGGTCCTGGCCTTGAGTCCTCTGCCTAGCAGTCTAAATGTTTCCTCCAAGACCACACCGTTTTGGGATGTATCAACAGAAGCATAGT
>NW_015164892.1:0-377 GCF_001447785.1 Gekko japonicus
CAAACCCAGTTCTCCCAGATTAGACACTGCACGCTTAACCACTAAACCAAACACAACACACTAACAGAAAAACTAAAATGGTGCCCTACCAGCCAGTGTGAGACTGCCCCCAAAGCCAGTTTGGTGTAGTGGTTAAGTGTGCGGACTCTAATCTGGGAGAACCGGGTTTGATTCCTCACTCCTCCACTTACAGCTGCTGGATGACCTTGGGCAAGACATAGTTCGGTCAGAGCTGTTCTCTCAAGGACAATTCTGCCTGAGCTCTCTCAGCCCCACCTACCTCACAGGGTGTCTGAAGGGAAAAAAGTCTGTAAGGCAATCTGAGTCTCCAAGTGAAGGACGGGGTATAAATCCAATCTCCTCCACCTCCTCCACCT
>NW_015164892.1:425-3461 GCF_001447785.1 Gekko japonicus
TCTTCTTCATCATCGTCGTCTTCTTCGTCTTCTTCGTCTTCTTCGTCTTCTTCGTCTTCTTCGTCGTCGTCTTCTTCGTCTTCGTCGTCTTCATCGTCTTCGTCGTCTTCGTCGTCTTCGTCTTCGTCGTCGTCTTTGTCGTCTTCGTCATCGTCTTCATCGTCTTCTTCGTCATCTTCGTCGTCTTCTTCGTCGTCTTCTTCGTCTTCGTCTTCTTCATCTTCTTCGTCTTCTTCTTCGTCTTCTTCGTCTTCTTCTTCGTCTTCGTCTTCTTCTTCGTCTTCTTCGTCTTCGTCGTCTTCGTCTTCGTCGTCTTCGTCTTCTTCGTCTACGTCGCCTTCGTCGTCGTCGTCTTCATTGTCGTCTTCGTCGTCGTCTTCGTCTTCGTCGTCTTCGTCGTCTTCGTCGTCTTCTTCGTCGTCTTCTTCGTCTTCTTCTTCTTCTTCTTCTTCTTCGTCTTCTTCGTCTTCGTCGTCTTCGTCTTCGTCGTCTTCGTCGTCTTCGTCGTCTTCTTCGTCGTCTTCTTCGTCTTCTTCTTCTTCTTCTTCTTCTTCGTCTTCTTCGTCTTCGTCGTCTTCGTCTTCGTCGTCTTCGTCGTCTTCGTCGTCTTCTTCGTCTTCTTCTTCTTCTTCTTCTTCTTCGTCTTCTTCTTCGTCTTCTTCGTCTTCTTCTTCGTCTTCGTCTTCTTCTTCGTCTTCTTCTTCTTCGTCGTCTTCTTCTTCTTCTTCTCTGGAACAACTCTGTTTTGCAGCTTCACCTGCAAGACAGGAGCCCCCTCCTCCGACCCCTTCTGGGAGGCTGGTTTATGGTTTTGGCACAGGTCTCTGCCTTCCACTGTCAGTTTTGGGCTTTTGTTTGTATGTGCCATATGGATATCTTGTATAATGCTGGCATTGAAAAAATACATACACGGGGAAAATTCCGTGAGAGAAAGCAGGAAGTGCTGAGAGGACAAACAAAAAACTACATTCACCCAAGGGAAATGCAAAATGGAAACCAGGATTTTGGGGACGAGAAATCTGAGTTCATCCCTAATAAAATGTCATTTTATGGCATTGGGCCTCTTTTATCCCCCCCAAACACTGATGTACAAGTCTAGTCTGGAAACTGTTTAGCATGGACACTAAACCCCACGCTGGCATCATTCTGGAGCAGAACCCCTGCATCTGCACCAGCGTAAATCTGGAACAAATGCAGCTGTGCCAGAATAGGGATCAGAAATTGGTGGGGCATAGATGTGTGCTAACTAAGAAGTGTTAGTCTCACATATACAATTGATGGGTATATCCTATGACCAGTAGACCATATGCGTTTCAGCCCCTTAGGGCTTTCCTCAGTGGTCAATGTTACTATTGTAAAACAACACACATCCAGAAATAAATATATGGGGGGGGGATTCTTTAGAGCCAGGTGTTGTTTTCTCACGTGATTGCTAAATCTCTCATGGTAACTGCATATGCTCCCCGAATTGTTCTGGGAACAAATATCCAGTGTGGCTGGAGGTGTTTCTCTTCCATCAAAGGTAGAGTATGGAACTTGATTACTACCTCTGATAGAAGAGACACACATCCAGACACACCAGATATTTGTTACCAGAACAATTTGGAGAGCGTGTGCAGTTACCATGAGAGATTATTCATGGCCTACTGTGTAAACTTTTAGCAACTGCACATCACGTGTATGGTCTACTGGTCACAGGATATACCCATCAATTGTATATGTGAAACTAACAGTTCAGTCTGATATTTGGATTATTTCTTTTAACCTATTTTATTTTTTAATAACATGAAATTGAGCAAACTTCAGAGGACGGCAGAAGACAGGAAGGCCTGGCGTGATCTGGTCCATGGGGTCGCGAAGAGTCAGACTCGACTGTGCGACTGAACAACAACAATGGGTACACCATGATAAATATTTGTATTTTTATAATAATTTATTTTGTTAGCTTGACCTTCATATATCATAGCCATATCTTGGGTTAAGTCCCCCCCCCCTTTTTTCTCTTTTTTCCTAAGAAGTGAGCAGGATTTAGTTGTATTTATTTATTTACTTATTTAATTACAGAGTTGGAAGGGACCACCAATGTAATCTACTCCAACTTCCTGCCCATGCAGGAACTGCAAGTATAATATCCCTGAAAAGTAGGCATCCAATCAATACTTAAAACCTCCAATCATGAAGAATCCACAACCACATGAGGGAGACTGTTCCAGTGCCAAACTCACCTCACTACAACAAGAAAGAACTGTGACAGAACCGACACTAAATAAAGTATTACCAAAATATAGTTATGTGTATTATTAATTTCTATAGGAACTAATTCAAAATCAAACTAGAGAACCTTCAGCATGTACAAAATACATAGAAATTAGCCTTCAAAAATTCTACAATGCATAATATACAGTTTTACAAGTAAAAATAAATTTCTTAGCAATCCAGAAGTCCAGCAATCCAAAAGTCCCTCTCCTTCCAATCTATATGCTGAATATGTCATAAGGAAAACTAGATTAGACTTGATGAAGGTGGAGTGAAAACTGGTGGATGGAACATTAACAATTGGAATAAAATAAAGTTGAAATTCTACACGAAAATACCAAAATGGGTCCCACCGTTGGAAGCCTTTATAAGACCATCGCTATTAACAAGTCACAATAAAGAAACATATGAAAACTTACTGGATGAGACAAATAACCTAAAAACAGAAGAGAAATTAACAACCCAGTGTAATTTGAAATTATCGTGGTGGGAAAAGTCTCAGTTAAAATCAAGATTCAATAAAGATGTGAAAACGGGCTTCTATGAAGAAAAAAATAACCTAGATAAAATCTGGCTTTCGACAAGCGATAAAATGATTCAAAAGGTGTATAAAATTTTGCTAGAGGAGTATATGACAGAAGAGGAAGAGAAACATAACAAAGAGATGTGGGTGAGGGATATAGGCCATAATATACCACAAGAAAAATGGTTGAAGATTTGGAAATCAACAAAATACATGAGAGCAGCTAATTATAGAGAAAATGTCTTCAAAATCTTTCA
>NW_015164892.1:3945-6459 GCF_001447785.1 Gekko japonicus
GTGGGCACGCTGGGGACGGGGCCACGGCCATACAAGGGAAAACTCTATGGTTTTCCCTTGTATGGCCGTGGCCCCGCCCCCAACGTGCCTGGCGTCCTCCCGTCACTTCCAGGTGACGTGCGTGCGGCGCTTGTGTCTTTCGAGCGCATGCGTGCACACAAGACGCCAGCTGGTCTTAAAGGTGCCCCTGGACTCTACGTTCATTCAAAAGGGATAGTGTAATCAAGAAATCAAAAGGAGACTGAGAGTGGGACAGGCATCCATGAAGGAGCTAGAAAAGATTCTTAGGGGTATGGATGTATCCACTTGTGATCAAGATTATTCAGGCCATTTTTGTTGTTCAGTCGCACAGTCGAGTCCGACTCTTCGCGGCCCCATGGACCAGATCCTGCCAGGCCTTCCGGTCTTCCACCGTCCTCTGAAGTTGGCTCAACTTCATGTTCGTTGCATCGATGACACTGTCTAACCATCTCATCCTTTGCCGTCCCCGTCTTCTTTGACCTTCAATCTTTCCCAGCATCAGGGTCTTCTCCAGTGAGTGCTCCCTTCTCATTTGGTGGCCAAAGTATTTGAGCTTCAGTTTCATTATCTGGCCTTCCAGGGAACAGTCAGGGTTGATCGTCCCCATTACTATGTATGGGTGTGAAAGTTGGACAGTGAAGAAAACTGACAGACAGAAAGAAAGTGATTCCTTTGAAGTGTGGTGTCGGAGAGGTTTACAAATATTGTGGACTCTCTTGAAGCCAAAATGACTAAACTGAGGCTATCATACTTTGGTCATACTATGAGAAGGCAAGAGTAACTGGAAAAGACAGTAACATTAAGAAAAGTTGAAGGCAGTAGGACAGTGGTGGCGAACCTATGGCATGGGTGCCAGAGGTGGCACTCAGAGCCCTCTCTGTGGGCACGCGTGCCATCGCCCCAGCCAGGCCCAGACCAGCATTAAAGTGTCGAATTCTCTGCCAAATAATTTTAAGTAAATGAAAGCATTTGGGATTGCTTTCCTTACTTTGTTTGGATCATCTTAAGTTAATGCATGAGTTGTTTTTTCTAAAGTAAAACCTCAGTATTCAGGTTAAATTGCCGCATTTGCACTTTGCGATAAATAAGTGGGTTTTGGGTCGCAGTTTGGGCACTTGGTCTCTAAAAGGTTCGCCATCACTGCAGTAGGAGAATATGAGATAGATTTGGGGCTTTTTTTCTGCGAGACACGCCGGAACGGAGTTCCTGAACCTCTTTGACAAAATTCTTTTTAAAATGTTTAAAAGTTTCAGTACACAGATAGAAAACTTCATTTCCCTCTTGAAAGTTCCGGCACCTCTTTTTCAAAACAAAACAAAACAAGAAGTCCTGGATAGATTGACACGAGATAGATTGACTCAGTATAAAGGGAGCCACAGCTCTCAGTTTGCAAAACCTGAACGAGGCTAATGATGGGACTTTTTGGAAGTCATTAATTCATAGGGTTGCCATAAATCCAAAGCGATTTGACAGCACTTCACGAACACACATTTCCATTGGCATCAGTGTATTTAGAAGTGTGTAATTCTATTTAGGATCCCAATGTTTATGTGGTTAAAGTAGTAAAATAGTTTTAGGCTTGATAGGAAAGAATTGTGTATGTGTCAATTCTCCTGCCCCCCCCAAACCTGAACAAATATGTTACCATAGCTTCAAAATTTCTCAAAAATGTACATCTCTAGTTCATTTGCCGTAACATGTGATTGGGTCCTAATAGATACCATAAAGCCACGAGGCTTAAATTTGCATGCATGTTCTTTAAACATCAGCGGTGGTTTCTAAAGCACAAGTTTAACTTCATTCCTATTAGTATTCCCACTGTGGCCAATGGCACAATGTTCAGGAATAAAGTGAGTAAAGTTGGGGATACCAAATCCTTGGAGATCCCTTCATTTAACTCCAGGGCTGGTTGGAGCTGAGGCTGCATTCTCTATTTCCCATTAAAGCCAGGACGACTTTTCGCTGCAGTTGAGACTTCGGAAATGAGACTCTCGAGAGCAACTATCACGCCAATGGCTTGTCTATTTTCATTTATACTAGAACAGTTTCTAACTACTGAGCGAGCAGTGTGCATTGCTAGTTAATGGGATGGAAGCTCTTTAATTGTTCATATGAAAAGTCTCTGTGTGGATGTCCTTTCTTGTGTTTACATTCAGCTGGGCCTGTTTTCGAATTATAGAGCTGGAGAAGACTCTTGAGAGTCTCTTGGACTGCAAGGAGATCAAATCAGTCAATCCTAAAAGAAATCAACCCTGACTGTTCCCTGGAAGGCCAGATACAGAAGGTGAAGCTCAAGTACTTTGGTCATGAAAAGTACTGAGTTCCAGGCGTAGCATAGTGAAATCAGCTCACATTTATTGGATTACATTACACAAATGAAAGATAAGCTAGCCGGTCCAATGCCGGCTTATATGCGTGTCCCCGCTCACACCCAACACCCCCCCACTTCCCGTGATTCATTCTAATTACAAGTTCTTAGTCCCCATAGGTTCC
>NW_015164892.1:6758-8094 GCF_001447785.1 Gekko japonicus
GGGCATTTCCTGGCCGCCTTTTACAGCCCTCTTTGGGGCCTAACTTGTCTGCAGAGCCCCTTCTTTCTTACCTGCCCAACCTGTATGGTTGTAAAAGAACAGATATTACAAATCTCCAGAAGTCCCCCTTCCACGATGCATGTAACTTCGCAGGTGGGTGATTCATGCAGAGAGGCCTGTTCACACAAAATCCCACATAATTTCCCCTCCTAATAACATAAGAGATGCCATACTGGATCCAGCCAGTGGTCCATCCAGTCAAACATTCTGTGTCGTTGTTGTTGTTTATTTATTTTATTTATTTATTCAGGTATTTCTACCCCGCCCTACCCCGCGAGCGGGCTCAGTCGCACAGTCGAGTCCGGCTCTTTGCGACTCTATGGACCACATCATGCCAGGCCCATCAGGAGGTCAGGGGGGCAGCACTCCAGAAGCCCTCCCGCTGTTGCCCCTCAAGCACCAAGAATACAGAGCATTGCCGCCCCAGACAGAGTATTCCATCTATACCTTGTGGCTAATAGCCACTCTTGGACCTCTGCTTCATACAGTTATCCAACCACCTCTCGAAGCTCTCTATTCTTGTAGCCGCCACCACTTTCTGCGGCAGCTGATTCCACGCATTAATAACTCTTTGGGTGAAGAAGGGCTTCCTTTTATCTGTTCTAAACCTACTGCTCATTAATTTGAGTTTCCACGAGTTCTTGTATTGTGAGAAAGGGAGAAAAGTACTTCTTTCTCTTCCTGCTCTATACCATGCATAATCTTATACACCTCAATTGTGTCTCCATGTCGGCCTTCAATCTCCATTTCTCCAAGTTCTTTAACCTTTCTTCACAGGGAAGGTGTTTCATCCCCTTAATAATTTCAGTTGCCCTTTTCTGCACCTTTTCCAGAGCTCTAGTACCTTTTTTGAGGTGCCGTCACCAGAACTGTACACAGTATTCCAAATGAGGCGGCACTATAGATTTTTTACAGAGGTATTATGATACTGGCTGATTTGTTTTCAATCCCCTCCCTAATAAACCCCAGCATAGCCTTTGCCTTTTTTATTGCAGTCAGGCACTGAGTTGACATCTTCAGTGAGTTATCTACCACGACTCTAAGATCTCTCTCCTGGTTAGTCACCGCCAGTTTGGACCCCATCAATGTATATTTACGGTTAATACATTATGACACACTTACATTAAAACAAATAAATAAAGTTAAAGCTGGCTTATACTGAGACGCTGGCCTATTGGTTTTGCCTGGCAGCATGTGAGGCAGGTAGCGCTTTAGAAATGCCAACTTCCGGGTGGGCCCTGGAAATAGAATCATAGGGTGATTTCCCACAAGCGCT
>NW_015164893.1:0-819 GCF_001447785.1 Gekko japonicus
CTGAACAACAACAACAACTCAATAGGCAGCCCGTGCAGTTTGCACAGCACGGGGTGGGTACGCGTCCACACAGATGACAAACTCAACACCCTTGCTCAGATCTCAGAACCACCCTTTTATATACATTAATTCCACCCCCCCACAAAGTTTCCCTGCCTAGTTGCCGAAAGGATATTTTGCCATGCCACGAGATAGGGGGAGCTCACTGTATAGCGATGTGCGAGCTTCAATCGTCACAGTCTGTACAGGCCAGATCACGAGGGCGATGAGTGCTGTGCAGTCACAATATCCTCGACCCCGTGTTTCTCAGAGAGTGTGGTGCCACCGTCAGACTGTGAATGGCGGCGTGTTCCTCTGGAGCTGATGGGAGGGGGTGCTGCGTTGGGGGAAGCCGGCTTCCTTGCTCTCGCCGCCCTTCGCAGGACGGATCCTCCGATTCCAACCCGTCCTTCTGCACTTGTGTTAAAAGCTGAGCCGGGAAAGCAGCCGTCGCTCGGCTTATTTCTTCCTTGCGAGAGATTTGGGTGTAAAGTCTGAGCGACGCCTTACCGTCCTCAGCCTTTGCAACCATTCAGCATTGTATTATTCTGTCGCTCTATCCCTTTCCCCTCACGGGCAACATGGATTTTTGTTGTTCAGTCGCACAGTCGAGTCCGACTCTCCACGACCCCGTGGACCAGGTCACGCCAGGCCTTCCTGTCTTCCGCCGTCCTCTGAAGTTGGCTCAATTTCATGTTCGTTGCATCTATGACACTGTCTAACCATCTCATCCTTTGCCGTCCCTGTCTTCTTTGACCTTCAGTCTTTCCCAGCATCAGG
>NW_015164893.1:4935-7669 GCF_001447785.1 Gekko japonicus
AAGGGAACCGTCGGAGCCAAGAGCCTTTACCGGTGGTGCTGGGCAGGTCTGCGGCAGGCTGGGAATAACAGGGGTGGGGCCAGTCCTGCGGATGCTCGAATCTTCGGCGTATGGCATCGTTTGCCTGCCGGTCCTCAAAGGGCAGCTCTCGCTTACGTAAACAAGGCGTGGATGCTACCCTTCGCGTGGGTGGAGAGCAGAATGGACGCCTTCCACCCCAGCCGAAAGGGGGCGCAGAAGTCTTAAGTGGCTTTGCCATATGGATAAGTCTCAGAGCATGAGAGGGGCTGTGGCTCCCTGGCAGAGTCTCTGTTTGGATGCAGAAGGTCCCCAGTTCAATCCCCTGCAGCACCTCCAGTTAAAAAGGACCAGGCAGGAGGTGATGGGAAAGACCTTCGCCTGAGACCCTGGAGAGCTGTAAAGAGGGGCCGTGGCTCAGTGGCAGAGCCTGTGCTTGGCACACAGAAGGTCCCCGGTTCAATCCCCAGCAGCACCTCCAGTTAAAAAGGACCAGGCAGGAGGTGATGGGAAAGACCTTCGCCTGAGACCCTGGAGAGCTGTAAAGAGGGGCTGTGGCTCAGTGGCAGAGCCTCTGCTTGGCATGCAGAAGGTCCCAGGTTCAATCCCCAGCAGCACCTCCAGTTAAAAAGGACCAGGCAGGAGGTGATGGGAAAGACCTTCGCCTGAGACCCTGGAGAGCTGTCAAGAGGGGCTGTGGCTCAGTGACAGAGCATCTGCTTGACATGCAGAAGGTCCCAGGTTCAATTCCCAGCATCTCCAGTTAAAAAGGACCAGGCAGGAAGTGAAAGGAAAGTTCTCCGCTTGAGACCCTGGAGAGCTGCTGCCAGTCTGAGCGGACAATACTGACTTTGATGCCCAAAGGGTCTGATTCAGTGTAAGGCAGACTCATGTGTTCATGTGGTGCCACATCAAGGCTCTGTGTAGTGGTTGAGAGCAGTGGACTCTAATCTGGAGAACCAGGTTCGATTCCACACTCCTCCACATGAAGCCATCTGGCTGACCTTGGGTCAGTTGCAGTTCTCTCAGAGCTCTCTCAGCAGCACCCCCCCCTCCCCAAATAAGTCTAGCTTGCTAAAAGAGTTAGAACTTAAGGCTGCCAGACAATCTTCAGATCTCCTGGCTAAACCACACACAATCCCATATGATAATTATTATTGTTAGGCCCTGGCACAAGAAGCAGGTGCTGAATGTATTGCCTGCTCTGTGGGCTGGAGGACACTGGGTGTTCCCGCAACACAATGCGGCCTGGAACCCTCCCGATTCCTGGCTCTGCACCCAAAGATATCTCTCCCTCAGCTCTGACATTCAGCGTCCTGACTTGGATGCTAGCTGTGGTGGAAGTCAGCATATAGACACAAGAAGGGTGGGATATAAATCCAGTTCTTAATCTTCCTCCTCCTCCTCCTCCAAAGGAGAAGGGGGAAGCAGACTCAACCCAAAATATACTGAGAATGCTACAAGGGTAAAGCTACAGCAAATAAAAATTTATATCAAAAGAAACATTTATTACACAGCGTACACAGTAATAGAATGAAAAACATAGGGCCTGAAAATCAGGCTACATTAAGAATAGTCCAGAAAAAGATTTACGTAAACTGTTAAAATTCCCCATACAAAGCTGATGGAAATATCGAACGACCAACTCAAGATCATATGTGTTTTGGCTGCAAAGAAGAAGAAGAAGAAGAGATTGGATTTATACCCCACCCTTCACGGAGTCTCAGAGCGGCTTACAAACTCCTTTCCCTTCCTCTCCCCACAACAGACGCCCTGTGAGGTGGGTGGGGCTGAGAGAGCTCTTGAGAGAACTGCTCTTGAGAGAACAGCTCTGAAAGAACGATGGCTTGTTCTGCAGCTGCAAGTGGAGGAATCAAACCCGGTTCTCCCAGATTAGAGTCTGCACACTTAACCACTACACCAAACTGGCTCTTCCTCAATGGTCAATCGTACATGATATAGTTTTTTTTAGAAACACATCTGGAAATTAAGCAATGCAAATCAATCCTGACCAGGTGTTGTTGTCTCATATATTGTGTGGTTTGATGTAGGCTTCTAAAGGGGTCCATAGATCCTTTCACATGGTGACTGTAAAGTAAAGGTAAAGGTTCCCTTGCTCGAAAGCCAGTCGAATCCGACTCTAGGGTTGCAGTGCTCATCTCCGTTTCCAAGCCGAAGAGCCAGCGCTGTCCGAAGACGTTTCCGTGGTCATGTGGCCGGCATGACTAAACACCAAGGCGCACGGGACGCTGTTCCCTTCCCACCGAAGTGGTCCCTATTTATCTACTTGCAATTTCTTGCTTTCGAACTGCTAGGTCGGCAAGAGATGGGGCCAGAGACGGGAGCTCACTCCGTCATGTGGCACACTCGGGTCTCTAACTGCTGAACTACCGACCTTCCACAGCAACAGTTGCTGAACTACCGACCTTCCACAGTTCAGCGTCTTAACCACTTGAGCCACCGCACTGTACTCACACATAAATCTGGTATAAAGTTTCAAGTATTTCTGGATGTGTGTCTCATCAAGTAGCACATGAAATCAAATCTTATTTGCTGTAGCTTGACCCTTTTACTGAATCAGGTCCTAAGTCCATCAAAGTCAGTCTTGTCTGCTCACACTGGCAGTGGCTCTCCAGGGTCTCAGGCAGAAGAGGGTCTTTCCCATCACCTCCTGCCAGATTTTTTTAAAACTGGAGATGGCGGGGATTGAACCTGG
>NW_015164894.1:0-2452 GCF_001447785.1 Gekko japonicus
AAATGAAACCATGCTGAACAGCCTTATGAAGACGAAGAAGAAGAGATTTGATTTATACCCCGCCCTACACTTGGAGTCTCAGAGCGGCTTACAAACTCCTTTCCCTTCCCCTCCCCACAAGAGACACCCTGTGAGGTGGGTGGGGCTGAGAGAGCTCTGACACAAACTGCTCTTTTTCAAGGACAGCTGTGCCAGAGCTTGTGACTGACCCAAGGTCACATCAGCAGGTGCAAGTGGAGGAGTGGGGGAATCAAACCCGGCTCTCCCAGATTAGAGTCCGAGCACTTAACCACTACACCAAACTGAGGAACAATGCTCTGAAAACCCCTCGTGCTCTATTGCTAATGAAAAGGGGTACTCTCGGATCTTCACTTTTGTTGTTCAGTCGCACAGTCGAGTCCGACTGTTCGCGACCCCATGGACCAGATCACGCCAGGCCTTCCTGTCTTCCGCCGTCCTCTGAAGTTTGCTCAACTTCATGTTCGTTGCATCTATGACACTGTCTAACCATCTCATCCTTTGCCGTCCCCGTCTTCTTTGACCTTCAGTCTTCATAAATGTCCCTTTTAAATGGTTTGTTTCCTTGTTGCATCATCGCTAGTTTAATTACATTGGTTTTTTAAAAAAATAAATAAGGGGAATGTAATGCGGGTCGAAAGCAGGGGAGAGCTTGATAGAGAATACTCGACTTCAGTCCATATAGTTGCAGAATTTTTTCCCCCACCCAGTGACACACAAACAGGGAAATGACTCCTATTGATTTCCCTTTGCTTCATTCTCATTCATTTGCTTTATTTTTTCCTTATGAAACACTTGGAAATCACAAGGTTGACAGACACAACTGTTGACTGGATCTGCTCCGCCGCCCCCACAAAAGTACCGTACCATCAGAGGTGGTTTACCTTCAGCATTTTAATGCTAATGTATAATTTAGTGATTTATCACTACTGTCAGGGCTGTTTTTGTAGAAAAAGCCCAGCAGGAACTCATTAGCATAATTGGCCACACCCAACAGCAGAAACTCATTAGCATATGAGGCCACACCCCTGACAGCACAGCTCATTAGCATATGAGGCCGCAGCCTCGTGTTGCCAGAAGTGTGGTTATCCAGCCACACCCACCTTTTGCTTCTTATTCCGTTTACCTTGTTTGTGGTCAAAACCCAGGGCCTTTTTTTGTAGCAGGAACTCCTTTGCATGTTAGGCCACACACCCCTAATGTAGCCAATCCTAATGAGTGTCTGCTGTTGGGTGTGGCCTATTATGCTAATGAGTTCCTGCTGGGCGTGGCCAACTCGGGAGCCAGCCGGAACTCCGTTCCTGTGCGTTCCTGCCCCAAAATAGCCCTGACTACTGTAAAGGGGAAGGAAGGTGAAAAAGGATAGGAGAGGAAATTGATAAAGGATGGGTATGTCAAGGGGTGGAGGGGAGGAAAGCAGGAGGAGCATTTTGCACTTGGAGTCAAAGACAACTCTGAAATGGCTTGAAAAAAACCGTCGTTGTAAGAGGGCTCCCAAAAAACGCATAGAAAAAACGAGGAGAAATCGAAGTGAGCTGTAGCAGAGGAAAACGTGTGTGAAAATGCAAATAGAAACCGAAGCATTTGGCAATATGAACCAAAGCAAACCACTGGTGCAGAAAAGCCCTCTGTTAGGGCCTTGGCAAATAGAAGGGGAAGTCGTGGAAGCAGTGACAGACTTCACGTTCCTGGGATCCAAGATCACTGCAGACAGTGACAGAGACAGTGACAGCAGCTATGAAATTAAAAGACACCTGTTCCTTGGGAGGAAAGTGATGGCAAACCTGGGCAGCATAATAAAAAGTAGAGACGTCACCCTGCCAACAAAAGTCCGTATGGTCGAAGCAATGTTTTTCCCAGTAGTAAAGTATGGCTGTGAGAGTTGGACCATAAGGAAGGCTGAGCATCGAAGAATAGATGCTTTCGAATTATGGTGCTGGAGAAGACTCTTGAGAGTCCCTTGGACTGCAAGGAGATCAAATCAGTCAATCCTCAAAGAAATCAACCCTGACTGTTCCCTGGAAGGCCAGATACTGAAGCTGAAACTCAAATACCTTGGCCACCAAATGAGAAGGGAGCTCTCACTGGAGAAGACCCTGATGCTGGGAAAGATTGAAGGTCAAAGAAGAAGAGGATGGCAAAGGATGAACTGTGTGCAGTTCTGGTCACCACACCTTAAAAAGGATATAGCTTTGGGAAAAGTGCAGAAAAGGGCAACTCGAATGATAAAAGGGTTGGAACACTTTCCCTATGAGGAAAGGTTAAAGAGCTTAGGGCTCTTTAGCTTGGAGAAACGACGACTGAGGGGTGACATGATCGAGGTTTATAAGATTATGCATGGGAAAGAGCAGGTAGAGGAAGAGGTACTTTTCTCCCTTTCTCACAATACAAGAACTCATGGGCACTCCATGAAACTGCTGAGCGGTTGGGTTAG
>NW_015164894.1:5402-5566 GCF_001447785.1 Gekko japonicus
AAAGACAGAGTCTATGGTTAGGTAACGTGACCTAACTTTCCACTGTCCTTCTTCCTGAAGAAAGAACTGATCCTGCCTCCCTCTTCGCCTCTCGTCGCCATCTTTTGGGGATGTTTACATCAGCCGAGAAAGAATGCCAAAGTCTCTAAGGTCTGTTTAAACGC
>NW_015164894.1:5864-7572 GCF_001447785.1 Gekko japonicus
AGCCTGCTTTAAACATCTGGGCAAACAGCTTCAACTGTTCGATCCCCCACCGCGGTCAGGGTGAGCTCCTGGCCCTAGGTCCCAGCTCCCGTCGACCCAGCGGTTCGAAAGCCCGTTAAAGGGCAAGTAGATAAAATGGGTACCTGCTATTAGAGCGGGGGGGCACCCACCTCAGTCGTAGCGGCGACGGCGGAGAGCGGAGATGAGCGGCGGCGGAGAAAAATGGCGGCTGGCGAGACGAGGCGACGGAGGAAGGAGGCCGGACCAACTAAGTGCGGAGGCGGAGCGACGCAGCAAGCCGGAGCCTGACTTGGACAGAGGCCGCTGCGAGCATGCGCAGAAGCACAAAGTGGTCCTGGCCTGGAGGCGGAGTTACGACAACCTGAGAGGTGGAACAACAAAGACCAGCACCCCGCCAGGACTGTCCCCTCGCAAGGAAGAAGATCTGCTACAGAACAGGGTGCCTGGTAGGAATATCACTTTCCCGACATACATGTGGCCCTAGATTAGGATCGTTTGGAATTAGAATTGTAAGCCGCTCAGAGCCCCTTGGGGGGGTGAGCGGGATAGAAAGTTGGAAAAAAATAAAAATAAAATGCACATATTTTCAAATATAATCACCATAACAAGAACAACTATTACTACTAGTAGTAGTACTACTTCTACTAATAAGAGTAGTGTTACTATTATTACCACTGCCATGCTACTTTTTAACCTTTCGTTTTGCCAGATTCTAAAAGTTTTTTTCTCTGCTTTTTATTAGCACTATATTTTGATTGTTGCTTTTTATTGTTAATGTGGCTTCAGTCGAGTCATTTTTATCCCACTGAGGTTCTGGAACTAACAGCTCGGCCCTCCCCCCCAGGTGCCCCCGATGTGCGGAAATAAGTATCCGCACGCAGGGGGCAACTTCGGTATTAGATATATAGATAAGCTAAAAGTTTTCTTTTGCTGTGTCTTCCCATCTCAAATGCTCTTGCAGTGTTGGATTTTGCACCAAACACATTCGACAGCTGAGCTTACTGTGTTTGAAGGCATCAGTCAGAATAAGGGCTCTTTTTGTAGCAGGTACTCATTTGTGGCAAACAGCTATGAATTGCTGCCAAAATGGCTTGCGTTGGGTTTTTGCAAAACTGTGCGTGTGCAAAAGATGCTGCTGATCCAAAACGACCAGCAGCCATTAACATCACTAAGGACTACTTAGATGAACAGCAAACAGTAGGATTTTGTTGAAACATAGCATTGATTTGTGACTGATTTATATGATTTGTGAGTGGCCTGTCAGTTTAAACAAACACCTGCTGAGCAGAGCAGTTATACAGCAAGGGTGGAGGATTAGTAGAATTGTACCGGGCTGTGTGAGAACACGCATGCACAAAAGCAAATTGTTCTTTACTACATCATTAGGAAAGGAAACAGAGAAGGAAAACAGAGAAGCAACCTGTCAAACACTGGAGGAAAGATGAATGGACTGTTAAAGTGATCTTTGAAAATATGGTCCTTGTTTATGACCAGCGAACAGCATGCAAGCTGAACTGGTGGATGGTCGAGCATCCTTTGTTTCAACCCGAAAAATCTGCAGTTTCGCTTCTCTCTTGTGCAAATCAAACTTGTGACTTGTTATTGTCATGCTATTTTCTCTTTTTTCTCTCCCTTTTGAGAATTCCAGAAAGCAACAGCTGGCTCTAAAGAAAATCTTTTTTCATAT
>NW_015164895.1:0-6622 GCF_001447785.1 Gekko japonicus
CCCCAGTGAGATCAGAGCCCTGCGGGACCACCAGCAATTCCGCAGGGCCATGAAAACGGCACTTTTTCTTCAGGCGTTTCAGTAGGAAAGACCTTATATCAGCTGTGCTGCACTTGCACTTTATTATACGACACCCCCACATTTAAATGGTTTTAACTATTTATTTAATTAGAAATGAGCTGAGCTATTTTATTGAGTTGTGTTTTATATATGTACTTATGCTGGTTTTATAATTGTTGTAAGCTGCCCTGAGCCGCTTCGACAGGAGGGTGGGATAGGAATCTAACAAATAAAAAAAAATTGGAAGTGAAGGACTTTTACGCTGTCTCTTAGCCTCAGACTTCAGAGGGGGTCTATAAGAGAGTCAGAGAGATAGAGAGGCCAAGATGCTGACTATCCTTCCCTTTACTCTCTGATACTATCCCTTTGATGTGTAGATTGTTACTCTCAGGGAATGTGTTCCTTTCCTTCTGGCCTGACAACCTCCTCTTACTGTGCCACTCTTCTCCATCTTGGCACCCTGAGAGCAGGACATGCTTTCCTGCATCTGTATCCATCCTAGCTAGTTAGACTACAGTCCTATCCCTATCCTGTCTAGAAATGGTGTTTCTTACGATAAAGGACTCATATTAGTTTGCAAAGGTAGAGTCTCCGTGTGTAACTTAGTTTCTCGTCAGCACACACTAACCAGATTGCCTCTGCTGCGTTATGAGCCTTGAGCACTCTGCTACCTAAATAATCCTTCCCCCTCTTCATCTGCATAGTCCTTCCTGGGTTCCATTTCTTGGTCACCCTAGCATATGAACAAGAGATGGAACCCAGGACCTGGCTTTTAGATAAAGGTAAAGGTTCCCTTGCTCGAAAGCCAGTCGAATCCGACTCTAGGGTTGCGGTGCTCATCTCTGTTTCAAAGCCGAAGAGCCAGTGCTGTCCGAAGACGTTTCCGTGGTCATGTGGCCGGCGTGACTAAACACCAAGGCGCACGGAACGCTGTTCCCTTCCCACTGAAGTGGTACCTATTTATCTACTTGCAATTTCTTGCTTTCGAACTGCTAGGTTGGCAGGAGCTGGAACTAGAGACGCGAGCTCACTCCGTCATGCGGCAACTCAGGTCTCGAACTGCTGAACTACTGACCTTCCACAGCCTGCAGTTCAGCGTCTTAACCACTTGAGCTACTGCAGCTCCACGGCTTTTAGATACCTCATAGTTAATACACGGACACATGAACACAAGAAACTGCCATGTACTGAACCAGGCCCTGGGCCCATCAAGGACAGTATTGTCTGCTCAGACTGGCAGTGGCTCTCCCGGGTCTCAGGCGGAGGTCTATCCACGTCACCTTCCACCTGGTCCTGTTAACGGGAGTTGCCAGGAACAGAGTTATATGCAAACTTTTGGACCCCTTCCAAATGATATAGCAGAAGCCTATGTTGCTGTCTGCTGTTATGCAACTCCTTCTATTTGGTTTTATTGTTTTGGTTACAAACACGCTGGTGTATGTTTTAAAGCCCTCTCCCCTACTCACTAGTGTTCATAGCTTCTCTAGTGGGCAGGCAGTGGCCAAAACCTCTGCCTTGCCATGGCGATTGCTATCAGGGTGGACGGCCGGAAATAAGGAGGTAGCTGTGACCCAGAGGAGATTGGATTTATACCCCGCCCTTCACTACCCGAAGGTGTCTCAGAGCGGCTTACAATCTACTTTCCCTTCCCCTCCCCACAACAGACACCCTGTGAGATAGGTGGGAGGAGGAGGAGGAGGAGGAGGAGGAGGAGGAGGAGGAGGAGATTGGATTTATACCCTGCCCTTCACTACCCAAAGGTGTCTCAGAGTGGCTTACAAACTCCTTTCCCTTCCCCTCCCCACCACAGACACCCTGGGAGGTCGGTGGGGCTGAGAGAGCTCTTGACAGAAACTGCTCTTTTTCAAGGACAGCTCTTATCAGAACCACGGCTTGCCCAAGGTCATCCAGCCAGGTGCAAGTGGAGGAGTGGGGAATCAAAGCTGGTTCTCCCAGATTAGAGTCCGCGCACTTAACCACTACACCAAAATGGCTCACCTTCCGTCTTACACGGAAGACTTACACGGAAGACTTCCGTCTTCCACGGAAGGCAAGCAGGTAAATGAAGAAGGGGAATCTGAGAGCTCAGTGTGCGTCTTAAGGAACGAATTGCTCATACTAAAAGCCTGGTCGGAGTTGGCCAGATCGGATCAGTGGGACTGCCACCAGTGTAATTTGTTTGAGCTGGTACTGCAGTTCCACCCTCTGGCCATCAGGAATGGCGGCGCCAGCCCTGACCTGGATAGGCCTGGCAGGGAAGCCCAATCTCGTCTGATCTCAGAAGCTAAGTGGGGCCGACCCTGGCAAGTACTCGGATGGGAGGCCTCCAAGGAATACCAGGGCTGGGAGGCAGAGGCAGGCAATAGCAAGCCACTTCTCTGACTGTCTCTTGCCTCCAAGCCCCACTAGGGGTCGCCGGAAGTCAGCCATGACTTCCAGGAATGCATGCACACACACTGTCCCCAATAATTGTATTAGACATCACTGACTATCCTCTTCATTTGCATATATTTGCACACAAACACGCAAAGTAATGGTGATGCCGAAGTGTGGTAAGGATCAGGCCAATAACTCCCACTCTAGTAAGGAAGTGTAGTGGTGAAGGTATCTCTGCCTGAGACTGCAAAGCCAGTGCACGCATCCATTTTCCTATGTTTTACTCAGACATGCTTAAGGTAAAGGTAAAGGTTCCCTTGCTCGAAAGCCAGTCGAATCCGACTCTAGGGTTGCGGTGCTCATCTCCATTTCAAAGCCGAAGAGCCAGCGCTGTCCGAAGACGTTTCCGTGGTCATGTGGCCGGCATGACTAAACACCGAGGCGCACGGAACGCTGTTACCTTCCCACCGAAGTGGTACCTATTTATCTACTTGCAATGTCTTGCTTTCGAACTGCTAGGTTGGCAGGAGCTGGAACTAGAGACGGGAGCTCACTCCGTCATGCAGCAACTCGGGTCTCGAACTGCTAAACAGACCCATAAAGCTCATAGAAAAATAGTGTGTCTGTGTATGTTTTGGGGGGTTTTTTTGGGGGGTGGGGAATTGACTACACCCAAATTTTCAACAACACATAGCTAGAGAAGGTGTTTCAAGTCACTAACCTTTTCTGGCATCTGAGTATACTGCAAGCAGTGTTCCCTCTAAGCTGAGTGAGTATGAGCTAGCTCACAGCTTTTTAGCCTCCGGCTCACTCATTTTTGTCTTCGCTCAGGAAGGGGTGGCTTCAGAGCAAATTAATTCATGCAGCAGCCACTCATGCTCACTCACAACTTTAATGCCACTAGCTCACAAAGTAGAATTTTTGCTCACAAGACTCCACAGCTTAGAGGGGGCATTGACTGCAAGTGTGCTAGGCTCTGGCTGGTGGACAAGGACTATTTTAACAGTACACTTTCCTCGCAAATATACTAGACTCGGGTGTCCCTGGCCTTGGGTGAAGGTTTTCTTTCAAGCAAACTCATCTTCTGCAATAGACTATCAAACGTCTGTGGCTGAAGCCTCCACCGCCGCAGTTGGAATGCTCACACGCATTCCGTGACATCACAGTGTATCCCTGTCGACTTACTTCTTTTGTTGTTACAAAGGTATCCAGTTTGCCGGCGCAACCTGTAAAATGCAACCTGTCTTACACGGAAATACAAAACTGATAACTTCTGCAATGCGTACGGAAGTTTGCAATACAGGGAGATCAAAGCGTACTCATTTGTGATACCTTAAACTATTTTTCTGAGGGTCATACAAAACCCTTTGGTAGATGTCAGCAACTGGAAATGCTCCTCCTGCTCCAGCCCCCTAAGGTGTGCTCAAATTGTTTTTTTACATTTATTTTTAATTTACTAAATTTAAACGCCACTGTTTCAGTCCTGTTTCCTAAGTAGTTTGCACTATTAAACATCTATTATAATCCCCTCCCCATTTTAACCCTATGGGCACCTTTGGAATTCTAACACAGGGTGGTGGGACCAATCACAAAATGGCTGACGCAGAAAGTGGAGCCAACCACAAAATGGCTGACACAGGAAGTGGAGCCAACTTCGAAATGGCTGACACAAGAGGCAGTGCCACACACAGAGGAAGCCCAAGCGCAGGGGAGGAGAGAGGTAATTAAAAAATTCACTTGGACAGAGAGGGCTGACAGAATAAAACAAACACTGTGGTGGCCTGACATTGAAAAGAAAGTACAGTAGGCCCCAGACGAGGGTTGCCAGGTCCCTCTGGGCAGCTAGCTCCAGATGGGGGAATCAGCTTACCAAGAGTTTATCCCACATTTCAATGACACACTCACACGACTTTGATGTGACCCAGAAGTGACAGGCACATCAGGGGCGATGCTCTGATTTTTGGGCAAAAACTCTATGGTAGAATTAGCTTCTACCATAGAGGTTTTGCCCCAAAAACCAGAGCGTCGCCCCAATGTCCACAATGTGCCTTCGTCACTTCCAGGTGACACTGAAGTCATGTAGGCACATCGCTGAAATGTCCGGTGTTCTTCCCTTTTTTTGGGGGGGGGTAAGTCCCCCTGACAGCCAGCTGATCGACGGTGAAAAGGTGGGGACTGGCAGCAGGGGACTCCCACTCCCACCGGGAGGTCTGGCATCCGTACACCAGACGAGCCTCAAGGGGAAAGGTGTTCCAAAGGAGAGGTGCCACCAGAGAACATACCCTGTCTCTGGTCACTACCTTTTCTCAGCCCTAAAAGTGGGGGACACAGAGAGAAGAGCTCAAGTGGCAGATCTTAACTAGGGGGGCGGGCAGCTGGATAGTAAGGGAGCAATCACCCTGTAAGGGAGATTAGGCAGAGAGAGAGAGAGAGATTGGGCCAAGGTCACCCAGGTCACCCAGTGAGCTTCCATACAGAGCAGGGATTCAAACCCAGGCCAACCTACCCCTCTTTTCTCCTCAAAAGCAGCTTACATCATAATTCTCTCCCCCCCTCCTCCTTTGTTTCCCTCACAACCCTGTGGGTTAGGTTAGACTGTGAGAGAGCAGGACCGGCCTGAGGCCTTCCAGTGACAGCTTCCATGGGAAATTGGGGGTTCAAACCTGGATTTCCCAGACCCTAGGCTAACAACTGGGGTTGCCACCCATGGACTTGGAAATTCCTGGAGATTTGAGAGGTAAAGCCTAGGGTGGAGGAGAAAGAGGGGAGAGGAGGTTGGATTTATGCCCCACCCTTCACTACCCAAAGGTGTCTCAGAGCGGCTTACAATCTCCTTTCCCTTCTCCTCCCAGACACCCTGTGAGGTAGGTGGGGCTGAGAGAGCTCTTTCGAGAACTGCTCTTGGGAGAACAGCTCTGAGAGAACTTGTGACCGACCCAAGGTCACACCAGCAGCTGCATTTGAAGGAGTGGGCAATCAAGCCTGGTTCTCCCAGATTAGAGTCCGTACTCCGAACCACTACACCAAACTGGATGAGTTTGAGGGATGAGGGAGCTCAGCGGGGTATAATGCCATCGAATCCACTTCCCAAAGCAGCCATTCTCTCCAGGGGGAGTGATTTCTGGAGCCTGGAGCTCAGCTGTAACTCCAGGAGATCTCCAGCCGCCACCTAGAGGTTAGCAACTCTGCACCACTTTGGCTGGAACCATCTAAACATCTTGTTGATTCGAGCCCTTGGGTGAGAAGGAATTTGGCCCATCCCTTTTAAAGATGGTTTTGTACAGCTTTGCTGTGCACCTTCAAGGGTGGGGACACTGGAAAACATTTTTTCTAAATATAGGCATGCTATAGACATGGTTCGGGATGGAGACGCTCTCTCTTTTATTGCCACAGTGGTGCGTCATTCCAGGGGCCTGCCCAATAATTTCCGAAATGTCCTTTTC
Organism: Gekko japonicus; assembly: GCF_001447785.1. Classification (NCBI taxonomy): domain Eukaryota; kingdom Metazoa; phylum Chordata; class Lepidosauria; order Squamata; family Gekkonidae; genus Gekko; species Gekko japonicus. The sequence goes on from NW_015164895.1 coordinate 5,880, forward strand.
AAGATTCCATTTCCTTCCAGCTGACACGTTACAGGAGTGTGACTGAATGGCTGGGCCTCCTGCTCAGCAGCTGCCAAAAGTCCTCTGGCCCATGCTGGCACTCAAGCCATGCTGATTCCCAGTGTGCGCACTGCATACTGCGGGGTGAGTCTGGGGGCCTGCCACACCAGCACGCCCTGTGTTCAGCTCTTAACAGGACACTGCCAACACCCAATTACTTCTAGTTGTGGTTTGGGAAGAGGGGTGCATCGTGCCTCTTCTGCAGCCATGTGGTGTGTAGACTACTGTAATGACCTCTTTAGAGGGCTGCCCTTGACGGCGGTCCACAATCTCCAGTTGCTTCAAAATGCTGGAACATAAAGTTTAATCGATACGGACTGGTGGGAATCTTTTATATAGCAACTGAAGTGGCTCAAAGTGGCCCCAGTGAAAGGCGTGGTTGTTAACCTGTTGTTGTTCTTGTTGTTAGCCATTCAGTCGTGTTCGACTCTCGGCGATTCTATAGGCCAGCTCTCGCCACATTTTCTGATCCTGTTGTTAATGGGGGGGGGGAAACATGCAGATCTGCCCTCACGGAGGAGAGCTTGTACCTGAAGACAGGCCAGGAGGGGCTCTGCAACTTACCTGGCTGCTTCTTGCTCCTCGTGGCCCGACTGAGGGCTGCTGGGAGCAGGGGGCGGGGCTTGTTGCATGTGCCCGCCCCCTGGGCTCCTTACTGCCGGAGCTCCGCTCCTGTGCGCTCC
>NW_015164895.1:6872-7630 GCF_001447785.1 Gekko japonicus
AAATGAGGAAAGCCGCGCACCGGCGCGATCACACCACGGGAGTCTGGAGGCAGCCCGTGGCAAACGTTTACTAGTACTTTGGAGGTACTACTTTTTTAACGCGCATTGTCAGCAGTAAGCCACGGGTGCGCTCCACTTCCCAGATGTTGGGGTGTGATCACGCCCGGATAATCCGCCCACCATCCGTGCCTCTCCCGCAGCAACTTTGCCATGTGACCAGGGCCAAAACCAGTGTTTTGGCCTGGGTTTGAATCCCTGCTCTGTCATGGAAGCTCACTGGGTGACCTTGGCCCAATCTCTCTCTCTTTCTCTGTGCCTAACCTCCCTTACAGGGTGATTGCTCCCATACTATCCAGCTGCCCGCTCCCTAGTTAAGATCTGCCACTCGAGCTCTTCTCGAGTGTCCCCCACTTTTAAGGCTAAGAAAAGGTAGTGACCAGAGACAGGGTATGTTCTGTGGTGGCCCCTCTCCTTTGGAACACCTTTCCCCTTGAGGCTCGTCTGGTGTACGGATGCCAGACCTCCCGGTGGGACTGGGAATCCCCTGCTGCCAGTCCCCACCTTTTCACCACCAATCAGCTGGCTGTCAGGGGGTCTTCCCCCCCCCAAAAAAAAAGAAAGGGAAGAACACCGGACATTTCAGCGATGTGCTTACATGACTTCAGTGTCACCTGGAAGTGACGAAGGCACATTGTGGACATTGGGGCGACTCTCTGGTTTTTGGGCAACACCTCTATGGTAGAAGCTAATTCTACCAT
>NW_015164896.1:0-1140 GCF_001447785.1 Gekko japonicus
TGAATGGTGCGGTGGAACCGTGAGTCCAGAAGGACCAACAGTTGGGAGCAAACTGAGTCCCCGCAGAGCACTCACGATCCTGCGGCCCCTAGCTGTCGCTTGAGTGGGAGGGTCAGACAACCACCCCTGGACTCATCTTGAGAGCCATCTCCAATTCTAAGCAGTTGCAGATCATCCAGAAAGCAGGGACTGGTGGCAGGAGGAAAAAGAAAGAATATATTATTTGGCAAGACCATTGTGTTCTCACAGAAAGAATATTGCACGCAATATATAGGAGGCCTGATTTCTGGGAGGGGTTGGGAGGGGCTGGGGTCTCCCATCTCTACCATCTTTTTGGCCCTATGATGGCTATCCAAACCTTTCCCTCAGATTCTAGGAGGAGGGAGTTTATTTTAATTCATTTGTTTGCTTCATTTATACCCAGCCTTTCTCCCCAGTGGGAACCCAAGCTGGCTCTTGTACCATTCCCCTCTCCTCCGTCCTGTCCTCACTACAATCCCGGGTCGGGGGTAGGTCAGGCTGAGATTTTAGGCCCAAGGTTTCCCAGCATGGCTTCCATGGCAGAGGGTGGACTTGAACGTTGTTCTCCCAGAATCGACCCTGATCTGGATTGCCCAGCCTAGCCTGATCTCTCACATCTCAGAAGCTCAGCAGGGCTAGTATGGGAGACCTCCAAGGAAGATTAGGGTCGCTACGCAGAGGCAGGCAATGGCAATCCACCTCTGAATGTCTCGAAATCACTAAGGGGCCGCATTAGTCAGCTGTGAGTTGACAGCAAAAAACAGTAATTCCCAGAATCTGACCCTAATCAGTAACCACCACAAGGCAGTGGATCTCGTCTACTTTTGTATGATTTTCTGCTCTGTCTGTTGATCGGTATTTAGGGAATTCATTTCTTCTCCTGGGAGTGGTCCACCGCAGCTCCAACAAAACAGGGATTTGGTGTCTTGGGTTTACCAAACATGAAGGGTTCTTTTTTAAACGTTCTACAATTCAAGAATAAGAAATAATGTCCTGGCCCCACTGGTGGACCTCCTGATGGCACTGGTATTTCTGGCCACTGTGTGATACAGAGTGTTGGACTGGATGGGCCTTTGGCCTGATCCAACATTGGCATCTCTTATGTTCTTATGTTCTTAT
>NW_015164896.1:1630-3894 GCF_001447785.1 Gekko japonicus
GCCAATGGAGGGATCTCTCACTGTGGGGCTCAGAGCACAGAAATACACAGCCCTGTCCTGGAGAGAGACGCCTTCGATCTTCAGAGGAACTGTCTTGTTCTCCACAAACAGAGTGGTCGAAAATTTTCCCAGGGAAAAACTGTTCTTCTGTTCTCTGTTTTTGTAAGCACGCAAGATCAGCTGGGGTTCTCGGTCCACATATTGACGATACCAGAAAAGGTATGGAGTTGTGCTGAGAGTGGAGAAATTGCAGTGCAGAATTGCGGACTGCCCTTCTTGGACTTCCATTTGATTTGGGGACTGGAAGACGGAATTGCTTTGAGAGGCTCCTGCAAAAATAGATGTGAAAATAAGGTTATGGAGATCATCTCTCCCCCCTCCACTTTTGGTACACCAGACAATACACTGTCGCTTCACTGTGGGTCTCAGAGCACAGAAATACACGGCTGCATCCTGGAGAGAAGCTTCCTTAATCGTCAGATCAACTGTCTTCTTTTCCAGGGTCAAATTTCCTGAGTATTTGGCCGAGGAAAGGTCTTGATTCACAGAAGAAAACTTTGTTATTGTCAGCATGTGCTCTGGAGATTTATTGGGGAATTGCCGATACCAAAACAAGTAAGGGGAAGTGTCTGTAGTGCTGAAATTACACAGCAAAATTGCTTCTTGTCCTGCTATGAAGGACATTTTGGAATATGGTTGAAACACAGCATCACTTTGAACAGGATCTGTAAAAGGAAAAAATTAGAGAAATCTATCATCTATCTATTTATCTATCTACCTATCTATCTATCATCTATCATCTATCTATCTATCTATCATCTATCTATCATCTATCATCTCTCTCTCTCTCTCTTATCTTATATCTTTAGAGGGTTGTTAAAATTAAATGAGATGAGTTCTTGAATCACAAATCCCCCTTTTCTACCCCAGAATATGAACTTAATACATTTTATATAGTGAGGACACATTAAGCTGGCTTATTCTGAATCTGACCATTCTGAATTTGCCTGGCAGTGGTGGTCCAGGATCTCAGACTGAGGTCTTTCACATCACTTACTACCTGTTCCATTAACTGGAGTTGCTGGGGATTGAACTTGGGACCTTCTAGCTTGCCAAGCAGATGCTCTAACCCTTTGCCATGGACCCTCTCTCACATTCAGAAGACTTCATTTCCCAGCTTATATTTCCAATATAATAGCCAGGATGCACAGAACCGTGTCCGTTTACCACTCATCCAGAAGGTTTTTCCAATTGATAATCCAACTGCACCTTCCCATTGTGTAATATTCCATATTGGAAGTCCCCCAAGGGTTGTTTTGTAGAGACCCTGGAGGGCTGCTCTGGGAAGGGAACAAAGTCCCAATTCACACCCAGAAGACCTTCGATGGTGTCTAGGTGGTGGCCAATGTTTACACAGCTTCATGTTTCCAGAAATAAGCCCCTTTGGAGAAACTGCCAGAGTGAGCTTGCTAGGCAACTTGACAAGGTTACTGGGGGCCCCATGTAAATAATGCATTACCTGATTTCAGGAGCAAAAGGAAAGTTCCCAAAACAGTCAAGCTGTGACACGTTGTAGAAGTGAGGAGCATCCTTGAAGGCTGAAGTTCTGAAGAGGCTTGAAACGAAGCTGCTTCCCACTCTCTTCTTGCACTCGAAAAGGTCACAGATGATGCAAACAGATGGCTGTGGCTGGCCTCCTCCGTTCCCCCCCCCCTGCACATCTGTGGTGCTATACTGTTGTATTCCTGTTGACTGATGCATACTGTAAAGAGAGGGAGGCAAGCACAGGGGAAGTGTGTGACGGTTCAGGTTGCCCTCTAGTGGTTAACATATATAAGAACAAAGCCTTCTTGAATGAAGAAGGGAGAAATGTAGGATAGTACAGATACAAACCTAAACAGCGTGATAAAAAGTAGAGACATCATCCTGCCAACAAAAGTCCGCATGGTCATAGCGATGGTATCCCCAGTAGTCATGTATGGCTGCGAGAGTTGGACTATAAGGAAGGCCGAGCGCCGAAGAATAGATTCTTTTGAACTATGGTGCTGGAGAAGACTCTTGAGAGTCCCTTGGACTGCAAGAAGATCAAATCAGTCAATCCTAAAAGAAATCAACCCTGACTGTTCCCTGGAAGGCCAGATAATGAAAATGAAGCTCAAATACTTTGGCCACCAAATGAGAAGGGAGCACTCACTAGAGAAGACCCTGATGCTGGGAAAGATTGAAGGCCAAAGAAGACGGGGACGGCAAAGGATGAGATGGTT
>NW_015164896.1:4228-7337 GCF_001447785.1 Gekko japonicus
GAAGAAGTGAGGGAGGCAGCTTCTCTAGACGTTTTGTGGGGGGCTAGCCGCAAAGACATTATATTCATGGCCTTTTGACAGGGTGTGGGCTGCAGGCCTTTGAGGGGGGAGGGGTTATTTGGGGTTCTAGTGCATTCTGCATGTTTTAAACTGAGATTTGTAAACTGCCTTCAGCCCTAAAGGAAGGACAGGGCTTCCTTTTGCATACTTTGATTAATGCATAGACATTATGACTTCTTCCAAAGAAACCAGGGCAACTGTAGTTTTGTGAAGGTACTAAACATTGTTGGATCAAAGATTCTCACTGGGTTGCCACCTCAAGACTCCTTGGTAGGATTCTGGGACACGTCAATAGACTTGAAAGTGGGTAATGGTACACGAAATCTTGCAAAAGGTACTAGCTACTGTAATACCATTTACACCAGAGGCTTTGTTGTTGAATATTCTACCTGATAATTCTAACAAAGATGATTGCTATTTGATTGTTTTTTTAACTACGGCTGCTAGAATCCTCTATGCAAAATATTGGAAATTACCGGAGATACAAGAACTTGTAAACAAAATCATGGAAGCTGCAGAATTGGATAAATTGACTTTATTGATAAAAGGCGCGACAGACTCGACGTTCCAGAATCCTTGGTCACGGTTCTACAACTGGTATGATAAACATATGTAGGCAAGCTTGCAAGAGACAGACTAAGAGTTTACAAAATGAAATATATACCTGTTAGGATGATAGAGACAGAAAAGGTGCTTACACAGTTCATGAGAAATTGTCATTAAGGTGAATTAGGCATCAGTATAAACATTGGTAAAAATGAAAATAACCCCCATGTATCTGTTTGTACGTAGGTATGTAAGTATAGGTTAGGTTTCTTTGTGTATGTTATGTGAAAAATTTAATAAAACCCTGCCCCTTTGGGGGCAGCTATATTAAAAAAAAAAGATTTTCACTGGGTTGCCACCTCAAGACTCCTTGGTAGGATTGGACACGTCGATACGCTTGGAAGTGGTTTGTGGTCAGCTAAACAAGTCCAGCTAGAATGGATTAGTCCATTTAGCACCACAGAACAGAGTCACACAGATTATCCACCTTCTCAGTGGTTCTCTGTCTTAAACACACACACACCCGCCCCGTTTAGGAAATGAACTCTTTTGCCACAGAATAATGAACTGACAGAGGGAAAGACAGAAATTAAGACCAGGTTTGGGAGGAAGAAATGGCAGTTACTGACTCAGCTGCTGTGATTAGCACTGCCAAGATCCAAGAAGGATGCATCTTCCTGCTTTGGGCAACTCCCCGCAAGCTCTCTATACAAATTTGCAGTCAACTGGATGCCACCAGCCATGACCTGGATAGCCCAGGCTAACCCAGTCTCATTAGATCTCTGAAGCTAGGCAGGGTCAGCCCTGATTAGTGCTTGGGTGGGAGATCCCCCAGGAAATCTAGGGTGGCTACGTAGAAGCAAACATGTGTTTGCTAGATGTATGATCTTGCTCGAACTGCGTTGTTTTAGGCGTACGTAATACCATCTTTTGTACTGTGTTGTGCATCATGTCTCACGCTTTGTGCTTTGTGCCACAGCTCTATAATGTTATGAGTCCTACTGCAATACTTGTGAGATGTCTCCTCCTGTTGATTGCGTTGACTTACCAAGCTGAATGCACCTGGACTCTCAACGAGAAAGGTGGACGATTCAAACCTTAAATAAATAAATATAGGATCAGAAGGAGAGTGAAGAGCTGAAGATGGTCCCCCCCTCTTGTGGGTGATGGGTGATGGGGAAAGAACAGCATCACCAGCTCTGATGGGAAGACATGGGGTGGGGAGAAGGTTGAGGGCTATAATCAGTGCTACAACCAACCATTTCAGGTGTATGTCCCTGTGTATAAAGTCCCTGTGTATATTAGAACCAGGGCTATTTTTGGGCAGGAACGCACAGGAACGGAGTTCCGGCTGGCTCCCAAGTTGGCCACGCCCAGCAGGAACTCATTAGCATAATAGGCCACACCCAACAGCAGGAACTCATTAGGATTGGCTCCATTACGGGTGTGTGACCTAACATGCAAAGGAGTTCCTGCTACAAAAAAAGCCCTGGGTTTTGACAACAAACAAGGTAAACAGAATAACAAACAAAAGGTGGGTGTGGCTGGATGACCACACTTCTGGTAACATGGGGGTGTAGCCTAATGTGCTAATGAGCTGTGCTGTCAGGGGTGTGGCTGGATATGCTAATGAGTTTCTGCTGCTGGGTGTGGCCTATTATGCTTATGAGTTCCTGCTGGACTTTTTCTACAAAAAGAGCCCTGATTAGAACTAAGTGCAGAAAGCTTACCCGAAAGGAAATAATCGGGGAGAGAAAGAGTTAGTGCTGGGCCGTAAGGCACAGTCCAGGCTGCGTGAGCATTAAGGAGAATAGCAGCTCTGAAAGCACACTGCATTACACATCTGTCCCCAGCACCACTTATGCGCATCCGGGATTTCTTGATGTCTCTACACCTCGTAGACCTTGTGCCTGGTCCTTAAGAAATGGGGGAAAGGCCCCAGGACTGTATATGCCTTAATCGCCCCCCTCCCCTTTTCTTTCCAGTTGTGATCTCATTGTTCAACGTATGTTGAATCAACGGATGTTAGAGCTGGAGACTAGGAGTCCGGGTTTCAGTGTGGTCCAATGGATTCACTGGTTCTATTGGCCTGTTTGATTGATGTTAAAAAGGTAAAGGTTTCCCTTGCTCGAAAGCCAGTCGAGTCCGACTCTAGGGTTGCGGTGCTCATCTCCGTTTCCAAGCCGAAGAGCCAGCGCTGTCCGAAGACGTTTCCGTGGTCATGTGGCCGGCATGACTAAACACCAAGGTGCACGGAACGCTGTTACCTTCCCACCAAAGTGGTACCTATTTATCTACTTGCAATTTCTTGCTTTCGAACTGCTAAGTTGGCAGGAGCTGGAACCAGAGACGGGAGCTCACTCCGTCATGCGGCACACTCGGGTCTCGAACTGCTGAACTACCGACCTTCCACAGCCTGCAGTTCAGCGTCTTAACCACTTGAGCCATCGCAGCAGATTGATGTTAGAAAAACGTTAATTCTGAGACTGTAGCACATGAAGCT
>NW_015164897.1:0-1690 GCF_001447785.1 Gekko japonicus
ACTTGAGTTGCTATTGTTATGCCTTTATTCCCTGATACAGGCATAACTGACTTTTCAACCAGCTGGTCTCTAATCATCTCATCAGCCAATGGTCCAAACTCACAGGAGCCAACTAGGTCTCTCAAGGCTGCAATATATTGTAGAGTTGACTCCCCCGGATTCTGTTCACGCTGATGGAACTTATAACAATTAGCAACCACATTAACTTTGGGCACAACAAATTCCTTCAATGCAGTACGAGCAGTCTTATATTTATCATCAGTAAGAGGAAATGTTTAAAAAATTCATTGTCCTTCTACTCCCAAGGAGCGAATAAGCAATGCAATCTTTCGCTCTTCAGACACCTCCGTGTCACTAATTGCAAGCAGATAAGTATCAAACAAAGGAATCCATGAAGTAAAAGCAATCGGAGGCTCACCTGGACTTTGTAAAAAACATGCTGGTGGGTTCAAAGGCAAAAAACCCATCCAATTCGTCACCAATTTGTTATATCTTATAAATAATACCTCCAGGTTAGTCTTCAAATCAGTCTTTATTACTCTCAGTCATACAAGTATAAAACACATCTCACAGCTGCAATCATTCCCACTTCCTACCCCTAATCTGGGAGAACTGGGCTTGATTCCCCACAACTCCACATGTAGCTGCTGGTGTGACCTTGGGTCAGTTATAAGTTCTTTCGGAGCTGTTCTCTCACAAGCAGTTCTTGAGAGTGCTCTCTCAGCCCCACCTACCTCACAGGATGTCTGTTGTGGGGAGGGGAAGGGAAAGGCATTATAAACCGCTGTGAGTCTCCTTCGGGTAGTGAAGGGCGGGGTAGTGAAGGGCGGGGTATAAATCCAATCTCTTCTTCTTCTTCTTAAAGAAACGTGCACCACACAACCTATCCATGCCATTTTCCTGCTGGCAGCCCTTCATAGCCACCATTTTTCCTGACATGCCCATCTGATGATTTTTTTAAAAGGGTAATTGCTGTAGCACTATAAGGGTGTAATGCTGCTACCTCAATTACCAGTTCTTTCCACTTAAAAACACACTAGCGGCCCAGTGGGGGAAATGGTGGCTACTGTTAGATCGCGCTAACAAAGGACTCGCAGAGTGATTCAGCAAGTGATTCAGCTTTATTTGAAGTAACGAACAAGCACTCAACTCAGTAAGAAACCAGAACAACCAAACAGTGGGAGCTATGCTCCTTTTAAACATAACCGGGCTAATATAGCCACGCCTATTTACATTTAACAACCAATGAGATTGATGAGTTAAAGACCAATGGGAGTCTTTCCCTCGCTGGAGCTAGTGCAGTTCCTGATTGGTCGCTGTTAGAAGACCCATGAGAGAGCGTTTCAGAGGAGCCTTCGTCTGGCTCAAGCTTTGCATGGGAAGTGAATGAGGTGATTCACACAAGTAATTCCAATACATTACAATTCCTCCCCCCTAAGTTAAAACAATATACCTTTTGTTTTTTCTTTACATCCAGTCAAGTTATTCCAAAACAAGTTATTACACTCATAGTCTTTCAAATAAGTTGGCATTTGCCGCGAACGCTGGGACCTGCGGAGCGGTGCAGGCTCCATGGGCAGACAAGGTTGTGGGTCAGAGTGAGGTTCACTACAGCCTAGATCAGGCACAGACTCGACTGGGATTTCAGCCCCGCACACAGGGTTCTGCCCTAACTCGGGGACAGTACCCG
>NW_015164897.1:2149-7047 GCF_001447785.1 Gekko japonicus
CTAGAGCCTCTTTTGCCGTTCTTACCATCCGTTCGGCCTGGCCATTAGATGCCGGATGGAAGGGGGCCGAAGTCATTTGGCGGATGCCATTACTCGTGAGGAAATGCTTAAACTCCTCAGAGACAAATTGAGGCCCGTTGTCACTGACGAGGACATCAGGCAACCCGTGTGTGGCAAAGAGGCGGCGGAGAGCATGAATCACGGCTGATGAGGTGGTCGACTTCATCTGCACGACCTCTAGCCATTTGGACATTGCGTCCACAATAATAAGGAACATTTGCCCCTGGAGCGGCCCAGCAAAATCAATATGCAACCTGGCCCAGGGTTTCCCTGAGGATTCCCATCTCTGAGGCGCAGCTTGTGGAGGTTCAGGTCTGACCTGCTGACACTGGGTACACACCCGCACCCATTCCTCAATCTCTTTATCCAACCCAGGCCACCAGACATACCCTCTGGCCACTGCTTTGGTGTGTACCATACCGGGGTGCCCCTCGTGTAGAGATTCTAATACTCTCTTCCTGAGCTTGTCAGGGACCACCACCCTGTTTCCCCATAACACACAGCCCTTAGAAATGGATAGTTCATTTTGACGGCTTTTGTAAGGTCCAAACTCCGGTTCAACACTTCCAACCGGCCACCCCCTCCAAACCCAGTTTAATACTCGGGACAGCACGCTATCTTTGGCCGTGTGTGCTGCAATGTCCCTGGACGATACAGGAGCCTGAGGGAGTTCGTCGATTGCCAGGACCTCACAAGCAGGAGCAGGGTCGGGGCCCGCACAGGGCAATGGGCAGCGGCTGAGGGCGTCCGCATGTCCGATTGCCTTCCCAGGCCGGTGTTCAAGGTCATAATCGTATGTTTTGACAGCCGCTACCAACGCCAGACCCTCCTTGTCTATCTGGGCATAGTTCCGCTCTGCCGCAGATAGTGATCTAGAATAAAAAGCGATAGGCGCTTCGCTCCCATCAGGCATCAGATGGCTTAAAACTGCGCCTACTCCAAAAGGTGAAGCGTCAGCAGCTAACACCAGGAGCTTGTGTTCATCATAATGCGTGAGTACGGCATTAGATGTCAGCAGCTCCTTGACTCCCACAAAAGCCTTTTCCTCGGCCTGCCCCCACTTCCATTTTGCCTCCTTGTGCAAAAGCGCGTGCAAAGGGGCCGCCACTGATGCCTTATGCGGTAAAAACGCATGATAAAAATTCAGGAGTCCTAAAAAGGATTGGAGCTCCTTCTTACTCACCGGCCTGGGGGCGTTTTGGATTGCAGATACCTTCTCATCCGTGGGGTGGACTCCCTCTGCGTCAATGCGAAACCCCAGGAAGTCCACACTTTCCACCCCGAGCGTGCATTTTGAGCGCTTAACTCTGAGACCGGCATTTTGAAAACGCCTGAGGACCTCTTTAACCCGGTCCAGTAGTTCCTGTTCAGACCCGCCCGCAATCAGCACGTCGTCAAAATAGGGCACTGTGCCAGGTACCCCCCTTAGTAGACGTTCCATGAGGCCCTGAAAAATCCCAGGTGCTACGTTGACCCCGAATTGCAGCCTGTTCACTTTAAAAGCCCCTTGGTGGGTTACAATTGTTTGGGCCTCGGCAGCCTCCGGGGTGACAGGCAACTGCTGGTATGCCTGGGCCAGGTCAAATTTGGCGAAAATCTTGCCACCCCCCAGGGAAGCCAAAATGTGGCTTATTACCGGGACCGGGTACGAATGTTGCTGCAGCGCCTTGTTAATCGTACATTTGTAATCGGCGCATAGTCGTATGGACCCATCTGATTTGACAGGGGTTACGATCGGGGTCTCCCATTTGCTGTATGGTACTGGCTCTAAAACCCCTTGCTCAACTAGTTTGTCAATCTCTTTTTCCACCTTATGTTTGAGAGACACAGGTACTTTCCGATACTTCAACCTAATAGGTTTGACTGACGGATCTAAGTCAAACGCAACCGGGGGGCCCTTGTACCTCCCCAACCCTTCGGCAAATACATCAGGGAACAGGTCGTACAGCATGCCCCATTTATTTTCAGACATCCTGTTAATCCCAGAAATACCAATGCCCAATGGCTCAAACCAATCTAACCCTAGCAGGTTAACCCGGTCTCCCTCTGCAATCAGGAATGACAGTTTAACACATTTCCCCTTATACTCAACAGTAACAGAGTCCCGTCCGGCCAAGGGAATTCGGTTGCCCTGGAAGTCGGACACTCTGGTTCCCGCAGGCTGGAGCCGCCGCCGGCTTCGGTTCGGGAACAACTGGCGCCAGGACGCGGCAGAAATCACCGTCACGGACGATCCTGAGTCCACCTCCATTGTACAGGGTCGGCCGTCGAGGAGTGGAGTCACGGTGATCTTGCCCTGGCTGCTGGTGCGATTTACGGCCGATGCGCTCGACAAGGTCGCCGTCAACTGGCAGCTTGCTTCCGATGCTGAGGAACGGGTCTTGCCTTGGGTGCTGACTGGAGTGCCCCTCTGCGCTGACCGGTTGTTAGTTGAGGGATCCTTCTTTGCTGATCTGCAGACTCTGGCCAGATGACCACGCCGCCCACACGCTCTGCAGTCGACATCACGAGCCCAACAGGAGTCGCGCTGGTGTTTCCCGCCACAACCGGAGCAAGGCTTGACGTTGGTAGTCTTCGCTGGGGTCCGCTTGCCTCGAACCGCGTTGACGTCATCATCCGCGTCTTCGCCCTCGCTGTCTCGTTGAGCGTGTATACTGGGCTCTGCCACCCGCTGGCGGACCTCCTTCGTGGACTTCTCCGCTGCTTCCGCGGCCACGGCCTCTTCGTAGGCCACTGCCCAGGTCAGGGTGGTGCGGGCGAACAGCCTCTGTTGCAGCCTTTCATCTTTGAGACCGCAGACGAGACGGTCTCTGAGGGCTTCCTCCACGTTGTGGAAATTACATGGCCGTGCGGCTTTGCGAAGGGCCGCCACGAAATCTGCGATGGTCTCGCCTCCGGCCTGGTTCCGCTTGTAAAAAGCGTGCCGGCAGGCGATCTCCGACGGTTGTGGAGAATAGTGAGCCTTAAGCTTCTCCGTGATGTCAGCGTAGGTGACAGTCTTTATATCAGTTGGGGCCACCAACGACCTGGCTATGTCGAAGGTTCCCTTCCCGCAGGAACTCAGGAGGCAAGCTCGCTTCTTGGCCTCGTCGGTAATGTCATGCGACTCCAGATGGAACTCGAACCTGGAGATGTAGGAGTCCCAATCTTCAGAGGAGGGTTCGAAGCACTCGAACTTCTGGTTTCCAGCCATCGTGGGAGACTTGGGCACCGGAGCTGGTGGCGCCTCCGCCGGATCGGCTGCTGTGCTTTGCTCGCTTTCTTCCGAGTCCGAAGTGTGGATGTCCGCAGGGCTGCCTACCTGCTCTAACATCCCATCCTCGTCGCCAATTGTTAGATCGCGCTAACAAAGGACTCGTAGAGTGATTCAGCAAGTGATTCAGCTTTATTGGAAGTAACGAACAAGCACTCAACTCAGTAAGAAAACCAGAACAGAAAACAGTGGGAGCTTATGCTCCTTTTAAACATAACCGGGCTAATGTAGCCACGCCTATTTACAAATAACAACCAATGAGATTGCTAGAATAAAGACCAATGGGAGTCTTTCCCTCCTAGGGAATGGTACCGTTCTGATTGGTCGCTGTTACGAAGCGACCAATAGGAAGTTCGCTCAGAGGAGCCCTGGCCTCAAGCTTTGCATGGGAAGTGAATGAGGTGATTCACACAAGTAATTCCAATACATTACAGCTACAAGGTGTTGACAGCAGGAACATGGGAAGAAAACTCCAGTGTGAAGCTTCACAGCCACCCTGGAGACTAACAGAATTCATTCCAGCCTAAGCCTTTGTGAGTCATAGCTCACTTCATCAAATGTATGAGATGTATATCTACCAGATCAATTCATATACACAGCTGAAAGATTCCATCTGACAAAAGCTTATACCGGAATAATTTCTGTTAGGTCTCCAAGGAGCCACTGTAGGGGCAAAATATAACAGGAGTCCCATTTTATTTTGATCTGTACAGCCAATCAGATCTCCAATGGCCAATCAGAAGCCCTGCTGCGCATGAGCCTCACCTGCCCACACCCACCTTCTAAAAACATTTGCTGGGTGCCAGGAAAGCCGCTGGCAGGTGCCACAGCAGGGCTCCCAAGTACTTACCTTAATTCGGCAGGGGATGTATAGTTCTTCACGGGACCATTCCCGCGGGGAAAACACAGGTGCTGCACTATTCCGTCGCCTAGACGTGACGTCTGGGAGACGGAATAGTGCAGCGCCTGTATTCCAAGCAAGAATCTTCCGGCGGGGAAGCATGTGTCCCCCGCCAGATCGTAGGTAGGTACTTGGGAACCCTATGCCACAGCAACCGTGGGCACCCCCCTTGGGGGCCCCTGCGGTAGAGTTCACGCATCCCTGCCTGTCAGCCGTAGTCAAATGGCTAAGAGCAAACAAACTGAAACTAAATCCTGATAAGACAAAGGTAATGCTTGTTGGGATAGAAGGGATCTTGAAGGACATTGTGCTTTCCACCTTCAGTGGTGTTCAGCTGACCCTCCCTGACTTGGGTCAAGACAAGAGCTTAGGGCTTATAATGGATCCAGCATTACAGCTGGGGAAGCAAGTTAATGCCTCTGTAAATAATACTTCTTCCAACTTACTTTCGCCTGGAAGATGGCTTGACTCAGCTGATCTGACCACCTGGGTCCATGCCACAGTAGCATCAAGACTAGACTACTAATACATGCCAATAAAGGTAATTGGATTGGACTAGACTACTGCAACCTGCTCTACATAGGTCTGCACTCAAAGTTGCATCGGAGGCTAGTACTCGTGGTCTGCCTAGCTCCTGATAATCATTCTGCACCAACTGGAGAGTCCAGTGTTCCCTCTAAGCTG
>NW_015164898.1:0-2941 GCF_001447785.1 Gekko japonicus
CAGTGGCATCTTTAAGACCAAAAAGTTTTGTGGTAAAAGCCAAATGTGAAGGAGTACAGATCTTTCATGACTGGGATGGAGAGTGTTTTAAAGTCAGTGAAGAAGCTTTCCACCATCTACAAGACAATGACTCCTTTCCCCATAACAGCTGGCCACCGTTTGTCTTCAGGCTGTAACCATAATAGCCATCCAGGCCTGCTAGTTTCAGAATCCTAGCTAGTTCACATCTCTCAAACACTTTGGCCTCATTCACTGCAATGAGCAAGAAGAAGAGAGCAGCAAGAAGCTGGACCTTCATGGCTGCAGCTCTCTGAAGGGCGATGTGAAGCTTTGCCCAGGTCCCCGCTGCAGACTTCTGTGACAGCAAATGATGGATTGCCAAGTTGATGAAGTTTCAGGGGTATGGTCTCTAGACAAGGGATTCTCAGTGTGCTCTAGCTGGCGGGCACTCCTAGAATTTTGCGAACAATTAGTGAGCACCACCACAAAATGGCTGCTGTAGGGGGATGCCGTCAACCACAAAATGGCTGCCACAGGAATCAAAGCCAATCACAAGATGTTGGGACGTTCCAATCCAAACGTCATCCTTTTATGGAGGCAGCTGGCTCCAAACAGATGCTCAGTGAAGACAGAAAGGTGGCAGCTTCTGGACTCTTCTGAGGCTTCTCCCAAACCAATGAGGTGGAAGAAAACAAGGATTTGCTCTTTGATTTAGAGAAGAAGGAGCAGACAGTTGGAAAGATGTTCTTGGGTATCCATCATGGTATCCATAGGCATCAATTCAACCCTCAGTTCAACCAGCACACTATCCATGCCTATTGGGCCTTACCAATAGCACTTCTATTTTGTAAGGATAAAGTTTCCATCTGCTAGTGCTCATCCCATTACAGAGTACAAAATAAACTACTTGGGTTAATTGCGTTGTAAAAGATCGAAGAAAACAACTAATTAGCCTCAGGCACTGCACACTCGAGTCCAGATCTCAGCCTCTGGTTTCTCCAAAAGTATAATGTAGTTCTAGGCACAACGTGGCTTTGGGTGCTGGGTAGCTTACCATGGTACCAACCTCACTTTAGCAGTTCTATTACAATTTTTGAGACATTAAGTGGTAGACAGTCTTCTCAGAAGGAATCAGAAAAATAAATAAGACTAGTACTTTACATCGAGGAGGTCATGGCTGCTGGTGCCATTTGGCTGTGCCCATGTGTGCCACTCATTGGACACCAGCAGGCTGTTGCTCCTTGATTGGTGGGTGTCACTGGGCCTGCTAGGGACTGTGGAGATCTCCTTATGTGTTCTCATCCTTGGTGTTCATCAATTACTTCTGTGGAACAGCCACAGGGTACTGAGTAGCACCACCAGCACTGCACTGACACCAGAACAGCATTGGCACAACACTGGCATCGGGGTCTTAGGATGGGACTGCCCTATGTGAACTGAAGAAGAAACGACGATTTGGAATAAGGTTTTTCATAATAGGAGTTTAGAAATGCAAGGTGTGGACATTGAAAAATTGCAAACTTAGATGTTGGGATAAAATGAGAACCTTCAAAGCTTAGTTGACAGCTTTGAATCTGTACAGCAAGGCTATAGATCATCTCAGCCTAGATGTGGTGGTTGTGACAGAGAGGAACTTGAGTCTATTGTCAGAACCTGATGATGTTTGAGGAAGCTCTACATTATGAGTGATGGCAAGAAATGTGAAAAAAACCAACATTTCTGGAGTTGCGTTTCTGGTTCCTTGTCAATTTTGTTCCCGTTGCAACTACCACTGAATAGCTACAGGTGGCCTCCTTTATCTGACTCAGGGGATGCATGCAATACATTTAGCTAATATTTTACCCCAATCAACCATAAGTACAATGACTTCAATCAGTGCAAAAGATACAACTGTTTGTACTGGATCTGAAGATCTGTCATTCCATTATGTTTTAAATATAAACCATCTTCTCATCATTATTTTTCTTGCTTAATATTTTCTTTGGCTCTAGTGTAATATGTTGTTTTAATGGATAAGCTACTGACTGCGTTTTTTTCCAACCACTCTGCCAAGGTGACTTTGTGGTTTTCCTTTTTTGCACAAGACAAATCTGGGTTCAAGTCAGTAATAAATAAATTATCACCCATTAGATATATCCTTTCCACAGCCAAAGTGCACGGTCTTACAGTCCAATGGCAATTGAATTCTGGTAATATTCTTAATTGTAGCCTCTGCTTGTATCCAAAAGTCTCTGATTTTTCAGCAGATAAAAAATATGAAATAATCCTGCATGATGCTTTCTGTAAGGCCAGCATTCCACATATTTAAGTTTACATATTGTTTGCATTGATTAAATAGTTTACCATGTTTTCCTATAGCCATTGCCTTCTTTTTATATTATTCAAGAGAGGTACCTGTGTTAGGAGTTTCTTGCAGCAAAGTAAAATAAAAGTCCAGTGGAATCTTAAAGACTAACATGGGCTGCGGTCACACGGAGCATTAGCCATGCTACAGAGACGGAAGATAGGCGGATTTTCCGGGCGCGATCACACCGCAACATCTGGGAAGCATAGAGCTCCCATGGCTAACCCAAGGCTTCCCGCCGAAGATGCGCCGTAAAAAACTAGTACCTCCGAGGTACTAGTTTCCGGAAACCGCGGGGCAAGGACAGGCGTCTGATCACGTTTCCGGTGGTAGCTCGTGGCATCCGCCACCCGCCCATGTCCCGTCGTGAAAAGGTTTGGCTTTTGTTCAAGTCTCCACGGGATGCGCACAAGCACCCAACGGCGCATGTGCACACTTTGGTTTTTTTAAAAAAATACCCTGCCGCACCGCTTCTTTGCCGCACCGCAGGATTGACGTACGATCGGCACCTCCCCCCCGAACCATGGGACGTCGACGGGACGTTTGATCCGGCGGCCGCGCGGTAGTTCACTCCGGAACAAACAACCACGCCTCCCC
>NW_015164898.1:2951-5990 GCF_001447785.1 Gekko japonicus
CCCCCCCGCGATATCCGGCGCGTGTGACCAGGGCCATGCATAAGCTTTCAGGACTCATCTGATAAACTGAATTCTGACTCACAAAATTTTATGATGGAATTAAAAAATGTGGGTATTTAAGGCGGCCTGGCCTGGGTAGCCCAGGCTTGCCCAATCTCATTAGTTCTCAGAAACTAAGCTAGGCTAGGATTTGGATGGGAGACCATCAGGGAATAGGAGGGTCGCTATGCAGAGACAGGTAATGACAAACCACCTCTGAATGTCTCCTGCCTTGAAAACCTCTCAGGGTCACCACACAGGGCTGTGACTCGACAGGATTTATGTTTCGTTATTCTTTCTTATTATAGGTTGTGGTCGCATGCGCCAGTGGGTGCAGAGGGGAAGCGCCCCTATTTCCTCCGGAGGAAAATAGGCTAGGATTTGGATGGGAGACCATCAGGGAATAGGAGGGTTGCTACGCAGAGGCAGGCAATGACAAACCACCTCTGAATGTCTCTTGCCTTGAAAACCTCTCAGGGTCACCACACAGGGCTGTGACTTGACAGGATTTATGTTTCGTTATTCTTTCTTATTGTAGGTTGTGGTCGCATGCGCCAGTTGGTGCAGAGGGGAAGCGCCCCTATTTCCTCCGGAGGAATTTGACTCACAGCTGCGAGATCACACCTCCCTTTGTGCTGCAGGCTCAGCCTGTCACTGTGTGATCAGACGCCACTGCGGGGACTTTCCCCAGTGTCTTTTAACTCCACTTCTGTGGCGGAGCAGCACGGGTTGCCAACAACTGCAGGACCTTTCCCAGATGTTGTTTTCTGATCGTGGCCTTTAGATCCATCAGGCATTCACAGCTATGTCAGATCTAAAGGCGCGTACGATCGCAGCCATATAGTGTCAAACCTACATTATCCTTTCAGGCTGTGGTCGCACACAGTAAATAATCCACTTTCAGTGCCCTTTCCAACTGAATTTTTACTGTGTGGACTGGCAAAATTAAGTTGGAAAGTGCATTGAAAGTGGATTGAAAGTAGATTATTTAGTGTGCCGTGACCGCAGCCCCACTTTGCTTCCAAATCTTGTTCTTCTTCACTAAATATCAGAAGCATTTTGTACATTTCCCCCAGTAATCCCTTCTACCCGTGGAAGATTAGAAATACTTTTAACACACTATTTTAATGCAGTAGTATAGTCTAATGGTTAAGAGTGGCCCTGGTCACATGGGCCGGATATCGCGGGGGGGAGGCGTGGCTAATTGCCCCGGCACAGTTTGATGCGCAATTATGCAATCAGATGCGCCAGTGGCACACCACGGGTCCTTCCCTCAGCGCCGGCAGGTAAACGAGGGACCGGAGGGGAATGCCATGCTCCAGCGCGATCACACCACAGGCGGCTGGAGACAGCCTGTGGCAAACGTTTACTAGTACCTTGGAGGTACTAGTTTTTTAACTCGCATTGTCGGTGGTAAGCCACGGGTGCGCTCCACTTCCCAGATATTGGGGTGTGATCGCGCCCAGATAATCCGCCCACCATCCGTGCCTCTCCCGCGGCAACTTTGCCGTGTGACTGGGGCCAGTGTTAGACTCTTATCCTGGAGACAACTGCAGGCGAGGATCCAGCAGCAGCACCAAGCTATGAAGCTGCTTCTTCAGAGGGAGGCCAACCGCAGTCCTCGAGTCCTCATTGACCAACACACCTCAGTCTTGTCTGGTCTGAGCTTCAGTCCTCATGCTTCTGTTATGTGCTTAATACTTCTGTCTTTGATAGCTTCTACTGATTTATCTGTAACAGATGTTAGGCTAACATTTGTTCACCACCCCACATTGTTCTGTTGACTACCCACCACACGGACACACAGCAACTAGTTCCACCTTCCAGGCGTCCCAGCAAATTCCTGCCAACAGGGGGACTAGGCAGATACCAAGCAGCATCAGCCAAGAGGCTGTGGAACCTCTGGGAAGGGGAGGAGGAGACTTGAGTGGAGGGAAAGTCTATCATTGCCTAAATCAGGGCTTTGGGGAAATGACCAAAAACAGAAAAAAGCTACCAAAAAGAAGAGTTAGGTAGTTAGGCTGTGTCCAGTGAAGAAAAGAAATCAGATATCTATAGTATGAGTACATAGGACTCTGAGGCTGATAAAGAGGCAGGCATAGAGGAGGTATCCTGTGTTACCTCACGGAAGTTGTAGGTTAGGGGCTTGTGAGGAGATTGAGGAAAATATCCCAGGAGACAAACTAATATTGTTGCATTAGGCTGAGATTCTTGGGTTTAAGAAGGCATTCCAATAAAATCATTCTTTCCCTTTCTTTGACAGAAACATCCTCTCAGTTTGGCAAAGCTGTGTATGTGTGAATTTGGAACTGTTTAATGCATAGTTCTGCCGTCCCTTGCTGTAAGGAACCAGTAACTTGTTACATTTTTTTATCCAACCACTAAGCACTGACCCTTCTAAAGAAGAGACAAGAAACATATTTCTTAGTACTGTGAAGCATGTGTTTATCACTGGAGGAGAAGAGGAGAAGGAAGCAGTAAAAAATAACATAAAATCAAAAGCAATAAACAAGGAAACAGACTAAAATATGTGTGAGTTGCCATCTGACAAATGGGAGTTTTGAAGAACTTGATTGGGGCCTTGTGTGAGGCCAGTAAGACCACATTGAAACAGTTGTGGGTCAGTTGAGCATCTAAGGCCCCGGTCACACGGGCCAGATAACATGGGGGTGAGGCGTGGCTGTTTGTCCCAGGGCAAAATAAAGCACGTTAGCTCGATCACACAGTCTCCCGAGTCTTCGCGCTGTGGCAGGAAGCTCGTGATCACACGGCAATGCTGGAGTTGGCAAAGAAGCCGTGCGGCAAGCATTCTATGTTTGTGCGCATGCGCAGTTCCGCAGAGCAGCACTGCTTTCAGTTTAGTGTTTGTGCACATGCACTTAGGGAAACCATCTGGTTTGTGACGGGACTCGGACAGGCGTTGTAAGCCATGGGATAATAGCACTCCTGCGATCAGACACCCACCCCGCTGCACGTTTTCTGGATACTACTGCACTTTCT
>NW_015164899.1:0-6123 GCF_001447785.1 Gekko japonicus
GGGAAAGATGGGAGTGGATTTCTCCAGCCAATTCCTCCAGCTGGAAAAAAATCAAACTATTACTGCCACCACTGCATACAAAGCAAAATGCTCCTCTGGGCAATTTGACAGTGATGACAGAATTGCTCTCCTCACCCCCAACCACACAGACCTTACATTGGGGGTGTCCGGCTTCCAACATTTTCATAAGCATTCAAAAGGAAAGGCAGGCTTACCGATAAAATACGCCAGCAGTATCACCAGCGCGACAGAGATGATAATGGCACTCAAGGCGGCACATTTCCAGGTGCAGTACTTGTACGGCTTCTTCAGGTTAAAGGCTGGTCTAGAGAACGTACTTCTGGGAAGGGGTCTAGGGGGAGGTGAGTAAACAGTGCTGGACGTCAAGGGGTAACCCGGCGATGTTGTACAAAAGAGGGGAGAGGTCCCACCCGGCTTGAACAGAAAGTGCCTGTGGAAAGAGCAAGAGAGAAAAAGTAGGCAATCGACTCACACTATACAAAGTGACGGCCAAGAGTTTAAGAGGTAGCAGTTTGTTTGTTTTTTAACATCAGTACCATGCAGCAGAGGGAA
The DNA here is from genome assembly GCF_001447785.1 of Gekko japonicus. Classification (NCBI taxonomy): domain Eukaryota; kingdom Metazoa; phylum Chordata; class Lepidosauria; order Squamata; family Gekkonidae; genus Gekko; species Gekko japonicus. Next base: position 574 of record NW_015164899.1, read on the forward strand.
GAAAAATATTAGAAGAAAGAAAGGGAACACACATAACTTAAAGAGAGAGAGAGACAGATAAGACTGCAGATGACACTGACGCTATCAATTCATACCTCCACAGGTAAACAAATGCTACGAGTGAAATGAAATTGTTCCAAGCACAGATTATGGAAGACTGTATGGGTGGCCCCTCAAAGTTAATTATTGAACCAGTTTGCACAGAGTTAAGGAGAGCCAAGTTTATACCTTTAATGCAACCCTTGAGGTTTTGCTGTCATTGGTTGTCCCAAGTGGCTATTTATACATTCCTTTTGCACAGAGTTCCTTCCATTTGGAAAGAACCAAACTTTTATATGAAATCAACAGGTTTTTTGGGGAAAGAAAACACATGCTGAAGGTGTTCCACATATTCCAGTTACTTTCTTGGAGGCATGCAACTAATGAATGAACAAAAGAATTAAGGTGTCTCTTGACAGGGACAAGATGTACCAGCTGGTCATTCAAGGGTCTGCCAGAAAATGGCCATCCAAATATGTGGTGGACTGGAATTTTTGTTCAAAATGTGTTTTGGGGGAAATGCTAGCTTAAGAGCCAAACAACACATTACAGGCTGGCACGGGGCAACCTGCAGATGACCATGTAATGCACATCACTTTCAGGAAATGTAACCATATTTTCATTGTCACAGCAGCACAAACGGTATGTTAGCGAACAAAACCAGGAGTTCTGAACCCAATATAGAAGTGGTGCGGGAATGGAGGTTAATTGTAACTGGCAAGAAGAAGGGGGTGTTTAACTTATTTTCAACCCACCAGTTCTCCCAGACAAATAACACCCCTCCCCAAGAAAAATAAATTGAAAAAGCCATTTTCCACAGACAAGCAACAAAACTGGGTAGTGGTGTGCATTTGGTTTATCCAAACAACAACACCACCCCAAAAAATTACCGGTATTTTTTGTGTTTTTTAGAGCTGAAAACAAATCAAAGATTATTTTCAGCTGCCAATATGGCTGATCCTGAATAAAAGCTGATATTATTCGGCTTTTATTTGGGCACAGCTTGGAGAAGGTATTCAAAGAGACTGTAGACTCTTTAAATGCCTTTCCCCCCTCCATTTAAAGCAAAGGAAGATGGGGACACCTTCTTTGGGGGCCCATAGAATTGGACACAGTGGTCAGTCCAAACTTGTGGAACTTGGGGAGGTTTTTGAGGAGAGGCACCAGCAGCTATGCTGCAAATTTGGTGCCTCTACCTCAAACCCCCCCCCCCCGAGGCCAAATACCCCTGGATCAATTCTCCATTTTACACACACACACTGGCATTGGGATTTGGGAATATCGGGAAATACCGATATTTTTCAGGTTCAATATAACTGAACCTGAAAAATATTGTAGTTGTTGTTGTTTTCTTGTACAACCTTAAAACTGGGTAGTCTCTTCTGACTTGTGTATTCATTGGGAATGTGTACTTCACAAGACACAGTGCAGTTCTGTCCTTGGTGGTGGAAAGTGTTATCAAGTCACAGCTGACTCGTGTCAACTCATGAAGACCCAGTAGGGTTTTCAAGGCAAAATATGAGCAGAGGGTGGTTTGCCGTTGCCTGCCTCTGCATAGCGACCCTGGATTTCCCTGGTGGTCTCCCATCCAAGTACTAACCAAGGTTGACCCTGCTTAGCTTCTGAGATCTGATTAGACTGGGCTAGACTGGACCATCCAGGGTAGGGCATGAAGGGAACACAGCTGAAGTAAACTCTCTTTCTGACGTCAGAAGCCAAGAAATGGAATATAACATAGTACTAACCAAGGTTGACCCTGCTTAGCTTCTGAGATCTGATTAGACTGGGCTAGCCTGGACCATCCAGGGTAGGGCACCATTTGGGTAGTTAAAAATAAGCATGAAGGGAACACAGCTGAAGAAAACTCTCTTTCTGATGTCAGAAGCCAAGAAATGGAATATAACATAGGCCAGGACACAGTTATGGCCCTCACAAGGTAACTTGTAGTATTCTGTGGTACAAACCATGATACAATCAGCTGACACAAAAGCATCTAAGCAGACCAATCCTGAGAACACTTTCTTGGGAGTACGACCGACTCAGTAAACCTGAGTAGAATTTCGAGCAGACCGGATTAGGACTGAACCGTAAGGGTAATCCTAAACAGGCCCTTCTAAATCCAATGAAGTCAATAGCTTCAGGTGAGTAGACATGTTTGTCTGTGGGAGCACAGCAGACTTTGAGTCCACTAGAACAATGAACACCAACATTTTCCAGGGTATGAGCTTTCATGAACCAAAGCTCATTTGGTCAAATACAAGTGGATCTTCATGGCAAATAGCCAGGAGAAGCAAAAGAAATTTTTTGATTAATTGACCTTTGATTTACGAAAGGTTATACCCAGGAAAATTTGGTGTTTTTTGGGGGGGAGCAATGTTGGTCTGCCAGTAGAAGAGAGAGATTTGAGTCCAGTAGCACTTCGAGACCAACAAGGTTTCCAGGGTATACGTTTTCAAGAGTCAGAGCTCCGGTTGTCAGTTGTGTAATTCTGTTTACCACTTGCTCTACAAAAATCAGACTCTTACCAAATACTTATAGGCTGGTGGAAACAATGTTTGTGAGTTATGGGCAGGACACAAACTTAGGCTAGTTTTTCATCTAGCAAGCACAGGTCTAATTGCCATGGGAATGCTCCAGCTGATAAGTAGGTGCAACTGAGTGATAAGTAGGTGCCAGTTTGGTGCTCCCAGCCATCCAGGTTGGGGTGGCATTCGAGCAGTTAAAAATAAACATGAAAGGAATGCTGCTGAAGAAAATTATTAGTTATCGCCCCCAAAAAACCATACGTCCAAAACATCGGATTAGAACGTTTACACTATTGTCAAGATGGCGCACGGCCGCTGCAGCTATCTCCAATGAAATGTAAAGGAAATGTTGTGGCCTGTCTTAAAGGCCTGTCAAACCGTTACAGCTGCCTCCAAAGTGTTAGTGGAATGATTTCCAAGGTGTCACGAGGGAGCCAATGAGATGCCATGGATCAGCATATTAACGAGGCTGCCATTAATATGTACAGGACCCTCAAGAACCTCATTGTTTTCGCTGCAACTTATTTGTCCGGTGGGGAGGGGGTGGGTAAAAGGCGAGGGGAGGGAGTCGGCTTGTGCAAGACAGAAAGTGAAAAATAAAAATAATAATAATATAACCAATTAGTTCTCATGCAAGGATCAGAGAAATGAGAGCACAAGAAAAGAGAGGAAAAGACCACATTAAGCATCAAACGTACCCATCATTGTAAGCACCGTCATGTCGGGAGGAGGTAAGAATGTCCATCTCAATGAGGTTGTCCTGCAATGTCTCTAGGAATGTCTGCTTTGCTATGTTTCTACGTACATATGGAAACATGAATGAAGGCAGTGAGACATGCATCTATGACGTGTGACCTTATAAACCCATCATGGTTATTGTGCAGCTGGTCATGGGATTAGAATGATGGACCATTGTTTTAATGTGCACTTTAAAATATGCAATTTTCGAGAACGTTCGCTTCCGAATATTCATATGTCTGCTCTACAAGACACGCACGCCCATGATGATAGTTTCAGAGGGCAGCTATGTTGGACTGCAGTGGAGCAGCTAGATTCAGGCCCACTGGCCCTTTAGAGATCAACGAGATTTGCAGGGTTTAAGCTTTCGAGAGTCAAAGCTCTCTTTGTCGGACAGGGACCACCATTCCTACTTGTATCCGACAAAGGGAGCCTTGACTCTCGAAAGCTCTCTCTCAAAAACCTTGTTGGTTTCTAAAGTGCCACTGTGCTCAAACCTAGCTATACATACGATGAACGTCTAAAACTTGGTGAATGTTGACATTCTCATTGCTGACAATCCCACGTTTTGTGAATAACCAACAATATATATATATATATATACATAACCCCCTTTCCCTGGGCATACATCAGTGAATAGATTTATTTCTTTATTTATTGAATTTCCACCCCACCCTCCCAGCCAAGGTTGGCTCAGGGTGGATTACTTAAGTCAACACACAGTTTACAATAAAACAAAATATAAATTAGATTAAAACAATTCTAAAACCATTTAGACCACATAGTATACTAAAGTGCTAGATGGCCATCTGACAGCAATGCCGATTCTGTGAACTGAGGCAGATCATGAGAAGGGAGGGCAGGAAGGGCTGCATCAGTGCTTAGTTCTCGTGGCCCTTTCTTTACACGCCCAGGGAAATGCCGATCGCCACTTTGGGGTCAGGAACAATGCTCCCTCTAAGCTGTGGAGTCCTGTAAGCAAAAATTCTACCTTGTGAGCTACTGGCATTAAAATTGTGAGCGAGCGATTTGGCTGCTGCATAAATTAGTTTACTCTGGAGCCGTCCTTCCTGAGTCAAGACAAAAATGTGTGAGCCGGAGGTTTAAAAATGGTGTGCTAGCTCTCAGCTTAGAGGGAACACTGGTCAGGAAGCAATTGTTCTCCAGGCCAGTTTGGCTGGGGATCCTGGAGGTTTTTTGTCATTTTCTGGGCATGGAGCAGGGGTCCCTGGGGCTGTGGGTGGGAGGTCTTTGTGAACTCCCTGCATTGTGCAGGGGGTTGGACGAGACGAACGTGGTGGTCCCTTCCAACTCTATGATTCTATGAATGCTGACCAGCAAACTTATTTTTTATTATTTATCATATTTTTATCCCACCCTTCCTTCATTGAACTCAGGGCGGTTCTTCCCTCCTCCATTTATCCTCACTGCAACCTTGTGAAGTAGCTAAGACTGAGTGAGGATGAATGGTCCAAAGTTGCCCCAAAGAACTTCACAAAGAGCAGGGCTCTGAAATTGGGCCTTCCAGGGTCGAGTCCAACATTCTCAGGACGACAAAACACCCGGTCGCATGTAGACATAACACTCGTCAGAATAGTAGCTGCTCAGGTAATTTACCTGAGATTATCCCCAATCATGGGTAAATGCCAACACAGACCAAATTCCAGACATTCACTGCAACCGCATTCCTCTGTGTCCACACATATACGCAAGAAATTATTTGATGTCACCATTCCCCGTTTCACGGCTTCGCTGCCAGCTTAGCTGTCCCAAACAATCACATATAAATCTATCTGATCTACTGGACATCTTAATTTTGCACAGCAAGTGTCCGCAATAATGAGTCTGACTCAGTGGGTGCGCTGGCGAGAAGATGGAATATGCCAGTCGGTCAATAATCTTCTTGGAAACCTTGTATTCACAAATCCGCAGATAAGAATTCAATCAGACGGAATTGCATTCCCTTGCTGTCCCCTTTTAGTCAGTGGCTCGTTTCAAACTGAATTGTTAACCACCAAGACAAAACTTTTGAAATGCTTACCTTGCAAGACAGGTTTATACCGTATGAGAACCATTTAAAAGCCACAATCGCACATCTTGGTCATCATTCTAGAAGTAAACAGCTCAGGCAATAGTAGGACTAACTTTTCCAGAACAATGGTTTCAAGGGGGTAGCCGTTTTGGTCTATAGTAAAAGAGCTTGATTTGAGTCCAGTAGCACCTGAGAGCCCGTTTGGTGTAGTGGTTA
>NW_015164900.1:0-1036 GCF_001447785.1 Gekko japonicus
GACTGAACAACAACAACAGGTGATATGAAAGACTGCTGGCTGAGATCCTGGAGACACAGTGACAGCAGGCCCGTAGCCAGGTTTTTTTTTAATTTTGGGGGGTCTTTAAATAAGTCAGGGGCCACCCTGCACCCCCCCCAAGTGAGCACCACAAATAAAATTTAAAAATGGAAGTCAGGGGGCCTGGGCTAGATGGGAAGTGAAGGGGCTTTGGTGGTAAGTCAGGGGGCCAGGCCCTGAGATGCCCCACTGTAGCTACAAGGCCTGAGTGACAGTCTGAGTAGACCATGCTGATCCTGATGGACCAAGGGTCTGACTCAGTAGAAGGCAGCTTCATGTGTCCGTGTTGGGTCAAATGTCGCTGACTGACTCGAAACCTCTGATAATCACCTGTAAGCTGTAAGAGAACACCTCCACCGTAAGTCAAGCCAGTGTCAAATATGGCTGTTTGGTATCATTACAGACAGGAGGGCGGATGGATGACACAGTCACATCTGCTGCTAAGTTTAACTTTAATTCAACAGACAAAGCAAGCCAAGTAAACAGACTTCTTTGTACAGCTGATGTAAAAATGTTCCACTCACCACCTTCTGTTCCAAAGGCCTGCAGGAGCTTTCAGATGGGGCTGTTTGTAAATATCAGTGATGGAGCATTATAGTAGAATCGAGTGCTCTAGACACATCCTGGGATTACACACAAAGATAAGAACATAAGAACATAAGAGATGCCAATGTTGGATCAGGCCAAAGGTCCATCCAGTCCAACACTCTGTATCACACAGTGGCCAGAAATACCAGTGCCATTAGGAGGTCCACCAGTGGGCCCAGGACATTGGAAGCCCTCCCACTGTTGACCCCCACAAGCACCAAGATGACAGAGCATCACTTGCCCCAGAGTCCCTATCTATACCTTGTGCCTAATAGCCACTGATGGACCTCTGCTCCATATGCTTATCTAATTCCCTTTTGAAGCCGTCCATGCTTGTAGCTGCCACCACTTCCTGTGGCAGTGAAGGTGCATCATGTGGGATCCTTGA
>NW_015164900.1:2471-5702 GCF_001447785.1 Gekko japonicus
CACGGGATCTGTTCTTTAAAATTGGCACTTTACTGGATACATTGCAAAACTGGCATTCTACTGGAGACATTCAGCAAGAAGGCCAGTTTTAATAAAAAAAAGTCGCATAGCTTTGTTAAAAGAGCAGCCACTTCACTTCTGAGTTCTGTTAAGAATGCTCAGTTCTGTATTCTCTCTCATACAATTTTTCTCTCAGTACCTTATGCGAGTTTTGCATGTCAGTTAAATCCTAGAAGTTCATGACCAGTTATTTCTTCCGATGTCCTTTCTGAAAAAGTCCTTCCTTCTCTGCCCAGCTACTTCCGCAGGATGAGAGAGAAGATGCAGCCAAGAAATCGAGTAAGAGGAGAATTTGTAAAGTCTACATGAATTCTGCTCTGAGGGAGCTTCTTCAAACAGGTTTTTGAGCAAGCCTGTCTGCGGAATCGTGACTTTTCAGGCTACTTGGATATAAGAACAAGAACGACACTAAGGCTGCGGTCACACACTAAATAATCCATTTTCAATCCACTTTCAATGCACTTTCCAACTGGATGTTGCCAGTTCACACAGTAAAACCCAGTTGGAAAGTACAATGAAAGTGGGTTGAAAGTGGATTATTTAGTGTGTGCGACTGCAGCCTAAGAACATTTCATTAGCTGTTGCACTTTATTTGCATTGGATGACGCTTGAGGTGAAGAGGACCAGGCAGTCTCCTGCAACAGAGAAGAGGATTATGTCATTGGATTATTCTTATTGTGAAGGATATGTATGTCCATGTGATTTCACAGAAATGTAATTAATATTTATCAGACACTTGAAAAATTGACTTTTTGTAATTATAGCACGGCTGTTACTGTTTATTTTTCACTTTCACGGTGATGGCACATTAATACTTTCTGGGTAACAATTTTTTTTTAAATCAAAAAGTCTTAAATCAAAATAAATTGTTTTCCATGCCCTAGAAAGGGAGAACTGCCCAGCAGTGTCCCACGTGAATTACAGCCTCTCATGAAATGATAGCTCTAAGGGAAAAAGCAAATATTGACACTTCAGTAATGTTTGCTGAGTAATCAGGGAACCGTATACAGCACTCGGATTGTCCATGTTACATGAATCAATCAGGAAAATGGAGAGTTGATGTCTGTTTGGAGCCCTAGCCAGAAGCTCCGAAGTTCACAGAAATCGCATGAAAACGATACGCAAGATCCAGGCTTGCTTACAAGGAGATTTTAATAAAGCATTAAACTTACAGAAATAGCAGGCTTCAGTCCGCTCAGGCCTGTAGCCAGGACTTTTTTTTTTAATTTGGGGGCCTTTAAGTAAGTCAGGGGCACCCAGCACACACACCCAAGTGACCCACCTCCTACGGGGAAAGGCAGCAGTCTGTGATCCGGACACACATGCCACCGGGCCCTCTTCAGCCCGAACAGCGGGAGCCACTGCCTTCTCCTCCCCACCCCCATGCCAACACAGCCAGCCCATTGTCCCCCGGGCAGTGCTTGCCCATGCCCCAGCCCCGTGTCCTTTGCCTACCACTGTCGTCGGATCCCTTCAGCTGCTGGAGCCAGGCTCCCCACTCACTCCATCCATCACCATCTTCCCACTGGCACAGTGAGCCCAGACACCGAGCGTGGAGGGGAGGCGAGCCCAGCCAACAAGAGAGAGCGGCCGTGGCCAGCGAGAGGGAGCCGCTGCAGCTGGCAATGAGTGCCATAAATAAAATTTAAAAATGGAAGTCAGGGGGCCTGGGCTAGATGGGAAGTGAAGGGGCTTTGGTGGTAAGTCAGGGGGCCAGGCCCTGAGATGCCCCACTGTAGCTACAAGGACTGAGTGACAGTCTGAGTAGACCATACTGATCCTGATGGACCAGGGGTCTGACTCAGTAGAAGATGGCTTCATGTGTCCTTGTGGTCAAATGTCGCTGACTGACTTGAAACCTCTGATAAATCACCTGTAAGCTTTAAGACAACACCTCCTCCGTAAGTCAAGCCAGTGTCAAATATAGCTGTTTGGTATCATTACAGACAGGAGGGCGGATGTCTGACACAGTCACTTCTGCTGCTAAGTTTAACTTTAATTCAACAGACAAAGCAAGCCAAGTAAACAGACTTCTTTGTACAGCTGATGTAAAAATGTTCCACTCACCACCTTCTGTTCCAAAGGCCTGCAGGAGCTTTCAGATGGGGCTGTTTGTAAATATCAGTGATGGAGCATTATAGTAGAATCGAGCTCTCTAGACACATCCTGGGATTACATAGATCGGGGTAAGCAGTTCCCTTCTTCTATCACATGAGCACACAAAGCTGCCTTATACCAGATTAGACCCTCAGTCCATCAAAGTCAGTACGGTCTACTCAGACAGGCAGGTGGGGACCAGAAGAACCTGATCCAACACGGCTTCTCTTATGTTCTTCTTATGATATGGGATCTCAAAGGGTTATTAAGTATGATGGTAAAATGTCCAAACGGAAAATACGAAACCAACTGGTAATGCCACTGTAACCACAAAGATAAGAACATAAGAACATAAGAGATGCCAATGTTGGATCAGGCCAAAGGTCCATCCAGTCCAACACTCTGTATCACACAGTGGCCAGAAATACCAGTGCCATTAGGAGGTCCACCAGTGGGCCCAGGACATTGGAAGCCCTCCCACTGTTGACCCCCACAAGCACCAAGATGACAGAGCATCACTTATGCAGTTGAAGGTAATATATGATATAGATAAAAACAAGGGTTTTTATCGGGGGAAATCTGATCTAGATAAGTTATGGTTATCTACAAATTATAAACTAATACAGAAGATATACAACTTTCTCCTTGATGACTATGTACACGACGAAACAATAAAAAACACCATGGTTACGTGGATGCATGACTTAGGATGTACTAAAGATATTGATATCGATACTTGGTCCAAGACGTGGAAATCAATGAAGTATTTAAGATCAATCCCATATAAGGAAAATGTTTATAAAATGTCCTACAGGTGGCATCTGACACTGGACAAACTGGCTAAATGTTATCCAAATCTATCAAAAAACTGTTGGAAATGTAAAAATAATGTGATCACCTTCTAACATATTTGGTGGAGATGCAACATAACACAACGTTTTTGGCATAAGGTGCATAAACTTATTCTAGAAATTTTAGCGATAGATATACCCTTATCTCCGGATTATTATTTTTTTGCTAAATATGCTACTTGATGAATATAGAGTAGATGACAAATATGTTATTATATATATA
>NW_015164901.1:0-5430 GCF_001447785.1 Gekko japonicus
AAGTCTGTCAGAACCTGCTGTTTTCCTCCGTTATTTGATGGAAATTCTGAGGATGGAAGAGAAGGGGAAGGCCTGTTCTCACTTGTTCGTTAGTGAGAGAAACGCCTTTTGCACATGCTCAGAGGCACAGATGCCTTCACATGCCTCAGCCCTGCTAGCACTAAAGTATGCAACGAAGGCTTCTGCCTTCTGCCTCCCTGAATCGCCTTTCCCTTCATTCCACAGGCACGCCTTATCCGCACCCAGCACCAGCAGTGCACTGAAGACGAAGACCTTTGAATTTCCCGCCCTTTGCTGCCGTGGCCAACAATACCAACTGGGAAGCAGCTCAAATAAAAAGGAGGGAAAGGGAACAAAGGTGAAAGGGTGGCACAGCACAGCCAACCACAGTACATCCAAGGGCATCTCCTGAGTCAAAGCACGAGGCCACTCAAGAGACACCTACTTGAGGAGGCACCAGCCAATGCTCTTGGGTGGGATTCCTTCTCCAGATGAGATGAGACATAAGAGCAGAGCATCCCTTCTAAAATCTGTGAGGTGGGGAAGTAAAAGTGATCTATTTCCGCATAGTATTCATATGGGGTTACAAGAGGTATTTTTGTTTCCGTAGTTGTTGCTGTTGGTAACACCGTCAGAGATTTATTACAAACAAAAAGAAGAGATAGCCTGTCAGAATTTTGATCTGGTGCATTATTCCGCCTCCTTTGTATCATCTGCTGAGGGCAACGGTTTCTAACTGTACCTCTCTAGAATGGTTTGTGTAAGCCAGAAGCTTGTATAGGAGGTTTGCTTCCCCTAAGCATTGTACACTGCCACGTCTGGAGGTCTGCGCCCTGGTTTATCTGCACGCTGACACTTCCCAAGCCAATGGGATGTGAAAACGTGTTGGGTATTACAGGTTGAAAATACTCAGTATATCTGGGGTTAAATGTTTGTTTATGTTACTCACAGGAAGTCACATGTTTCTCATGTAACCAATGTTCTTTAGATGTAGAAAGCCCGGGAATTTTCTTCCTGATCTAGGGATGTGATGGGGACTAAAGTGTCAAGGTGTATTACCATTTTATGGCTTCTCTTCCCGTCTTTGTTTGGTGTTCTGAAGAAGAAGAAGAAGAAGAAGAAGAAGAAGAAGAAGAAGAAGAAGAAGAAGAAGAAGAAGAAGAAGAAGAAGAAGAAGAAGAAGAAGAAGAAGAAGAAGAAGAAGAGGAGCCATAATCTCTCTCTTCTAGTTTTGTCTTTGTAGAGTAAGGATGTAGCCGATTATGCTCTGTTGTTATTTTCATCCCAGTTACCCTTCCCAGGCTAGAATTTAGTAAAAACTTTATATTTTAATCACACATGGACTCTCAGTCTGAATTATTTTACTCTGGCTCTGCTGGACTATCTTATCTCTGCTAAATACCATTTTTTCAATATCTCACTATCACCCAACAAAACTGTTACTGTCAACACCTCGCCTAAGCCCCATGCAGTCAGACTTACAGGCAGAGTGAAAAGGAATGGCAATTTTGCCCTGGACACTGCTGATTGCCACGATGTGTCCTTGCCTCCTCTTGATCATCAAGGGCAGGAGACCGAAGGAGAGAGAAAGGCAGTGGGAGCACAGTTAGGAGTGTCAGCCAGGCACTTGGATCTGGTTTCTTCCCTGAGGGTCTTGCTCCAACCTAGTTTCATCGCCCTGATCTACTTCCATTCCTCTCCAAAGAAGAATCCTTTCCCCAAGACATGGAAACTGAACTGCGTAATTTATTCTGTCCTGGAAGCTGGACATTATTTCTGACTCCTGGGGAGCCAGTCCCCCATACCTTTATTTTGGTTTTCTTCTCAGGAAGCCCTTTCAACATCTCGTTGGAGCAAAAAACTACTATGTGTTGGACTGGAGAGCCATTGTCCTGATCCAGCATGGCTTCTCTTATGTTCTTACCTTTTGTCAAAGCAATGGGGCCAAAGTAATTGGTTTCCATTACTTTCCTGTCCACCTCCACCACCGTGTCCGCTATGGTGCCTCAAAAACTGATCCCGGCATTGTTGACCAAGATGTCCACATGGCCCATGCGCTTCCAAGATCTCCTCTGCGGCGCTGACCACAGCTTTGGTGTCTGAGAGGTCAAAGGTCATGGTGTGATGGTTATGGGACTGTTTTTTAAAACAGAGAGAGAGCACATAGTGTTATCCGAATCAGTCTGAGAGAACTAATGGAGACCAATTCAGATTAAGGAAATGCCTGCTCAGCCACATGATCACTGGGTACTCATAAAACAAAGTTTGAGTCCGGTAGCATCTTTATTTATTTATTTATTTATACTTTCGGCTTGTATGCAGGCAGAGAGAGTGAGCACACGAAAGCTTATACCCAAAATAAAACTTTGTTGGTCTTAAAGGTGCCACCGGACTCAAACTTTGTTCTATTGCTTTAGACCAACATGGCTACCCACCTGAATCTATCTTCATGGGTGCTCATAAGCAAGTCAAGAGACAAGAAAAATGTCCAGGACTGCTTGAAGAAGTTCTAGAAAACTGATGTGTGGGGCACGGGAAAGTTCTTCACTTTCCCCTTTAATATGAGAATTTGGGAGTCACTTAGTGAAATGCATCAGCAGGAGGGCTCAGGACACGAAAGAAGGAAATAAAGGAAATGCTTCCTTCTACAACACAGGATTAACTGAATGTCACAAACATTTACCATCTCCTTTAGGGGAGTGCCAACATCTACTAGCAAAGCTGAGATTGTTGGACATTCCCCACACTGGCTAGGACTGTTTATCTGCTCTCCTCCAGCAGGCAAAGGCTCTCCAGCAGAGATCGCATCCAATGTTGCCTCCTCAGGTCCCCTTTTCAAACTGGAAGTGGCAGGATTTGAATCTGAAGCCTTCCATGTGCACAGCTCATCTCCAGCCCCTCTCCCATTGGCTCTGCCACTTTGCCCCTCTCACCCGTTCTCACATTCTTGGGATGACCACCTGTGGCAGACAGCTCCTGCAACAGGTCCTGCAGCCTCTCGCCGTTCCTGCCGCACAGCACCAGTTTTGACCCAGCACCAGTGGAAAGCTTTGGCACATTCTTGGCAGCAAGGTGGTAAAGAGAAAGGACAGCTTGTCAGGAGAAGGCTGCCATCCACCTTTTCGAGGCTGTGCGGAGGGGTATGCAGGTTTCAAGGATATAATACAAGGCCATCCAGAAGTGGCACCAAAGAGCCCCTTTCTACCTCTAGGTCTATCTGTTTTGTGTGCCTTTTTTAGCTCAGTTTTGCATTTCTGTTTTGTGGTTCAGAGGCTCCGCTGGTGAACTACAGCTGGGTAAGAAAGCAAAACCAAGAGCCTAGGACAGCCTCTGGGGCGGAAGTCCAATTTTTTTGTCCTCATCTTCTGAGGTGCGTTAAGCTGAGAGAAGGAGAATATGTGACTTGCCAACAGGCCCCAGTTACCTTCATGGGATTTGAACCCAAGTCCTTCCTGCTCCAATAATTTTAGCCCCTACTGTGGAGTCCCTTTTAAAACTGCTATACTGGCCCTCATTCACCCATGAGCTGGGGGGAGGACGGGAAGTCTGTTCCCTTGGGAGCTACCCAATCAAGCACTTACTGTAGCAAAGTGACTTCCAGTTAATGTCTGCCATAATGTCTGGGTGGGATGGCGGCGGGGGGGGGGAGACAATTTGGTCCAGAAAACTGACAGGTGGGAAAAGTTTTATCTGCTCTCCTGAAACATCTCCACTCAAAATCAACCCTATCAAAGAGCAGTTTGTGTCAGAGTTCTCTCAGCCCCACCCACCTCACAGGGTGTCTGTTGTGGGGAGGGGAAGGGAAAGGAGTTTGTAAGACGCTCTGAGACTCCAAGTGAAGGGCAGGGTATAAATCCAATCTCTTCTCTTCTTCTTCTATCTTGAAACAGCTTTAAAAAAAAACACCTAAAAGAGAGGCTCTGTTTCAGACTTACACAGCGTATCAGACTAGGATCTAGGAGGCCCCAGGTTTGAATCCCCCTCTGCCATGGCAGCTTACTTGGGTGACTTAGGGCCAGTCACACTCTCTCAGCCTAACCCAGCACACAGGGTGGCTGTTTTGAGGATAAAATGGAGGATGGAAGAACAATGCATGCCAGTTTAGGAGGAAAGGTGGGTATGTGTTTGCAGGTGAAGTGCTGTCTTCGGTCTTCAACGGACTTCTGGTCTTCGGCACTTCAACGATGGCTGCGTCTCTTGGCTGTTGTGAGGATAGAATGGAGGATGGAAGAACAATGCATGCCAGTTTAGGAGGAAAGGTGGGTATGTGTTTGCAGGTGAAGTGCTGTCTTCGGTCTTCAACGGACTTCTGGTCTTCAGCGCTTCAACGATGGCTGCGTCTCTTGGCTCCTCCGAGAGACGTGTGCCATGAATCGGGGATTAGGAGGGAGCATGACCGTACACACTCCCCCATGGAGCCCATAGGCAAATGGGCTCCTATTGGAGAGCCCTACCTCCGGATGTCAGCCGATACAGGGGGGGCTACTCTCTGCCCTGAAGGTCCTGCCCTGCTCCCCAGAATTGGATTAGAAGCTACCACTGGATCAAGCATTTGGAGGTTTAGCGATTTTCTCTGCCTGGCGTGATCCCAGGGGCCATCTTAGGACCTGGTGGATCGATTTAAGGACTGATGAGTGAGTTTTTCGTTGAACGAGACACCAAAGCCTAGAAGTGAAGTCCACCTTCCAAATAAGCGGAGGGGGGAAGGGGACACCCTATCTCCCGACGTTTTAAGCGAATGCGAAAGCATGATTGGAGGGACTGATCAAATTGTGGCGATGGACTGTAGCGGAGAGTTTTTCTGAAAGAAAGCTGAGCGTTTAAACTGACCTTAGAGACTTTGGCATTCTTTCTCGGCGAATGTAAACATCCCCAAAAGATGGCAATGAGAGGCGAGGAGGGAGGCGGGACCAATGCTTTCTTCAGGAAGGAGAACAGTGGAAAGCTATGTCATGTGACCTAATCATAGACTCTGTCTTTAAAGTGAATCATCGACCCTCTGGTGGCTAAAATGGAGCAGCGACCTGGATCTGTACTAAAAGCGGCTACATTTTTAAAGGGACAGTACTTGGTGTAGAGACTTATGAATGGTTGGAGACTCTAAAGTTTAGTTCAGTTGTGGTTGGACAGGCAAACGTATCGAAAAGCAGGGGTTTTTTTTGGTGTGTTTTTTTTTAGTAAAGGGCTCGCTACCACCCTAACTTCATAAGATCGGTTTGCTAAAAGAAAGGTTGGATTCTCCAATGATCGTGTTCTTAATGCAACAAAAGGAAGGTCTCTTTTGATTTAAGACATCTAAGGAAGCGATGATGTCCCTGGAAAAAGGTACTTGGTTTATATAATGAATGGACAGATCCGGAATTATAAAAGCTAAAAGCTAACTGGAGGAGGAAGAAGAAACAGAAGATACATTTAAGACGGAAGAAGATA
>NW_015164902.1:0-1744 GCF_001447785.1 Gekko japonicus
ACTTGGTCAGTTCATGAGAGGGAGGGCACGAAGGGTTTGCACCACTGCTTCATTCTTGATGCCCTTTCTTACATGCCCAGGGAAATGCTGATCACCACTTTGGGGTCAGGAAGCAATTGTTCTCCAGGCCAGTTTGGCTGGATATCCTGGAGATTTTTTGTCATCTTCTGGGTGTGGAACAGTGGTCACTGGGGGTGTGTGGGGGGGAGGTATTTGTGAATTTCCTCCCTTGTGCAGGGGGTTGGACTAGGTTTCCCTGGAGGTCCTTTCCAACTCTATGGCCGATTTCCCACAAGCGCTGCTCCGCGCTCCCGATGCTACGTGTCAATTTCACACAGGTAAAGGTTCCCTTGCTCGAAAGCCAGTCGAGTCCTAATATTGAGGGAACACAGCTAGCTTACACAACTCTCAATGCAGTCCACACATCCAGTTATTCGAGGGCAGCTGTGAATATTCCACATGCCGAATTCCACATGCCGAAAGAAGGATACGTAATGGCCGTGTGAACGGCCCCCAGTTTTTCCGCGTGGTTTAAAACGAAGATGAGCCCAAAGGTGAACACTCCAACCATGTGGATGCTTAAGGACAGCAAGAAGAGGAAAAAATATCGGTAGTTCCTCCGTCCTATGCAGTTATTAACCCAAGGGCAATGATGGTCAAAATCCTTGTAAAGAGAGAGAGAGAGAGAAAGAGAGAGAGAGAGTGTGTATAAACATCCAAAAGAAGCAACTTGATCCAAAATTGCAACCAATATTTAGGCAAGGGCTAGAACCAAAATAATCTAGCTGGTGAAACAGATATTGTCCTTTGAATCTCAGCTCTGAATATTATTTGGAAAGATCTATAGATCTCAGCATTTTGAAGAAAAGCCTAAAAAAACCATACAGCTTTTGCTGCAATAATAGCTCTATCTCTGACTTCCAGTTATTGGTTTAAATTCAGCACAGTGGCTCTTTAATCCTCCACCAATCTGATTTTTCTCCCCCAGAAAAATCACTAACATTATCTGTTTTTTTCATTGATTTTCTTGGGATCGTAATGCCGAGAAACAGCATATAAACACACCAAATAAGTTACATTCTCTCCAATTTATCATTCATCCACTTTACCTCCATCACTCTTATTATGGCAATAAAATAAATTCCAAACTCTGTTAAACTACAGGTTGCGCTAATAGACTAGGGTCCCTCCAGACTGACACAAAATGATATTAACTGATGTCTTGATAAAATTCTCTCCAGAATGATCATGGAGTTGATGTTGCCGACAATTGTGAGAGAGGGGTTCTGAAGGTTAGGGTTGCCAACTGGCCTGGAGAAGAAAATGTCCTGTCCCTGTAATAGAGATTTAATATGTGGAAGTGGGCAGCTGAATTTTTTCATGATGTGGAGCTAAGTAAGATCACCAGGTAAATAACCCTACTTTGAAGAGACAGGACATTTTCCCCCCAAGCTAGTTAGAAACCCTTACTTAACACACATGATACTTGTTAAAGCTAGCAAATTTCAATCTGATCCATTCTTGGTTAGGAGACCTTGTACAGACACTATGGACAGCACAATTTCATGAGGGAAAGGTAGGATAGTAAATAGATATTCGGGAGCAAAGAGCAGGAATCCCCTGTTGGATTGCTTTGTGACTCTGCCCTTTATTTGCTAAATCACCTGGAGCTACGGTATTTTTTAATGTCACTCCTCAGCCGGTGATTGTGGGTTTGAGTCCTATTTGGGGTGGGCTTCCCCCC
>NW_015164902.1:2472-5211 GCF_001447785.1 Gekko japonicus
AACGTGCAGATCTGTCCTCGCAGAGGAGGGAGAGCTTGTACCTGAATAAAACTTGGTCTTAAAGGTGCCACTGGACAGTTTTGGACTGGGGGGGGGCTCTGCAACTTACCTGGCTGCTTCTTGCTCTGACTGAGGGCTGCTGGGAGCAGGGGGTGGGGCTTGTTGCATGTGCACTCCCCCTGGGCTCTTTACGGACGGAGCTTCGCTCCTGTGCACTCCTGCAGGAAATGACCCCTGATGATGTCACCTGGAAGTGATGCCATTGCATTGGCAGTGTCACACACAACCAATGTTCCCTCTAAGTTGTGGAGTCTTGTGAGCAAGAATTCTACTTTGTGAGTGATAGGCATTAAAGTTGTGAGCGAGCGATTTGGCTACTGCATCAATTAGTTTGTTCGGGAGCCATCCTTCCTGAGCGAAGACAAAATTGTGTGAGCTGGAGGCTAAAAGACTGTGAGCTAGCTCACACTAACTCAGCTTAGAGGGAACACTGCACACAACACTCTGTTTTGGGGGCAAAACGCTATGGGTTTTTGGCTTCAAAACCATAGAGTTTGCCCCAAAACCAGAGTGTCACCATGTGACATCCCCGGCATGATGATGTCACCTGGAAGTGACATCACTGTGTCAGGGGCATCGTGCAATGACATCCCTGTTTGGGGGTGGGTTTTCCCAGACTGGCCAGCTGGCTGGCGGTCGATTGAAGCCCCCAAAAGTGGGAGAACCCCCACTGGGACCTGGGGGCTGGTAACCCTACTGCAGGGGAGGGGCAAAACTCCCCACCACAGAGAAAGTAAAAAGCTTTCTCTTCCCTCACTTTCCATACACATACCTGCAAGCCAGCCTTAATCAGTTGGGATAAACAAAGGCATGAAGGAGGTTGTCAGAACTTGGAGGGAGGGGAATAGGAAAACTAGCAATTCAACAAAAGAGTCAGAGCCAAATTAAATGTGAGGGACGCCATTTTAGAAGCACTTGTAATTAGGGTTGTCAACCTCGAGGTGAGTCCTGGAGACCTCCCACTATTACACTTGATCTCCAGATGACAGAGATCAGTTCTCCTGGAGAAAATGGCTGCTTTGGAGGGGGGACTCCAAGGCACTGTATCTTTCAGCAGTCCCTCCCCGCACCAAGCCCCCCCCTCCCCAGGCTCCGCCCCCAAATTCTGCAGAAATTTCCCAATCTAGAGCTGGATTGTGAAGGCCTATGGCCATATACAATACATTTATTACTTACAATCCAGAGCTAGCCAGTGTTCCCTCTAAGGTGAGTTAGTGTGAGCTAGCTCACAGTTTTTTAGCCTCTGGCTCACACATTTTTGTCTTCGCTCAGGAAGGATGGCTCCAGAGTAACCTAATTTATGCAGCAGTCAAACCACTCGCTCACAACTTTGATGCCAGTTGCTCACAAAGTAGAATTTTTGCTCACAAGACTCCACAGCTTAGAGGAAACATTGCGTGGTAACCCCAGTTGTAGTTCTTTAAAAATTGCCACGAGACCTTGATCTAGAGTGCACTCACCACACAGTGGTCCAAGGAGCTCTTGTTTGCACCCCCCCCCCCGCCACGAACCTTTTCAAATGCCAACCGCTTCTGTACTTGAAAAGGCATATGGTGGGGGGGGGGGAGACAAGCTGCTGGATATTGTAGCGCTTTGTGCAAAAGGATCTGGGAGGGAAAGGGTTACGAGAATTCTCCCTCACTCGGGTACCCTTGGCGGTTGGCCCCACCCTCTCATTGGTTTGCTTGCCTTCTGTTTTCATCTTATACGCGGACCTCTCCTCTCTCTTACCTGAGCTTGGAGTTGTAGCAAGTTAACCTTTTTGAAGTTAATCTGTTCACAATAAGCTAAATGTACCGACATGAATATGTCATGTAAGAGGTGCTTCTGTTTTTGTAAGTAAAATTTCTGTCTCTTGTTACCATCGGAGTCAGATCATCTTTGTAATTTGTTTGAACGGCATTTTCCCCTTAACCAGGAAACATGAAGGACTGGGGATACTGTGAAAGGCCTCTGTGCTTCCAAGGCAAATGATTTCTTTTACATTTGTTGTTGCTGATCAGTCGCACAGTCGAGTCCGACTCTTCGCGACCCCATGGACCAGATCACGCCAGGCCTTCCGGTCTTCCGCTGTCCTCTGAAGTTTGCTCAACTTCATGTTCATTGCTCTTTTACATTTAACCCAGTACAAATTGGGGCCTCGCAACAACTTTTAAAGGACTACGACTGCTTCTAAAACGGCGTCAACATTTAGTTTGGATCTCAGTCTGTGAGCAAGTCAACCTGAACAGAAGTTGGGCTTAGCCCAGTAACAAACAAACAAACCCCAGAGTCATCCCTGCTGGGCTGAAAACTGTAGCACACCCCCTCCAGCCTGCTGTGCTAGTGCTGCTAATGTCACAGCATTCACACAAACACATAAACACACGAAGCCGCCTTGTACTGAATCAGACCATCAGTCCAAGTCAGTATTGTCTACGCAGTACTGGCAGCAGCTCTCCAGAATCTCAGGTTGAGGTCTTTCACATCACCTCCTACCTCGTCCTTTTAAGTGGAGATGCCGGGGATTGAACTTGGGACGTTCTGCATGCCAAGCAGCTGCTCTGCCACTGAGCCTTTGCTTGCAATGCTCTCCCCAAGCATCTTGTGCACCACTGGCCCAATTCCTGGCTACAGACCCTTCCCTTCCAAACACTATACAGAGAAGTCATCAGAAGCCAAACCTTGAGTCATATTCAT
>NW_015164903.1:0-726 GCF_001447785.1 Gekko japonicus
AGCTTAGAGGGAACATTGGTTGCCAGGTGCTCCCTAGCCACCAGCAGGGGATGGGGATGGGTGGGTAGGGTGTCCAGATCCAAGCTGGGAAACTCCTGGAGATTTGGGGGTGGAGCCTGGGGAGGACAGGGACCTCAGTGGGGTACAGGGCCACAGAGTCCACCCTCCAAAGCCTCCATTTCCCCCCAGGGGAACTGATCTCTGTAATCTGGAGATGAGTTGTAATTCCAGGGGATCCCCTGGTCCCACCTGGAGGCTGGCATCTGTAGGGTTCTCACTGGAATCTGAGGCTTCCAAACACTGGGAGATTCACATCTGGATGTGTCCTTGGGAGGGCTGCCTTTGGGTGGGACCTGGGTATCCCCCGGGTTTGCAGCTCAACTCCAGACTGGCGTCCCTAGCCCAGATCATAGTTAGGGTTGACACCCTCCAGGGAGGCCTAGGGATCTCCAGCTGATCTCCAGCAGTGTTCCGTCTAAGCTGAGTTAGTGTGAGCTAGCTCATAGTTTTTTAGCCTCCGGCTCACATATTTTTTTTGTCTTAGCTCAGGAAGGATGGCTCCAAAGCAGTGTTCCCTCTAAGCTGAGTTAGTGTGAGCAAGCGCACAGTTTTTTAGCCTCCGGCTCACACATTCTTTTTGTCTTAGCTCAGGAAGGATGGCTCCAAAGCAGTGTTCCCTCTAAGCTGAGTTAGTGTGAGCTAGCTCACAGTTTTTTATCCTCCGGC
>NW_015164903.1:1313-5092 GCF_001447785.1 Gekko japonicus
CCAGAGGAACTGCTCTCTGTGACCTGGAGATTAGTTGTAATTCCAAGAGATCTCCCCACACCACCTAGAAGCTAGTGACCCTTCCAGAGCTGGAAGCCCTAGATAGCGGTGGGCAGGGCTCTTTCTGTAGCAGGGACTCCTTTGCATATGAGGCGACACACCCCTAATGTAGCCAATCCTCCAAGAACTTACAGTAGCCCCTGAAAGAAGAGCTCTGTAAGCTCTTGGAGGACTGGCTGCATTAGGGGTGTGTCGCCTCATATGCAAAGGAGTCCCTGCTACAAAAAGAGCCCTGCCACTACACGCGAGTGAGTTCACCCCTGTAATTATCTCAGGGTACTTTCACATTACACTACACGCGAGTTCACCCCTGTAATTATCTCGGGGTACTTTCACATTCTGGCCTCTTTCTGTAGCAGGGACTCCTTTGCATATCAGGCGACACACCCCTAATGTAGCGAATCCTCCAAACGCTTACAGTAGCCCCTGAAAGAAGAAGTCTGTAAGCTCTTGGAGGACTGGCTGCATTAGGGTTGTGTCGCCTAATATGCAAAGGAGTCCCTGCTACAAAAAGAGCTCTGCATTCTACACTACACACGAGTTCACCCCTTTAATTATCTCGGGGTACTTTCATATTCCAGGTCTCTTTATGTAGCAGGAACTCCTTTGCATATTGGGCGACACACCCCTAATGTAGCCAATCCTCCAAGAGCTTACAGTAGCCCCTTTAAGAAGAGCTCTGTAAGCTCTTAGAGGATTGGCTGCATTACGGGTGTGTCACCTAATATGCAAAGGAGTTCCTGCTACAAAAAGAGCCCTCCATTCTACACTACACGCGAGTTCCCCCCTGTAATTATCTCGGGGTACTTTCACATTCCAAGGCTCTTTTTGTAGCAGGAACTCCTTTGCATATTAGGTGACACACCCCTAAAGTAGTCAATCCTCCAAGAGCTTACAGTAGCCCCTGTAAGAAGAGCTCTGTAAGCTCTTGGAGGACTGGCTGCATTAGGGGCGTGTCACCTAATATGCAAAGGAGTCCCTGCTACAAAAAGAGCCCTGGGCGACACACCCCTCATGTAGCCAATCCTCCAAGAGCTTACAGTAGCCCCTGTGAGAAGAGCTCTGTAAGCTCTCGGAGGATTGGCTACATTAGGGGTGTGTCGCCTAATATGCAAAGGAGTCCCTGCTACAAAAAGAGCTCTGCATTCTACACTACACGCGAGTTCACCCCTCCAAATCTCCGGGTATTTCCCGACCCAGAACCCTAATTAAAATGGACACTTATTCTGTGCCAATGACATAAAGATATTGTGGGTAAATGGCATACGGATCTCATAAGAGAAACAAAGAAAGAAAGAAATCAGACACACCAACAAATGAAAAAATGAGTGAAAAGAAAAGGCTCACAACATCCACTGGGGTGGGAGTGGGGCAGATTTTTTTTTAAAAAAGGGTTTATATACTTGTACGGTGGAGGTACCATGGGATTTCTGCACAGAGTAAAAGATTCCAGGGAATGTTTTAGGGCTTCAGTTTCTGTTTATTTTATTGTAATTAGCCATTGGCCGTTACAAAATCACAAATCACAAATTGTGAACTAACTATAGTTTAGAATCAGAATATACAAAAATACCAAAGATCGTTAACAAAATATGACTAATTTAATACAGTAGCCTAATAATGCCCCTTCCTGATGCCCAGGGATCATTTCCTGCAGGAGCACACAGGAGCGGAGCTCCGGCAGTAAAGAGCCCAAGGGAGGCACATGCAACAAGCCCCACCCCCTGCTCCCAGCAGCCCTCTGTCAGAGCAAGAAGCAGCCAGGTAAGTTGCAGAGCTCCCCCCCACCCCCCTGGTCCAAAACAGTCCAGTGGCACCTTTAAGACCAAGTTTTATTCAGGTACAAGCTCTCCCTCCTCTGCGAGGACAGAACTGCGTGTTTCCCCCCTCTCCCAATAGCTAGAAATCCAAAACAGTCCAGTGGAGTCTGAGCGGTGGGTGCTGCCTCCTGACACACTTCCGGTGATGTCAAGGGGTGTGGCATATGCAAATACGCTATGCTAATGAGTTATGCTAATGAGCTCCTGCACCTCTTTTTCTATGAAATGACCCCTGCCCATGCCACCTTGGAATGTATATTCTTTGCAGCAAGGGCAAATAATGAAACTTTATAAGATACGTATGCATCAATGTCAGATAACAAAAATGAGATTTTTTCCCTCAGCTGGGTAAGCACCAAGACTAGATAAAATACCTGCTAAAAATTTAGCCCTCGGACTAGAATACAATGCGCAAAAAATAATATAGTGAGGAAAATCCTCAAGTTCTTGTGTACCACAACTACATAGACGATGGGCCAAAGGAGTTTGATTGAATCAGCCCTCCAAAGTTGCTGTTGGCATTGATTGAAACCGTAGAGAGGTAAAGGACGCTCTGAGTACGTCGTTTCACACATTCCTAGAAGATATATCAAGATGGGTAGCCATGTTAGTCTGTCTGTAGCAGTAGAAAGAAGCTGCGGTGGCTCAAGTGGTTCAGATGCTGAACTGCAGGCTGTGGAAGGTCAGTAGTTCAGCAGTTCAAGACCCGAGTGTGCCGCATGATGGAGTGAGCTCCCGTCTCTAGTTCCAGCTCCTGCCAACCTAGCAGTTCGAAAGCGAGAAATTGCAAGTAGATAAATAGGTACCACTTTGGTGGGAAGGTAACAGCGTTCCATGCACCTTGGTGTTTAGTCATGCCGGCCACATGACCACAGAAACATCTTCGGACAGCGCTGGCTCTTCGGCTTTGAAACGGAGATGAGCACCGCAACCCTAGAGTCAGATTCGACTGGCTTTTGAGCGAGGGAACCTTTACCTTTTAGCAGTAGAAAAGAGCAAGAGTCAAGTAGCACCGAAAAGACTAAGAACATTTGAGGCAGGGCATGAACTTTTGTGAGTCACTGCTTACTTCTTCTTCTCTTCCTCCTCCTCCTCCACTTCCTCCTCCTCCTTCTTCTCTAAGGAACGTTGGTGCTCCAGGACATGGAACATGGTTGTTGACGTCCAGCTTTACTCTGCGATTCTGTGACCAGATGACAAAAATCGTAATCTGTTGACTATGCCATCTAACATTCTGTCCACACGCCCCATCCTTCTCTCCTTCCCATCTCAGGAACGCAGATGAAAGGAAGACTCATGAGGATATCCTTACTTCTGTTCTCGGAGTTCTGTAAAAAGGTTGTGTGAAATAGCTCCAGGGTTCTCCTCCCCGATTCTTCTCCTCTCTTCCCTTTCGAAACCTACTGCTTTAATTTAGCCTCCATATTTCCATATGCAAACACTTTTGACATTTCCTCAGGCCAGAAGAGTGAGAGCGTTTTCCTGCCAAATAAATAGATAAATATTCTAAAGAACCGTTCAAGGAGAAAAGGAAGTAGAATATCTGGAGGGCAAAGCAGAGCCATGAACGCGGCACCTGCATAGCCTAAGGAACTGTTTTTTTCTTCCCTTCCACACCCACCGTCTCAAGGGGAAGGCGTTTTCTGTGGCCTTCTGGGAAGACACAGATGTTATGGCAAACAAACTTTTTCAGAGAGAGAGAGAGAGAAAGAGAGAAAGAGATTTGAATCTGTAATAGTAAGATGTCGGCATCTTCTACTCTAACTCATACTTTATGTCTCTGATGGGGTCATTGGTGGGGTTCCAAACTTTGGGTAGGGCCTGGAGATTTCCTGGAATGAAAACAAACTTCTAGACTTCCGGGCACTCTACGAAATTGCTGAGCAGTTGGGTTAGAAC
>NW_015164904.1:0-3900 GCF_001447785.1 Gekko japonicus
GTTAAGACAGGGGATATACCCACTGTGCCTCCGCTCCCCTGGCACAGTGGCACAGGGAATAAGGCCGCAGTCCTCTGACTTTATTCTTATATATGCTGTCTGAATGAAATTAAAGTTGGGCTATTAATCACCGGAGCTACAAGCATTCTGAAATCATCCTTTACCTTGTCCTGTGGTTTGGGGCTATACCCCTGTTGTCTCAGTCCAACTTCTTTGGAAGTTTTCAAACAGGGGCTAGATGGCCATCTGACAGCGCTGCTGATTCTGTAAACTTAGGTAGATCATGAGAAGGGAGGGCAGGAAGGTTTGCATCAGTGCTTAGATCTTGTGGCCCTTTCTTACATGCCCAGGGAAATGCTGATCTCCACTTTGAGGGTCAAGAAGCGACTGTTCTCCAGGCCAGTTTGGCTGGGGTGTCCTGAAGGGGATTTTTTCCCCTCTTCTGGGCATAGGGCAGGGGTCACTGGGGGTGGGGGGCGGTATTTGTGAATTTCCTGCATTGTGCAGGGGGTTGGACTAGATGACCCTGGAGGTCCCTTCCAGCTCTATGATTCTATGTGCTCAAGATGGAATCCAGGTTAACATGGTGTGGCTTGCAGTCAAAACAACAAAATGGCCAGGAGAGATTCTTTCTCATGTCCACAAGTTTTATAATTTCCCTTACCCCTCTCTTTGCAGACCCTCTTTCTTTTCCTGCTCACCAAAAGGAAGGTTTGTTCTTTCCTTTCTGCTGCCCACTGGTACCTAAGGTGTGAACGGTTGTCTTTCACCTGGCTTGGGCTGTTTGCATTTCTATGGCACTGGATGGCTTCGTGCCTGGGATGTGAGTCATAGCCACCCTGCATTCTTGTTCCCTCCTGCTAGCCCACAAAATGCACTTTTAAAACTCTGGGCCTATACAGAGTGCAAACCTCATTATACATTTCTGAGTGTGTAAATTCTGGGGTGCGAGGCATTTCCTCACAGAAGCCACAGGAGTTTTGTGACTTCAGTAGTCATTACAGCAGTCTGTAAATTTCATCTTGGCCCTCTTTGCATGCCTAGGTAAAGGTAAAGGTAAAGGTAAAGGTTCCCTTGCTCGAAAGCCAGCCGAATCCGACTCTAGGGTTGCTGTGCTCATCTCCACTGCTTGGGATGAGCCAGCGCTGTCCGAAGACGTTTCCGTGGTCACGTGGCCGGCATGACTAAACACCAAGGCGTACGGAACGCTGTTACCTTCCCACTGAAGTGGTACCTATTTATCTACTTGCAATTTCTTGCTTTTGAACTGCTAGGTTGGCAGGAGCTGGAACTAGAGACGGGAGCTCACTCCGTCATGCGGCATCCGGGTCTCGAACTGCTGAACTACCGACCTTCCACAGCCTGCAGTTCAGCGTCTTAACCACTTGAGCCACCGCAGCTCCCTTTTGCATGCCTAGCAAGCAACAAATCTTACACAAGAGGAAGGGCAAAAATACCACAACATTCAACTTTTCTGTGAACTAAGGATCATGGGGCAATGTGGACACACAATCCCAGTCAACCTCAAAAGCATAGGACAACACACATCACCCATAGCTGTGCCTCCACATACATTCTTTTCACCACATTGTGGACATCTTACTAACATGGCCACAGGGAGGGCCTACAGTCAAGTAGCCGGTTTAGGAGAACAGAGGAATCCAAGCAGCTGCAGAGATATTAACATCAGCGAGAGCATCAGCCAACTTTTCCATAGCTCCCCTATAGCGGCGTTTTGTAAATCTCAATAGAATCCCTGAAAGCCAAATTGGTTTTCTTCTTAGAGGAACACCCTCTCCCATCTTTACGCTACAGATGTTCATTATCAAAATACGACAACACAAGAGAAAGTATTTTATTTTTGCTGACTTAACAAAAGGCTCCCGATTCCATCTGGCACTTAAGGACTGAAACTCACTACAGTGGAACTGGCAGCCAAACATGGCAATCACAACAAATCCATATCCTGCCTCATTATCTGCAAGAAGTATGAAGAGGCAGCTGTCTTCTTAACAGGAGGGTGGTTGTGGCCTCAGCCTAACCGGCTATCAGCGCCATGGTCCACTCTTCGGATCAAATCCCCAGTTCTGCCAGCTTGAACCTACCCTCTGCTAAATGTCTCATGAGTAGGATAGGATATCGCATGCAGCAGGGGATGCCACAAAGTTAGTGGCAAACACATTCAGCTGGCAAATACACCACGATCACCTGTGAGCCAAACAGGGCTATTTTTGGGCAGGAACGCACAGAAACGGAGTTCCGGCTGGCTCCCAAGTTCGCCACACCCAGCAGGAACTCATTAGCAAAGCAGGCCACACCCAGCAGTAGAAACTCATTAGGATTGGCTACATTAGGGGTGTGTGGCCTAACATGCAAAGGCGTTCCTGCAACAAAAAAAGCCCTGGGTTTTGACAACAAACAAGGTCAACAGAATAAGAAGCAAAAGGTGGGTGTGGCTGGATGAGCACACTTCTGGTAACATGGGGGTGCGGCCTAATATGCTAATGAGTGGTGCAATCAGGGGTGTGGCTTAATATGCTAATAAGTTTCTGCTGCTGGGTGTGGTCTATTATGCTGATGAGTTCCTGCTGGACTTTTTCTACAAAAAAAGCCCTGGAGCCAAACATCCGATCTGTTCACCATCCACCTAGAATGGCTGTCAAAAGAGCTTTGTGGTCACACAGGAGCTGTGATTGTGGAGTATCATTCCTTTGTGGTGATGGGATTTTGCTTTTCTTTGTCTTTTAGGGGCTGTTGCATCTGTGCCATAGGCAATAGGATTCCGCATAGGGTCACGCATGGTCAGATCGGATGATGTGAGAGGGGAGCGATACCTCCCCTCTGTGAAAATGCAGTGTGCAAAAGAACGTTGGTAACACAGATTTCATTGAGCACCAAAAGGAAATATTCATCTTTGTAGCATGTTTTATTATGCACGTGTCGACAAAGCCCCCTTTCCCCTATAATATCTGCCAACCCGATACAAACCCTCCGCGCCAAAGCAATCATGCTTCCCGTCCCCGTGCACCACGACAGCACAGGGCCCTTTCAACATTTCCTCATAGCAAATGCCTGACAAAATGCTGAGCGTGGAGGTCGAATAGACAGACTGCTGCATCACTATTAGGACAAAACGCCACTTCTTTGTTCTCATTTCCAGCTTACATATGACATCCATGTTAGGAATGCGTCATTATTTACTTATTCCAGCTTCAGTTGGAGGTGCTAGCTCTTATTTATAAACCCCCTGATGGCCTGGGACCAGTGCTCCCTCTAAGCTGTGGAATCTTGTGAGCAAAGAATTCTGCTTTGTGAGCTACTTGCATTAAAGCTGAGAGTGAGCGATTTGGCTGCTGCATAAATTAGTTTGCTCTGGACCCATCCTTCCTGAGCGAAGCCAAAAATGTGTGGGCTGGAGGCTAAAAAACTGTGAGCAAGCTCAAACTAACTCTGCTTAGAGGCAACACTGCCTGGGACCCTCGTATCTGCAAGACTGCCTCTCCCATTAAACTCCTGTTTGGCAGATCCACTCCTTGGGTCAGGGTGATGCCAACAGATATTGCACAAAAAGGGAATGCTTTGCACAAACAATAGGCAAAGATGGGAACAAATATTCTTTGGGCACATTGCTAGTTTGGTGTAGTGGTTATGACAGCCAGTTTTGTGTAGTGGTTAAAAGTGCCGACTGTAATCTGGGAGAACTGGGTTTGATTCCTCACGCCTCCACATGCAGCTGCTGGTGTGACCTTGAGTCAGTCACAAGTTCTCTCACAGCTGTTGTCTCAGGAGCAGTTCTCGAAAGATCTCTCTCAGCCCCGCTTACCTCACAGGGTGTCTGTGGTGGGGAGGGGAAGGGAAAGGAGTTTGTAAGCCGCTCTGAGACTCCGAGAGAAGGGCGGG
>NW_015164904.1:3983-5107 GCF_001447785.1 Gekko japonicus
CAAACACGGCTGTGCGCCCCCTGCCACTCCAATTGGGGATGAAAGGCCAATACACTCTAAGGAGCCAGTTTGGTGTAGTGGTTACGAGTGGTGGACTCTTATCTGAAGAAGGGCCAGCTCCAGCTTATTTTGCACCCTAGGCGAGGATCCCTTCTGCCCCCCCCCATGCGCCCACAAATTTTCAAAAATAAATGCATTTTAGGAAGAATGAAAAACACAAATAATCAAGAAACTCCCAGAGTACGGGGCCGGGTGCAGTTTGGTGCCCCTGAGGGCCGTCCTGCTCTAGGCGATTGCCTAGTTCGCCTAGTGAGTGAGCCGGCCCTGATCTGAAGAGCTGGGTTTGATTCCCCACTCCTCCACATGCAGGCAGCTCAGTGACATTGGGTCAGTCACAGGTCTCTCAGAGCTGTTCTCTCAACAGCGGTTCTCTCAGAGCTCTCTCAGCCCCACCTACCCCACAGGGTGTCTGTTGTGGGGAGATGAAGGGAAGGAGATTGTAAGCTGCTACTCCTTTGGGTACTGAAGGGTAAGGTATAAATCCAACCTCTTCTCTTCTTCTAACGTTGCTGGTATACCCTACCAGGTATACCACTTCGAGGCACAAACACTAACGTGCGCCCCCTGCCACTCCAATTGGGGATACTCTCCAGGGAGCCAGTTTGGTATAATAGTTAAGAGCAGCAGACTCTAATCTGGAGAGCCGGGTTTGATCCCCCACTCCTCCACATGCAGGCAGCTGGGTGACCTTGAGTCAGTCACAGTTCTCTGGAGAGCTCTCTCAGACCCACCTACCTCACAGGGCGTCTGTTGGGGGGAGAGGAAGGGAAGGCGATTGCAAGCCGCTCTGAGGGTAGTGAAAAGCGGGGTATAAAAACCAACCGGTTCTTCTCTTCTTCACATAAGTGAGCAAGTGAATGAGGGATCTCCTGCCTCAAACTGCTGCAAATGTCTCTGTGCACCTCCCCTGCCCCCATATGCACCTACCATGTATTGGCTTAATAACCCCTCCTGTGATGAAGAAAAGCAGGATGTTTTGATTGACACACTAAAGGCCCTGGCCCCTAGATAAATAACCCATTAACCGGGGGAACATACTATCTATATATCTAATTCCCAAGGCG
>NW_015164905.1:0-3457 GCF_001447785.1 Gekko japonicus
ATTGTAATACCATTTGGATTACATGTATCCGATCTGGACACAAGGCGATACCATACAAGGCCTATAAAGTACAGACTTGCCCTGAATCACTGATGTCTGTCAGGACATAATTCTCTTCGTCCTATATTATCGAATAGTATTAGTGCAATAATCGAGCCTACGTGTAACGTTTATGCTTGACCACTGAAGGCCAGTAGAAGAAGAGATTGGATTTATACCCCGCCCTTCACTACCCAAGGGAGTCTCAGAGCGGCTGACAAACTCCTTCCCCTTCCCCTCCCCACAACAGACACCCTGTGAGGTCAGTGGGGCTGAGAGAGGTCTGAGAGCACAGGCCCAAGAGAACTACGCCTTGCCCAAGGTCATCCAGCCAGGTGCAAGTGGAGGAGTGGGGAATCAAACCAGGTTCTCCCAGATTAGAGTCCGCGCACTTCACCACTGCACCAAACTGGCCAAAATGCATGTTTTAGGGTCACAGACGGTCCTGATTTTGAAATAACTGCATGTATTGTATTCTTATTGAGGCTATATTGGGGCCTATAATTGTTTCTAAAGCAATTTGTAATAAATACATGTAATTTTTGTATAATTTGCATTATTTCTATATTGATGTTTTCTGCTTCTTTACACCTCGCTGCTGGCGTCCCTCCTGAAACTGCCCAGCAGTCAACGGGGGGGGGGGGGGGCCCCGGAACACAGGCGCGCGAGGAAGACCGCTCGTCCCACATAGCTGCCCCAGACACCACTCCAGCCGGGTATCGCCAGGTCCACACCTCGTCGAAGGTGCGTTTCTTCTTCTTCTGCTTGAAGGGGAAGACTCCCAACGCATATTTCAGGAGGAAGCAACAAACAGCATAAAAGATTTAAGAAAAGCCACTTCAAAAGAAAGCCGATAGACTTGCAAAATACGAGCGGCAGGCAGGAAACGCAATCTTGGGACGCAGACGCAATTTAGGGAGCGTCTCATTTCAGAGACACCAAAGCAGCCGGATGCATCCCCTGCTCTCCCCAGGCTCAAAATCCCGGGCCATTTCTCACCCAACCTCCTTGCCCTAGGCCGATCCCAAACTCAGAGTAACGTGGAGCCCCATTTAGCTGGATACATTCCGGCTGGTAATACGGGCAATTCGGGGGACTTGCGATCATTGTTCCCTCTAAGCTGAGTTAGTGTGAGCTAGCTCAGAGTTTTTTAGCCTCCGGCTCACACATTTTTGTCTTCGCTCAGGAAGGAGGGTTCCAGAGCAAAGTCATTTATGCAGCAGCCAAATCACTCCCTCACAACTTTAAGGCCAGTAGCTGCCAAAGTAGAATTGTTGCTCACAAGACGCCACAGCTTAGAGGGAGCATTGCTTGCGATCACTCTTTCGGCCATGCCCCTAGTTAACGCAGGGCTTTTGCTCTCGGGGATGGCTTTACTTATTCAAGGGCATAGACCAGGGGTGTCGAACTCATTTGTTATGAAGGCCGGATCTGACATAAATGAGACCTTGTTGGGCCGGGCCGTGTGTGTCATAAAATGTAATGCCAGATAGCAGAGAGATAAACTTTAGAAAGGACACAAACACAAAGGGTTTTTTTTTAACTTAAAAACATGCTTAAAACGTTAGCGCTCTTGCAATATTGTGTTTACTTAACAGTGTCTGATCACTGACACCTCTTGCTCTGAACTATTGCATCAAAATGTCTGTGCTCTTGCCATCCTGAGTATGCTGTTCAAGTGTGCATCTGTCAGCTGCAAACCTACAATGATGATGCAGCAGCAGAAGTGGAAGAAGAAGCAGGAGACAGCCAGTTCCACTGCGGGCCTGACAGAAGCCCTCCGGGGGCCTGATCCGGCCCCCATGTTTGACACCCCTGGGATAGACAGTTCAATACAAGCCCTGGAAGGAACAACCACGCCACTCGATCCTTTACCCCAAGGCAAGATCTTTGAAGCACCGACACTTTCTGGGTTGACCCACCTGGGCTGAGCCAGGGGTCCCTCACCTTTTTGATCCAGTGGGCACCTCTGGAATTCTGACACGGGGCGGTGGGCACAACCGCAACACGGCTGCTGCGGGAGGTGGCGTTACACACACAGACGAAGGCCAAGGGCAGGGGTCAAGAGGGGTGATTCAGAGTACCTGTGTGCAAAATGCTCTCAGGTTGCACCTGACCACAAGGGCTTTCAAGGCGAGTGAGAAGCGGCAGTGGTTTCCCTTGCCTTCCTCAGTGGTCTCCCACCCAAGTACTGACCCTGCTGAGCTTCCGAGATGAGGCGACACCATGTTGCCTTCAGTGTTCCCTCTAAGCTGTGTTAGTGTGAGCCAGCTCGCAGTTCGTTAGCCTCCGGCTCACACATTTTTGCCTTGGCTCAGGAAGGGATGGCTCCAGAGCAGACTAATTTATGCAGCAGCCAAATCGCTCGCTCACCACTTTCATGCCAGCAGCTCGCAAAGGAGAACTTTTGCTCACAAGACTCCACAGCTTAGAGGGAGCACTGAGAGGAGAGGAGGAGATTGGATTTATACCCCGCCCTTCACTCGGAGTCGCAGAGCGGCTTACAAACTCCTTTCCCTTCCCCTCCCCACAACAGACACCTGGTGAGGTAGGTGGGGCTGAGAGAGCTCTTTCGATGACTGCCCTTGAGAAAACAGCTGAGAGAACTTGTGACTGACCCAAGGTCACACCAGCAGCTGCATGTGAGGGGGGAAATGGGGAATCAAACTCAGTTCTCCCAGATTAGAGTCCGCGCTCTTAACCATGACACCAAACTGGTTGCCTTCCCTCCTATAATTAAAAATATCCTGGGGGGGGGGGGAGTGGTGTGAGAGAATAAAACCAACCCTGCAGTGCTGCCTGCCACTGAAGGGGTCTTATTTTAATATCCCCAGCCAATCGGATCGTGAGTGGAACATCCAAAGCCCAGCCGGGCAGAAGCTCCACCCGACCCCACTGAATTTTCAAGAAAACCTGGTGGCCGCCAAGAAAGGTGTTTGGGCGGGAGGGCAGGTTGCCCCCTGGCACCATGTTGGGAATTCTGGTTCAAGCCCAGAAAAGTCCAAGTTGTGTGAAGGTCAATTGGTTGCCTCCTCTGGAGTTCTCTCTGCAGTAACTCCCCAGCTTAGAAGAAGAGGAGACTGGATTTATACCCGCCCTTCACTATCCAAAGTTGTCTCAGAGCGGCTTACAAACCCCTCTCCCTTCCCCTCCCCACCACAGACACCCTGTGAGGTAGGTGGGGCTGAGAGAGCTCTGACAGAAACTGCTCTTTTTCAAGAACAGCTGTGCCAGAACTATGGCTTGCCCAAGGTCATCCAGCAGGTGCAAACAGAGGAGTGGGGAATCCAACCCGGTTCTCCCAGATTAGAGTCCGCGCACTTCACCACGACACCAAACTGGCTCCCAGTTTGGGGGGATTGGGTGTGGGGGGAATTATGCATTTCAGGACTGGAGATTTTTGTGGGATTTGTGGATA
>NW_015164905.1:3565-5071 GCF_001447785.1 Gekko japonicus
TACACGTTACTAACGTTTGTGTCCTGTCGATTAAGACAGGAATGGCGGGGGGGGAACTGGCTTTATTAACCAAAACATAGCTTTAACACACAAGCGTTCCAAGCCCGTTCTTAAACTCTCTGAGGTTTTCCCCGCACGCACACACGTGGCCACAACCATTTGTGCAACAGGAAGCCCATCCAGTTGGCCACCTTGCATTTTCGCACTCAACTCCCTGCGGATCCTTTTTGCCAAATCTTCAGAAAAGGCGGTTGAGTCTTAGTTGAAAGCAAGAGATGTTAGGAGTCTTTCAGACCTCAGGATCTAAAGAGCCCATCAACAGCGTCTAGTCACCATTCACATCTGCCTAGAGCTGCTTCGTATTAACGGGATTTAGACACAGCAAAATGCGAGACACCCACTTGGTCAAGAAAAACCCAGTCGTCTCAAGAGCTACCCTCTTAACAGCGGGGGGAGAGGGAGCTGCAGAAACGTAAGCTTTCTGTTGTAGAACTCTGCACGTCTCTGCTTTTATTCCGCTGGATCCTGCGGATCTGTCCCACAAATCACGCTCCTGCTCCGGGCTGGGTTCCTTGCACTGCCTTTAGCAGGACGGATATGAAAGTCCCAACCTGTCATCCTTCCCTCTAAGGAAGATCCACTGTGTGTTCGTGAATTGGCATTCAAGCACACCGGTCCAGAACACACCGGACACAAAATCTGTCACGAGTGTTTCCAGCGCGAGACCGTTCCAAAGGAGAAAAGCCCACGAGACAAGACTCGAAAGCCTCAGTCGGCTGAGCTGGAAATGCCTCCCGCGTCTGGACTGACGTGACTTTCCTCGGGCCTTAGCCGGTCGTCTTCTGACGCGTGTGGTTTTAAATCCGGAGCCCAGCCGTGGCGCTTTGGCTCTGCCGGCCGTCCCGACCGTCAGGGTTTTTTGTAGGCCTCCTCCCGCCCGCCGGAGCGAAACTGCTTCCCGGCACGCCCCGCCCCTCTGCCTCCCCCCTGCTTCCTCTTCGCCTGGCCCTGCGGCTCCGGCTTCAGCGTCTCCGCCCAGAAGGCGTCGAAGGACCCGGGCGCCTGATATCCCGGCTCCTGAGTGTCCAGAGGGTCTTTGCTCAGCAAGATGCAGATGGCGGGGACATTCCGCTTGACGGTCAGGGGATCGAGGCCCACCTCGGGCACGATGGGCTCCCAGATCTCCTCCGTCTGCCGGAAGAAGACCTTCGTGATCTGGTGGAGGCTCTTCAGGCGCCGCTTCATGATCTCCACGCAGGTGATGGTCTTGCTGATCGCTTTGCCGGCGCCGCTGAAGAGGACCTGCCTCACCGGCTCCATCTCCATCTTGGCGATGGCGTAGCCCATCAAGTTCCGGATTTTGCTGCCGTCCTTCACTTTCATCTCGATGATGTCGGCAGGCAGGTTGCTGAACGGGAGGGGGGCGGGCTTCTCCACGGTTTTGGACTTCTGGTAGTTCTCCATGGTTCACGCTGGGGCAGGGGGAAAGGGAGAGGAGAAGAAGAA
>NW_015164906.1:0-2866 GCF_001447785.1 Gekko japonicus
GAGAGTCTGCAGAGGGTCCTGTCAGATTGAATGACGGGAGCTGAATGGGAGGGCTAGAAGGTGTCAGGCTGATTGGGCCCGAGACAGAAGAGTCAAGGGTGTTGAGCCTTGGCCAGAGGGTGCGTCTGGAACAGGAGCAGTTACTAAGTCAGAGGGAGACGTGGGCTGAAACAGTTGCTTGACAGGGGTGGCCACGTTTCCCAAAGCCTCCAGGAGCCAGGATGCCTGTTGCTGTAACCCAAGCGGAAGGGTAAGTCCTGGCTCGGGACTGGGCATTGGTGGTACCTGGTGAGGCAGGTTTCCAAACAGTGGCAGGCTGTGGCTGAGTTGTGTCCTCGCTTGGGAGGCTACTGAGGCAACAGGAGTAGAGTGAAAAGCAGAGTCTGTTATGTACTGACAGCATAACATGAATCGCTTAATACACTTCCCATGTTGAGCTTCGAGCCAGCCAAGGCTCCGGCAGGGCTAACAAACTATTGGTCGCTTCGAAACAGCGACCAATCACAGAAGAGCTGTTCCCTGAGCGGGAAGGACACTGATTCGTCTTTATCTATGCAATCTGATTGGTTGTTATGTAAATAGTAGGAGTGGCTATATTAGCCCGGTATGTTTAAAAGGAGCCCAGCTCCAATGTTGTCCTGTTCTGGGTTTCTGAATGCGTTTGAGTGCTTGTTCGTATTAAAGCTGAATCACTTGCTGAAATCACTCTACGAGTCCTTTGTTAGCGCGATCTAACAGAGTCTATGGTGGGGTGTGTGTGTGCAAAACAGGAGGGCTGAACCAAGCGCTGGGGAGGCTATTGAAGCACGTGTCTGAGAGCCATCTGGGTCACTGGAGCCTGTTCCTACTAGTCCAATACCAGAACTCCCAGTGACCCGGTTATCCTGCAGTGCTGGTTGTGGATCCAGCAATGCAGCATTATGGGATAGTGGCACACAACAGGAAAGCAAGTCCATGGGGTCTTCCACTGGCTCTAAGGTGTGGTCAGAGGTTTGAGAGGGTGAACGGGTGACAGCCAGAGCCCTCTCTCTCTTACCCCCCAAAACTGACGCTATTCTATCATCTCGGGTTTTCTCAAAGTCTGAAACATTTATTCTCCCCCTAAGAGGCATCTGAAGGCAAGCGGGTAACTCAGGATATCTCTTCCCCACACCCACCCTCCCTATTTCAATACCAAAGTCCCAAAGGTGTACATATTCAGCTTCTTCCCATTTCAAAGGAGTACAACAGTAGCACAAAAGCTTCTTAATCACATTGAAATTATATGTGCCCTGGGCAGGCCAGCCGCAATGAACTGAAATAGGATATTTTGGCCATACCTCAGTGCAGAAAGAGACCAGTCTTTCAACAGGATGATCTGCCTCAAACTGAGCAGGGTTAGTCTCTACAATATGTTTCCAGTTAGCAATCATGAACTCCAACGGGGACATGGTATGGGTGCCTTTAACAACATATTTTTTACTGACGCAGTTGCCCATGGTTATACATATATCAGAGCAATAGAACTTTAAGTCGGAATGAAAAAAGTTCGGCAAAAATTTCAGTCTGGGCAAAAATTTCCAGTCTTCTTGTCACCAGATGGCAGTGCAGGGCAAGAAATGAATTAAACAAACCACAATGAGATAAAAACTGGGCAATGCAAACTTTTGTCACAGGATGGCAGTGCAGGACAAGAAATGTATTTCCAACCAAATCAAATTTTCTTTCACAGAGAGAGATGTGTATTTTTACACAGCACAAGGAAAAAGTAAAATAATTAAAAAACTCTAGGATTTAACTGTGGGGTCTCCTCTAGGTCGTGCACTACCTCAGAGGAAAGTGTCAAAGGCTTAGTATGAATTCACAGAGTCAGAGCTACCAGTTAAGGCATGGGTGTGGTATTTCTGATAAAAACATATAGGCTGCCTTATTAAAATCACAGGGTCAGAATAGTCTTTTTCAAATAGGACCAGGGGTCTTTTTGTAGAAAAAGAGCTGCCGGAGATCATTAGCATAACTCATTAGCATATGCCACACCCCCTGACATCACCGGAAGCGTGTCATAAAGCCACACCCCCTGACATCACCGGAAGTGTGTCAGAATACACACCATATACAAAAGATAAACACACTGTGTCACACATCAGCCAAAAATTTCCTGAATTAAGACAAAAATGTATGAGCCGGAGGCTAAAAAACTGTTAGCTAGCTTACACTTAGAGGAAACACTGAACAAAACCCAGGTGCCCTCAGGAGGACCACCAGCAGGGCCAAAACTCCAGGAGCCCTCCCACTCTTGCCCCCCAAGCACCAAGAATGCAGAGCATCACTGCGCCAGACATAAGAACATAACAGAAGCCATGTTGGATCAGGCCAGTGGCCCATCCAGTCCAACACTCTGTGTCACACATCACGGTGCAGGATCTCATTAGCATAACTTATTTACGTATGCCACACCCCCTGACATCACCCAGACGTGACGTAGAGTGGCTCTAGGAATCACCAGAAATTCTGTCGTTTTAACCATAGTGTTTCTGGTGATACCTAGAACTACCCTATGTCACTTCCAGGTTGTCCCCGGAAGTGATGCAGCAATGTCACGTGCCCTCCAGTATCCCCACCCTCAACCTTCCTGCCAATTTAAACCTCATGAGTACCGTCCTATTTGTTTTTAAAACTTCATATAGTGAGATGCTTTCCCCTGAGGAAGAGCATTTGTGTTGAAAACACATTGGGAAAATTGGAGGCCTGTTCATCTTATTTGGGGAAAGCGGCATATAAGTAAATAACAAACCCGTCTCGGCCCCACCACGTTCTGCTTCCTCTTCATGCCGCTGCGATCTGCGGATGCTGCCGCCACCGACCCCCCCCCCCCCCCCCCGCTCGC
>NW_015164906.1:2958-3558 GCF_001447785.1 Gekko japonicus
TAATTCATTAGCATATGCCACACCCCCTGACATCACTGAAAGTGTGTCATAAGGCCACACCCCCTGACATCACCAGAAGTGTGTCATAAGGCCACACACTCCGCCCCCAACGGTCCCGGCCGCCACCCATGATGGGCCCGGCGGTGGACCTGCAAGGCCGGCGGGAGTGCAAGAAAGCCCCGCAAAGGTCCTCCCTGGCCCCAGGCAGGCAGGGGTGGGGAGAGGCAGGGAGGAAGCAACTTACCCTCCCTCTTCTCCTTCCTCTTCATGCCGCTGTGATCTGCGGATGCTGCCGCCACCGACCCCCCCCCCCATTCCAGTTGCTGCCCTGATTAAGTTTCACCACCCATTTTCCTCAGCACGGGGCTTTGTGGCAATGCCACCTGCGGAAGCAGATGGCGGCATCTGTGGCCCTGCGTAACGAGGTGGGGTGAGGAGAGAGAAGACAATAAAACCAGGCTCTGAGAGGCTCTGGTCTGGCTTGCGACTCTTACACCAGCGAAATAAAGAGTTTTCTTTATTTAAAATCCAGCCCCGTGGAAGCAGACGGCCCCTGTTTCCCTGAGCCACCTTGCCTTTTGTGTCTTCCCTATGGAAGAA
>NW_015164906.1:3568-4967 GCF_001447785.1 Gekko japonicus
CTCGTGTCTTGCTCCGGAAGCCCCTGGCTTGCCAGTCTTGAGGCACAGGAATTTGGAGGGAAGCAGGAAGCAGCCAGGCCTCCACCCAAGTCCAGCAATCAAAAGGATTGTTTCCACTTTGTCCCCTCTTCCCTGACAACCCCCCCCCACGGGACACAATTGTTAAGTCGCGAACTTAACAAAGAGTCGGAGAGTGATTCAGCAAGAATGCGGCTTTTATTCTTCAACTCGAACTCACTTCCAACACGGTACAACATCAGTCAGCCAGAACCCATCGAAGTTCACATATCGGCTGCTCTGTATTTCAACATTCCCGGCTAATGTAGCCACACCCACTGTACAAATAACAACCTATCAGGTTGAACAGATAATAGCCAATCATAAGCGATCCCGCTCTGTAAGGTGATTGGATGACACATCCTGGGCTAGTGCTCCTATTGGTTACATTAGGATCCTAGCCCAGGCCGAAGCTTAACATGAGATGGCAATGAGATGATTCACAATACATAGGCATTCAATGTCAGCTATTGAATACACTACAACAATCGCCCCCCTTGCTGAGGCACGGACTTCAACACCCTTTAATGCAGCCAAGCTTTATTTTTATGTGATTTCCCCATCCCCGCTTATTCACTCAAGGCCGGGATGGAGAGTGGCCACTTTCAGCATACTAAATCCTCTTCGGTATTTCCTGAGGAAAACGCGCAAAGTCCGTTCCCGAAACAATTGAGGCTGTTGTCAGCAGTCGCGAAGGAATGTTGACAGTCCCCTCACCGCAAGTCGGTCTGAGAATACAAAGCTAGACCAACGGGCAGGGCTTTTTTTCTGGAGGGACATGCCGGAAGAGAGTTCCGGAACGTCTTTGTGAAAAAGAAAATGCTCGAGAAATCTTTCAGAGTTCATGAGGGGCACCAGGGGACCCTGACGTCACTTGTGACATCACAAAAACAGTAAAAATGTTCAAATAAGATTCAAAGGAGGGTTTCAAAGAATCCCGTGGGCTTCTCCCTCGTTTCCCTCTTCTCTTGAGAGTTCCGGCACCTGTTTTTCCAGAGAAAAAGCCCTGCCAACGGGGATGCTGAGAACCAGTGGACAGTCACGGTCAGTGCTCCCTCTAAGCTGTGGAGTCTTGTGAGTAAAAATCCTACTTTGTGAGCTACGGGCATTAAAAGTTGTGAGCGAGCCATTTGGCTACTGCATAAATTAGTTTGCTTTGGAGCCATCCTTCCTGAGCTGAGACAAAAATCTGTGAACCAGAGGCTAAAAAACTGTGAGCTAGCTCACACCAACTCAGCTCAGAGGGAACGCTGGTCACAGTCGACATTCTCTCCACTGCCGTGACGCCATCCTATGGGGCTTTGACCAGACAAGTACTGGACTGTCAGCCTTCCCTGACAGT
>NW_015164907.1:0-1286 GCF_001447785.1 Gekko japonicus
GAGTTCCTGCTACAAAAAGTGCCCTGCGAGGGGAACTCAGCAGGGCATGACATCACAGAGTCCGCCCTCCAAAGTAGCCATTATCTGCAGGGGGACTGATCTCTTACTTTAATTGATTAATTTAATTAGACTGTTTTTTGTTTTTTGTTGCCACTCCCCCAAAGGGTCTCATGGTAAGGTTGCCAAGTCCATCTTCCACCCCCAGCGGGGGACTTTGGGGCGTTCCTGGAGGGGGCAGGGCATCCCCAACGTGATGACGTCATGTTGGGGACGTCCCCCCCCGCCCGTGCGCCGGAACTCCAGAAACGGCAGTTCCCTGCACTTAAAGGAGCCGGCGTTTCCCTTTTAAATGCAGGAGCCGGCGTTTCCCCTTTAAGAGCAGCCGCGTTTCCCTTTTAAGAGCACGAAGCTGGCATCTCCCTGCAAGCTTGCGGAGATCCAGTTTGGGAGGAAACACGGGTTCCACACACTCAAAGGGAGAGAGATGGGTGGCTGTGGGTGTTGGGGGCGGGGCTTTCCTGGGCTCGCAGGCGGGTAGAACCCCCCCAAAAAAGGGGGGACCCCTGGCAAACTGGGGGGTTTGGCCACCCTATCTCACGGCGACTTACAACATTAAAACCAATGAGGTAGAAACGACATATAAACAAATAACAAATACAGAATACTGACATTGAAATATTAAACAAAACATGTGGCTATCGCTGTACCATAGGGTCGCCAGGCCCCTCCAGTGGAGCCAGGGGTCCCCCTCTTTCAGGCCGCACCACCAATCAGCTGGGGAAGAACTGACCCTGCAAAAGAAGTGGAACGAGCTCCCAGAAGAGATCCGGGCCCTGCGGGACCTGGTGCGGTTCCGCAGGGCCTGTCAAACGGAGCTCTTCTGCCAGGCTTCCGAGTAGGAGCCGCCGCCACCATTATTCCACCATCGCCTCCTTCATCTCCGCAATTTGACCATCTGTGGAGCGGGTATTATCGGGGGCATAAGACGTTCCTGGCGAATGACAGTGCTGCTGGGACATATATTGTTGTTCTGTTGTTCTAGCATAAATAATTCCAGAACCACAATTTGAAATTCCTTTTGGAGCACCGTTATTTTTTTAGTGGATTGTATATATTGTATTTTATATTGTCTTCTTGTTTTAACCTTGGCATAGATGCCTCTTGTGAGCCGCCCTGAGCCTTCGGGGAGGGCGGGATATAAATTCAAAGATAAATAAATAAAATAAATAAATAAATAAATAAGGAGATCCACCCGACATGCAGTGATATGTCTATGTAACTGCCCA
>NW_015164907.1:1326-4927 GCF_001447785.1 Gekko japonicus
ATATTTCATACCATAGAGTTTTCCCTTAGATGGCCGTGGCCCCGCCCCCAGCGTGCCTGGCGTCCTCCCGTCCCTTCCGGGTGACGCGCACGTCGGGGTGGAGTCCCCCCCCGGGGCCCAATCTGGCGCCGCCGGGGAACGGGCCTCTGGGGCGGGGTTTTCCCCGCCCCCCGGTGGGACTTGGGATCCCTAAGCCCAGACTTCACCCCCAAATCTCCAGGACCTTCCTAAACTGGATCTGGCAACCCTAGGGAGAGCAGGAAGGCACCTCAGCAGGGCATGATATCACAGAGTCCGCCCTCCAAAGTAGCCATCATCTGCAGGGGGACTGATTTCTTACTTGAATTAATTACTTTAATGAGATTATTTTTTGTTTTTTGTCGCCACTCCCCCAAAGGGTCTCACGGCGACTTAACAACATTAAAACCAATGAGGTAAAAACGACATACAGACAAATAACAAATGCAGAATATTGACATTAAATTATTAAACAAAACATGTGGCTATCGCTGTACCATAGGGACGCCAGACCCCTCCAGTGGAGCCAGGGGTCCCCCACTTCCAGGCCGCACCACCAATCAGCTGGGGTAGAACTGACCCTGCAAAAGAACTGGAACGAGCTCCCGGAAGAGATCCGGGCCCTGCGGGACCTGGTGCAGTTCCGCAGGGCCTGTAAAACAGAGCTCTATGGTAGAAGCCGAATGATGACATCACTTAAATGTTGGAAGTGACTAGACACGCTGCAACAATGCCGACTGGGTCTCACTCTTTTTCCAGGTAAGAACACCTGCTAGCCAGCTAATCGGTGGCGGAGGGACCTCCACAAGGGCATCTGGCAACCCAAATATCCAGGAATTTCCCAACCGGAGTTGGCAACCCGAGGCAGGAGGAACTTACAGGCACATTCCCCAGTCTGGTTGCCACAGTCCCCGAAGAGGCAGGGCACGCAGTCCTCACATTCCTGCAGCTGCTGCGAATGTTCGGCCAGGGCTCGCTCCAGGGCCAGCAGGGCACTCTTCATGGCGGCTTCCAGCACCAGCGTGCCTCGGTTGGACAACGCTGGAGAGACGGGAAAGAGAGAGCGAGCGGATGCCCTGGTTACAGGCAGGAGGAGCTAATAGAGTTGCCACCCTCCAGGTAGTACCCCCACCAATGTTTGCTGCGAAAAAATTGATTCAAGTCCAATTACAGTCCACAAATTTGCTGCTGCTTCCAACAATTACCACGCAACTACAGATTCCCCAGATAAACAATCTGTTTCTCTCAATGCTTCGTCAGGTCGCTTTATACTTGGAGCTGTTTTACAAATAAATTACAATATAGTTACAACCAGGGGTCATTTTGTAGAAAAAGAAGCCCAGGAGCTCATTAGCATAACGTATTTGCATATGCCACACCCCCTGACATCACCAGAAGTGTGTCAGAAGGCAACACCCACGGCTCTGGCTCCACTGGACTGTTTTGGATTGCTAGCTATTGGGGGGGGGGGACGTGCAGATCTGTCCTCGCAGAGGAGGGAGAGCTTGTGCCTGAATAAAACTTGGTCTTAAAGGTGCCACTGGACTGTTTTGGATTGCTAGCCATGGGGGGGGGGGGTGTTAAAAAAAAAACTAGGGGAGGGGTGATGCGCAGATCTGCCCTCACAGAGGAGGGAGAGTTTGTACCTGAAGGCAGGCCGGGGGGGGCTGCAACTTACCTGGCTGCTTCTTGCTCCTCGTGGCCCAACTGAGGGCTGCTGGGAGCAGGGGGCAGGGCTTGTTGCATGTTCCCGCCCTCTGGGCTCCTTACCGCCGGAGCTCCACTCCTGTGCGCTCCCGCAGGAAATGACCCCCGGTTACAACTCTTATGCATTTGCTCTTTTTCAAATGGGAGTAATCAAGGTTTTGACATTCTTACCCCTATGCTCTACGAAGCCCTGAGGGA
Source organism: Gekko japonicus (assembly GCF_001447785.1). NCBI lineage: Eukaryota > Metazoa > Chordata > Lepidosauria > Squamata > Gekkonidae > Gekko > Gekko japonicus. The sequence continues at coordinate 3,250 of NW_015164907.1, forward strand.
AACAGATTGTTTACCTGGGAAAGCTGTAGTCGCATGGCGATGGATGGAAGCAGCAGCAGCACTGCACGGCCTAAAATAAAGAAACAAGAAGAAGCAGCAGCAAATTTGTGGACTGTCATTGGGCTTGAATCAATTTTTTCCACAGGGAACATTGGTGGGGTGCAACCTTGGTTGAGTCACTGTGGTCCATTTGTGGCTGGAACCTCCAGGGGGCGACTGGAGATCTCCCGCTCTTACAACCAATCTCCAGGCAACGGAAGTCAGTTCCCCTGGAGAAAATGGCCACTTTGAAGGTGGACTATATGGCATTATACCCCACTGAAGTCCCTCCCCTCCCCAAACCCCGCCCTCTTTAGGCTCCACCCCCCAAATATCCAGATATTTCCTAATCCGGAGCTGGCAACCCTAGGGACAAATGACCCAGAGTATCCACAGTTCTCCCCAGAGGTCATTTCGTGCAGGAGCGCACAGGAGTGGAGCTCCGGCAGTAAGGAGCTCAAGGGGCGGGCACATGCAACAAGCCCCACCCCCTGCTCCCAGCAGCCCTCAGTCGGGCCACGAGGAGCAAGAAGTAGCCAGGTAAGTTGCAGAGCCCGCCCCAGTCCGCCTTAAGGTACAAGCTCTCCCTCCTCTGCGAGGGCAGATCTGCATGTCCCCATAGCTAGCAATCCAAAAGAGTCCAGTGGAGCCTGAGGGGTGGGTGTTGCCTTCTGACACACTTCCGGTGAGGTCAGGGGGTGTGGCATATGCAAATAGGTTATGGTAATGAGCTCCTGCACCTCTTTTTCTATGAAATGACCCCTGGTTCTCCCGCGTTTCAATGGAGCCATAGGCGAGACCGCGAGAGCCATTTCCGATATATTACTCCGAAAATTTCAGCCTCCTAGGACAATGCAACAGTAAAAAATAAAACAGTAAAAAGCTGGTTTAGTTATTGTTTCCTCGCCCGGTTTGGTGTCGTGGTTAAGTGCGCGGACTCTAATCTGGGAGAACTGGCTTTGATTCCCCCACGCCTCCACTTGCAGCTGTTGGATGACCTTGGGCAAGCCACAGTTCGGTCAGAGCTGTCCTTGAAAGGGCAGTTCTCTCAGAGCTCTCTCAGCTCCACCTACTTCACAGGGTGTCTCTTGTGGGGAGGGGAAGGGAAAGGGGATTGTAAGCCGCTCTGAGACTCTGAGTGAAGGTTACCAGTGTTGATTTCTCCACGCCTGCTACCCCTCTGCATATCACACCTAATCCAAACATGCCTGCTATTGTCATTCACTGGCTATTGTCATTCGCCTGCTAATGTCATTTGGCCTCTCAAATCACTTCCCTTTCAATATATAGGACAGATGAACTCATGTTCTAGCCGTATCTGAAGAAGTGAGCAGTGACTCACGAAAGCTCATACCCTGCCACAAATTTTGTTAGTCTTTAAGGTGCTACTGGGCTCTTGTTCGTTTCTACCACTACATACAGTCTAACATAGCTACCCATCTTAAGCTATCTCCAGTGCGGGTTAGTGGTTAGAGGGACAATCTCCAGGCGCCAGGTTGCCACGATGCCTAGTGTTTTCAGCAATGATTTTATTGTGAGGTTTTTATAATGATGACAGCCAGGCTTACCCCCCATATTTATTTATATCCTACAGTGGTCATAACACATCTCAAATAAAATTACGATAAACGGTGAAGGG
>NW_015164908.1:0-2374 GCF_001447785.1 Gekko japonicus
AATGAGCCACAATCAGCATGCAGTATAATAACCTCATACTGATTATTTGGGTAATCACTAGTGCATAATAGATAAGGGTTTTTAAAAAGGTTTTTGTTAAACAGTGTAAAAATTGCTCCAAAGGGGAAGCTATTCGGGTTTTGTTTTTTCAAAATGCTCTGAAGCAACTTGGCCACATGGAACCTAGTAATGCACAACATTGATCAGTTACCCCTCTGGCTTCCCACTGACACACTCTGGAAGAGTTGAAGGCTTTACCTGCAAGGTCATAAGAGATTTGCTCTGGGATCCCTTAAGGAGAGCTTGCAGATCTTTGGTTTTTTCCATTGAATATCTCTTACAGTATCATCTCGATGTATTGTCACAGCCCTGCATCAGGGACCAAAAGCTTCTGACAGCATTGATTCCACTACTGATCAGTCCTATCATTTTTATCCTACCCTTTTCTCAGGGAGCTCAAGGTACCTCACACTGTTACCCCGACCTCTGTTTTATCCTCACAACAAACCTGTGAGTTAGGTTAGGCTATTTCCCTAATCCCTAAGAAAACCAGGCTAAATATTCACGTAATAATTCTACAACAAGAACTTCTTAGTGCAAACATTGACTAACAAGGAGCTGTGACTTTTACCTGTTTCTGCCTCATGCAAACAGGTCAAAGGTGACCATCAGCCATTTTCATTGTTCAGCGGTTAGGTTGCTGTGGCTTTTATGGTTTTGCTGCTATTTACTGTTTTTGTTCTTGGTTCTTCTGCTGTACTGCACCTCTCATTAGATTTAGCTGTCATGTTACGCAGTCAGTTTTACTATGGCATTTTATTTTAAATTTGTAAGCCATCTCAATCTTAGCACAGGATAGATTTTTTAAAAATGCACTTTTATCAATGCTTTTGAGACCTGTCAGCTAGGGATGGCCACAAACCAATAAACAAACCCTGGTTGAAGCACAAGCCAGGCTGGTTTGTGGTTCATGAAGCAGGGGTTGAGGAGAATATGTCTCCCACGATCCACCACACAAATTTCCAGGTTTGTGGGAGGGTTCGTGCGGGCCCCAAAGGCATTTATTTACCTTTGGAGCTTACTTCTGGGTCTGGCAGCCTGACCAGAAGTGAGCACTGAGGTTGTTTAAATGCTGTCAGAGCCCACCACTGACCCGTGGCCCAACCCGAGTGAGCTCCGAAGGCATTTAAATCCCCTTGGAGCTTACCTCTGGGTCAGGCTGGCCCAACTGAGCTCCGAGAGTGTGCTCCGAAGGCCTTTATAGGCCTTTGGAGCTCAGTTGAGTCGGGCGGGCGGACTCATCGGAGCTCACTCTGGGGTCTCAGTCAAGTTGGGCCAACCTGGAGGTGGGTTCCGAAGGCATTTAAATGCCTTTGGGGTTCACTTCCAGGTGGGGCTTTGGCCTTACGAACTTCCTGAAGCACAAACTGGTTCGTACAATGGAGAAGTTCGGGGTTCGGGAAAACAACGAACTCCATTTTTCCGGTTCATGCCGACCCCTACTACCAACTCTTACAATTCCCTCTTGGCCTCTTGCAGTTTCTTCAGCTTCTGACCTCTTTCCTTATCTTGCCTATCAGTGCCGTTGGCTGATCAGCCCTGATGTCACAAGGGGCCTGAGCAGGCATAGTTTCGTAGACTGAGGGTGGACAGTTATATGAATGATTATTTATTTAAAGATGTAATCTCTCCATACTGACACGTCTTGAATGACAGCTTGTGCTGGGAGAAGTTAGGTGATGGGCTTTAAATCATATGGATGCCCTGTAAACAATGAAATCCAGTGCCGTGTTGGAGAGTACTGTGGAAGAGTTTGCTTAGACTTATTTCTGTCTAGTGAGATTTGGCCGTCAGGTAATCGTGTTTCAAGCTTCTCAGAATGAAACACTTTTTTTCCCTCTCTCTTCAGTGTCCAGATTCTGCTTGCAAACAGGACCTGCTAGCTTACCTACAGCGTATTGCTTTGTATTGCCATCAGCTGAACATTTGCAGCAAAGTGAAGGCAGAAGTGCAGAACCTCGGTGGAGAACTGGTTGTGTCCGGGGTACGTAAGATATTATAACTATTCTGCTTTGCTTGTGCAAACTGCTAGATGTAGAAAAAAACTTGATTCTTGTTAAACTTGGTAGAATTATAAACTTAACCGTATGTGTTCTATATTGTGGAAATCAACCTGGGCAATTCTCCCTTTGACTAGTCCCAGGGTATCTTCAAATATATTGTTTTCTTTTGTGCTTGTGGCGGGGCGGGGATTATAAATGTTTTCTCATGCTGACTCTTCACAATACTCTGCGGTTTCTCACAAGTGTGCTGCATCTTCCATGGTAAAGGTAAAGGTAAAGGTTCCCTTGCTCGAAAGCCAGTCGAATCCGAC